>NC_142567.1:28352500-28952500 GCF_041283825.1 Pyrus communis
AAAAGTCATACAAAACACAAAAGGCAGGAGAAAAGTAACAAAATAAAAATAGATCTACATGTCTAGATCAAATCAAAGAAGAGACAACCGAGAAGGATTACCGGACGTGGAGAAAGAGAGATGTCATTGTGCTGAAGGAGAAGGAGGAGGTGGTCGGAAAAGACTTTGTTGACGAATGTTTTTAGTATGGTGAACGACAGACTTTGTGCGGGTTAAAGTCAGAGAGACTTAGGGTTTGCTAAAATTGCATTCCTAAACAATACTGGAGAAAAGCTCCGGTCCAAGGGTCCCTTGCTGCCTTGGCAGCACCCTTTCTTTATAGACTCCCAACCTTCCGAAGGAAGGTTTAAGGTGTGGTTGTGGACAACCCCAGAGTCATGAAAGACGTGGCATACTTTGATCCATGCAAAGAGGAGTAAATATGTATAGGTTTGGCATATCAATGCTCAATCAATATTACTGAAGTCCAACCAAACAAAGTGACACAATCCGATCCCGATGTCCCGAGAGTAAATATCTATAGGTTTGGCAT
This sequence comes from Pyrus communis, assembly GCF_041283825.1. Taxonomy (NCBI): domain Eukaryota; kingdom Viridiplantae; phylum Streptophyta; class Magnoliopsida; order Rosales; family Rosaceae; genus Pyrus; species Pyrus communis. The sequence goes on from NC_142567.1 coordinate 28,353,033, forward strand.
ATCAATGCTCAATCAATATTACTGAAGTCCAACCAAACAAAGTGACACAACCCGATCCTGATGTCCTCGGGACATCGGGATAGTCACGTGCTAGCTAACACCTGAGGGTGATGCAAGTCATTTAGAAATGCATGAAAACGAGGAATAAATAAGACTTATGAATTTAATGGTAATTAATATGCATTTATGAAACGTGTTCAAAGTATAAAACCAACTAGAATACTAAAAAAAAAAAGAATATAAAATTGAACAAACAAAGGGATGGGTCCTACACCAAGAGAACTCAAAGATGTCGATGCGGAAGTGCCTTGACGCCGGAATTGTACGTCTCGATTTTAAGTCCTAAAGGGGACGCAAAACAAATATGAGTGGACCAAGTTGATATACATATATATATATATAAATAAAACAGTTAGCAGCATACTAATCCCCAAAGTTTTATAAAATCTCAATAGCATAATATATAATAGGTTTTTCCGAAAACCATAGCATGCCATAAAACATTACAAAATGTATCTCGTATATATTGTGCTAACTAGTGGTATCAGTATCAATATCAGTATCTCTCTTCTGCACAGAACAATGCCCTCCACATGCTCGCCCGAAGGCAATATAAGTATCACCTTCCACGTGCACAGAACAATGCCCTACACACGTCCGCCTGAAGGCAATATATATAGTGACCACTAGATACGCATAAAACCATTGAACATAGTGTTTCCACAACATAGGTACATATATCCAAAAGCATCTTCATAGTATAAAGTCATTCATCATCTATACTATAAAGAAGTGTTATAAAAACATGTTCTAAATCGTGTATCGTCATCCATCAGATACCCTACAAAAACATGATTTTGATAGAAAATAAGGTATTTCAAAGTAAGCTCAGTATAGCATGATAATCAATTTCACATAAAACGTAATCATTAAATCATGTTTTTCATGTATGCGTTTCTACTATAAAACATGTATTTTAGAAGGGGTCCACTCACCGTGCACCATTGATGCAAAGCCTTACCAAATGGGAAACAACGGAATCATCGCTATTAATTGCAACTAAGCACATAAAGAGTACAATTAACAAAGCTATACTCAAACGAATAAATTTAAAGAAATGGACGTTATAAACGGGTTCAGGACGTCGAAATTAGCTTAGGAGGGATCCCGGACGAAATCCAAAAAAAGTCAACGGTCAACGGATCAGGGTCAAACCGGGTCAAAGGGTTTGGGTTGGACCGGGTTGGGCCTATAGGGTTTTAGGGTTTCTAAATGGGCTGGGCATTGAAGCCTGGCCCAATTGTTTTAGGTTTCAAAACAATAAAATAAAAACAAAATTTAAATAAATAAAAAGGGTTTTGGGCTTTGGGTTTTAAGGATTTGGGCTTAAAAGCCCGGTTTGAAAACTGGGTTGGGTCTTAAAGTCTGGGCTTGGGTTAAGGGGTTGGACCTTGGGTTAATGGGTACCCATTTCTAGGCCAAGATTTTGGTCGGTTTCTGGGCAAACTTCAAACGCCCATAACTTCTTCATTACTCAACCAAATCGAGTGATTCAAATAGTAAAGTTGTAGTACTCGACGAGAGGAAGAGAATGGTACCTTACACGACGGCTAACTCGCCGTGATTTGGCTGGAAAATGCCTCGAAAGAGGCGGTGCTCGCCGGAAAATTTGGAAAAGCTACTCCGAGCTATTTTCTGCAATTCAAACGTATGCACAACTTAAAATAAGCTTTGATCTAACCCTAAAACACATCCCAGGGGTTTTTAGAAGCTTACCAACGTTGGAAAATCACGAAATTCGTCGGGGAAGACGATGAACAGTACCCGCTGAGAGAGAGAGAAGGGTTTAGGGTGTTCTTCCTTTGTTTTTTAGAACACAAGGGTGATGGTGATGGTGATGGTGATGGTGTTTTGTTGTTGTTGTTGTGTGGTTTGATGGTGAGGGAGATCAGGGTTTGTAGAGAGGAAGGACACGAGTGAGAGGGAGAGAGAGAGAGAAAAAATAATGATCTGAGAGAGTCTTGGAGAAAGAGAGAAGAGAGAAAGACAGATAGAGGAGAGTTTTTTTTGGGGGGGGGGGTGGTGGGTGCTGCCATGTGGCATCGTGTGAGTGGAGAGGGAATCTCCAATTGAGATCCGGGTTGGGTGAGGTTTAGAGGTCCAAAGAGCACATTTTTATAAAAACTATAAGGGCACAATTGAAATTACCAGGACATTTGGGGGTGGGGTTTCACACAAAGGCTGCTACGATCTTCTTCTCCAAATGACATGTTTCACTTTCCTGTACTTAGTTAAACCGTTCCACGTGGGAAAGTTACATGTAGGGGTAGGTACCGTAATTGACTCTAAGCAAAAATTGCTATGAAGTTCTGAATTTTATATTTTTCTGTTTGTACCTTCTACTTAAGATGCGAATGACTTGGTTAAGAGGTTGAATTTTTATAACTACATCAATACTCAAGCATTACATTGTGCGTATAACTGTGAATATCCTAAGTTAATGATTGATGTAATTCTTAATTGCTCACGTGTGTGCATATAATCGAATCTATAAAAATTCTTCAATATGACTACACAAACATATGAGTGTTTCAAATGAATTTGAATTTACCAACTATCTACATTGACATGATACAATGTGCTTAAAATTTTACTATTATTTAAAGAGTCTAATAGTAGTAGTTGTATAGCTGGAGTTAGTTAGACAAGGGCAGTGTGTAATTAGTTGTAAATGTTATGGTCATTTTTACTCTTGTATTGGTGTCTATATATATTGTTGTAAATGTATTATTTAGGGCACAATGAAATAAGAAGATATTTTTCTACTTCTCTGAGTTCCTTACAAGCTAAGTTTCTACATGGTATCAATCGCCACCGCCTCCCGGCCTTGGTGAATCTTCGATCTTCACGGCTCCGTGTTCACTTCGATCTCTGGTGAATTTTTCTTGGTGATTCTTCGCTCTCTTGTGTCTCTCTGTATTCTGTTTGGTTGGATCTTGCTATTGTCTTCAAGCATGGCGTCCGATTCGTCGTCTTCTCCCTCTCTTTCAAACCCTAATTTGGTGCCTAGTTATACCTCTCTGACGATTCAAAACATTGGGAGTATGGTTCCTCTCAAGCTTAAGAGCTCGAATTATCTTCCATGGCATGCGCTCTTTGCTCCCATTCTCCGTCGTTACAAGCTTCTTGGTGTTATTGATGGATCTAAGCCCTGTCCATCTCCCTTGCTTTCTGATCGCTCACCCAATCCGTTATTTGAACAGTGGTATGAAAAAGATCAGAATCTTTTGATTTGGTTAAATTCTACACTCTCGGAGGAGATCATTCCTTTTACAGTTGGGGTTTTTTCTTCTCGAGATCTTTGGGTTAAATTGGAGCAACGTTTTGGAGGAATTTCAGATGCTCATGTTCATCAACTTCGCTCTCGTCTTCAGTCTCTTCAGAAAGGCTCTCACTCAATATCTGAGTATCTGCAACAAATCAAGGCAATTTCTGATTCTTTAACTGCCGCCGGTGCTGGTGTGTCCGATCGTGACCTCATTGCTGCTACACTTCATGGCTTACCAGAGGAATTTGACTCGTTTGTTGATTCTATCACTCTTCAGCTTTCATCTACTACTCTGGATGAACTGCATGGTCTTCTTCTTACCAAAGAGTTGTCAATGGCTCGTCGCAAGAAATATGTTGCTACTGAACCCTTTCAAGCGTATGCTGCTCAGAATCAACCACCCTTACTTCCCACACCCCATTCCTCTCAGGCTTATGCTGCTCACAATCAACCAATGCAAAATTCTTTTCGGTACAACTCTAATCGCGGTCGGAATACCAATCGTTTTCCCAACAACAGAGGCAATCGTAACTATCAGGGCAATCGGGGCAATCCTTCTAATTCTGGATTCAATAGGTATCACAATCAAGGCTTTCGTTCTCAGGGTTCCTCTCATTCTCGTACTCCTTGTCAAATCTGTGGATCCACAAGCCATGAAGCCATTAACTGCTATGATCGCATGAATCCGGACATCTTTGGGAAAGTTCCTCCTACCAAACTTGCTGCCATGTACACTCAGTATGCATCCAAACCATCCCCCTCTTGGATTCTTGATTCTGGCGCTACCTCTCACATCACTCATGATATCTCCAACATTACTTCTCCTACTCCTTATACTGGTGATGATAAGGTCTATATCGGCGATGGCAAAGGTTTGTCCATTCATCATACTGGCAGCACATCCTTAAATACTGATCATGCTTCTTTCAAATTGAACAATGTTTTACATGTTCCGCAAATGAAGCACAATTTACTCTCTGCATATCAATTTCTCAAAGATAATTCATGTTCTTTGACTTTGAATTCCAATGGCTCCGTTATTAAGGATCGTTCTACGGGGAAGATGCTTTTGCGGGGACTGGTTAGAAATGGTTTCTATCATCTTCAAGGTATTCCTGCTTCTTTCTCTCCATCTTCCTTGCCATCTCGTGCTTTGGTCTGTACTAAAGCCTCTGTGAATATTTGGCACAGTCGCTTGGGGCACCCATCTTCCTCCATCTTCAGGAGAGTTCTATCTACCAATAAGCTTGCTTTGCAAGGGAAGCACTCTGTTGATTTTTTCTGCTCTGACTGTGCAGTTGCTAAGAATCACAAGCTTCCGTTTTCCTCATCTACTTCATTTTCAACTACTAGTTTAAGCTTTGCTACATTGTGATGTTTGGGGCCCAGCTCCGGTTGTTTCTGTTTGTGGTTACAAGTACTACCTTCTCATTGTGGATGATCATAGCAAATATACTTGGTTCTTTCCTTTAAAGGCCAAATCTGATGTATATTCCACTTTTGTTGTGTTCAAAAACTATGTTGAAACTTCTGTTGGCAATAAAATCAAATGTTTGAGATCTGACTCAGGGGGTGAATTTACTAGCAATCAATTTAAATCTTTTCTTCAAGCTCATGGTATATCTCATCAGCTCAGTTTTCCCCACACGCCTGAGCAAAATGGTTGTGTTGAAAGAAAGCACCGTCATTTAGTTGAGACAGCTCGGACTTTATTGGTAGCATCCAAAGTTCCTCATTTGTATTGGGTTGAAGCCTTCTCTACTACCATTTATCTTATCAATCGACTGCCTATTTCTAGTTTGCATAGTTCTCCATGGGAAATTTTATTCAAGTTTTTTCCAGACTACTCCAAGTTAAAGGTTTTTGGTTGCTTCTGTTATCCTTGGTTAAAGCCCTATGTTTCCTCCAAGTTGGAAGGCAAGAGTAAAGAATGTGTCTTTCTGGGATATAGTTTGCAGCACAAGGGATATAGGTGTCTTGCTCTTGATACTCAGCGAATATATATCTCTCGCCATGTGCAATTCAACGAGACACATTTTCCCTTTCATCATCTTTCTTCTGTGTCTGCTCCACCACCAACTCCTTCTTCCTCTGCCATTATTGATTTGCACTTCTCCATTCCTCAGCCATCTCTAGACTTCTCTTCCTCTTCCAGTTCATCTCTTCCACCATCTGTGCCTTCCTCCATTGCACCTGTTTCTTCTCCCTTCCCATTGTCCAACCTTGCGTCTATTCTTGAGCCATCTTCAGATGCTATTAACGCCCATCCTATGCTCACTAGATCTAAGGCTGGTATTTTCAAACCAAAGGCTTATTCTGCAACTAAACATCCATTACCTCTGGCTGTCGATTTTGTTCCTTCTACATACTTACAAGCTTCCAAATATGAACACTGGAGACAGGCTATGCAGAAAGAGTTTAATGCTCTTCAACTCACTGGTACTTGGCACTTGGTTCCTCCCTCTCCATCTCAGAATATTGTGGGTTTTAAATGGGTGTTCAGGATTAAGAGGAAACCTGATGGCACGGTCGATCGGTATAAAGCTCGTCTAGTAGCTAAAGGATTTCATCAGCAAGAGGGTGTTGATTATCAAGATACCTTTAGTCCAGTGGCCAAGCCGGTTACCATTCGAATTTTATTAACTCTGGCTGTTCAATTTGACTGGTTTCTCAATCAGTTGGACATTAGCAATGCCTTTTTACATGGGGAACTCAAGGAAGATGTCTTTATGAGTCAACCACCTGGTTTTCTTGATTCTAATCTTCCTCATCATGTGTGTAAACTACAAAAATCTCTGTACGGATTAAAACAAGCTCCCCGAGCTTGGTTTGATAAACTGTTTCAAGCCCTGCACACATTTGGTTTCACACAATCCTCTTCTGATGCTTCTCTGTTTGTTCTGCAAGCATCAGTTCCAGTTTTTGTTTTGGTCTATGTAGATGACATTCTTGTGACTGGTCCTAATACCAATCTTTGTCAGCAATTTATTCAAAAGCTCAGTCAAGTGTTTCCTGTTAAAGATCTTGGCCCTCTTCATTATTTCTTGGGTTTAGAGGTTCATCGCACTTCTGAAGGTCTTTTCATGCATCAGGGCAAATATCTCCTCGATCTTCTTCACAAGACTAATATGGCAGGTGCCAAACCTTGTGTTACTCCTCTTGGTACTTCAAAACTTGATCACAGTGGTCCTTTCCTCTCTAATCCCACAAAATATAGGTCTATCGTGGGTGGCTTACAGTATCTCACCTAGACAAGACCTGATCTCTCCTTTCCTGTCAATCAAGTTTGTCAATTCATGCATGCTCCCAGGGAACAACATATGCAGGCTGCAAAACGTATTCTTCGGTTTCTCAAAGGTACCCTTACACAAGGTATCTGGTTTAAAAAGGGTTCTTTAGATCTCACTGCCTATTCTGATGCTGATTGGGCTGGTTGTACTTATGATCGGCGATCTACCAGTGGGTTTTGTGTTTTTCTGGGTGCGAATTTAATTAGTTGGGCTGCTAAAAAGCAACCAACTGTTGCCCGATCCTCAACAGAGGCTGAATACCGTTCTTTAGCTCATACTGCAGCTGAACTTACTTGGATCTGCAAGGTGTTTTCTGATATTCATCTCTCTCTGTCTAAAGTTCCTGTAATTTGGTGTGATAATATTTCTGCAATCTCTCTTGCTTCCAATCCTGTTTTCCATGCTCGGACAAAGCATGTTGAGGTAGATTATCATTATATTCGGGAGCTTGTCTTGGCTCGGTTGGTTAAAGTTCTCTATGTTTGTAGCCATGATCAACTTGCTAACTTACACACCAAGTCTCTATCCAAGCACCGATTCTGTTTTCTTCGGTCCAAGCTTCCTCTTGGCACCTTTCATGCACCAAGTCTCAGCTTGAGGGGGTGTAAAGAGTCTAATAGTAGTAGTTGTATAGCTGGAGTTAGTTAGACAAGGGTAGTGTGTAATTAGTTGTAAATGTTAGGGTCATTTTTACTCTTGTATTGGTGTCTATATATATTGTTGTAAATGTATTATTTAGGGCACAATGAAATAAGAAGATATTTTTCTACTTCTCTGAGTTCCTTACAAGCTAAGTTTCTACACTATTGATCAATATGAATATCATTAAAATAACTAATGAAGCTCATAGCTATCCATGCGTGTATGAGAAACTATAATTAAAATAAAGTATTTGACGTATGTACTCAATTAGAATATTTAATTAAGGTATTTTCAATTGATCCTCAATTAACGAATATAGTATACATGGCAAAATAGTTTGTTCTACAATTGTTTTTCAATGATAGATAATTTTATTTCACTATTCGTTTTTCCTTTCTTGATGTGGGTTTTTTAAAGTTCCTTTAGATTATGTTTGAGCAAGAGGGATTTTCAAACTTTAAGGGATAGATGAAATGTTAGTGAGAAATGGAACTGTTTATGTTACGAAGGCATGTATGAGATGAGAAATTTGCAAATAACTATGCTTATGGAGTGCATATCTAATTGTTTTTGATATTTTTGTTCTATTTCTTATATTAATTGCGATGAAAAAAATTTGATACATAAAAGTTTGAAAATCATGATATTTCTAGATAGTAAAGTGAAATTACCCTAAATTTATTGTTTGGTTCTATTTGACCCTTTTTTTTCCACAGCAATAGTCAAATTTTATTGGAAACACCAACCACTTACTACGGTGATAATGAATTTGTTCCACGTAAGTTTTTCTTTTGTAGTTGAAAGTTTTATGTTGTTGTCTTAAATATATAAACAGGCATCAACTCATGTAGATCCTCTTTGCAGTGCAGCTCGCAATGAACGAACCTTGGGTTAACAAACACGCATGGAATCCTTTTGTAACATGTATACTATGTGCTTTGCACACGTGTTTCTACTGAACGGGCAAACTTCACCGAGATAACAATCACGAGAGAATACTATTCATCAAAATTCAAAACATATAAGAATTGAAGGAGCAGTAGTGACAAAACGAAGATAGAGATTTGTATGAATGGAGACATCCTCAAACAATAAAGTTACAATTAAAAATCTAAAAATTTTACAAAACAAACACTTATATATTAATCTATAAAGTTTTTCATACAAAATACTTAGAATCATTGTTGGCGAAGTCAGTAATTGGTACTAAGAGAAATGCTAAAGAGATTCTCTCAAAGTGGGACTTTTCATAGACTTTCCGTCACCTCATGTTTTTGGTACAATGTTTAATAATGTTAGTATGGGGATTGTGCTAAAAACATGAGGTGACGGAAAGTTCATAGAGATGTCTACTTTTGGAAGAGTCTCCTTAGCATTTCCCTTGATACCAATTAACATATAGGTTTAATTTTTATTTTAATTAGGGTTGGTCATTGAGATGCAAAATTGTACAATTTTGCTGCACCCAAAAAAATTTAGAATGGGGGCATCCATCCCTTCTAGGCCTATAGTGGCTCCGTCCCTGAGTCATGAGGTGAAAATTTTATATACGGCTCTGTTTCTACATGTTTTGGCTACATTTCGGCTCCAAAGCGGGTCATCACCTGCTCAACTGTGTGCAAAGAATAGAGTTTGAAAATCTGCCACATTTTCTGCTCGTCATAGTTGTAACCCGACTTGAGGAGTAAATTGGGGAAGGTGAAGTTATAATTCGATTGTCATTCACTCACATGCAGGTAAGGTGGAGCCAATCCAGCCACACACATGATGTACCCTTTTGTAGGTTGATCAGTATGGTAAAATGCTTGCAAAATATTAGCTACATTATCCTATTAAATTTTGAAAAGTATCACGTTCAAAACTAGATCATTACACACCTCAATCACGACGTTAACAGTTTATTCTTAAACTTATGTTATCATAGGCTATTGGGAACTTCATCTTGCACTTGAGTGTTGCTTTGAATTTGAGAGAACACTTCATCATGATTTCCAAATGAAACCATACCTAAGAAATTAGGCGCAACTTCACCTTCACCTTTACTCCTGGCCATTGACCTGGATTTATAGGTTTAGTTTCATCCAAGGACAACATTCAAGCTTCTTTTTCATGAAGTCCAATTTTAGATAAAACCTAAGTTGTACTAGATGTCTATGGCATAAGATATAATTTATGTTGAAATAACGAATTTGAACCTCCACGTGATAGTCACGCGAGTTTGTTTAATGAAGACTAAATTGGAAGTTTGAGTTTGGACCCCAGTTGCTAATAGCCCTCATCACGATGATTTAATTAACAACTTTTTCACCACGAGAGTGACATTGAAAGTGAAGTGTCATCACAAGAACCACGAAAAAAATTGGCCTAATTTTAAATATATTTTGTCTTTAACGTTAATTGTATAAATTAATAGAAAAGATAATTCACATTAAATTAAAAAATAAAAAAAAAGTTGGGGGTAGAATAATAAAAGATGGATTGAATTAAATTTCTCTTTACCCTATAGCTGAGCTCCACCAGAAACCCTACGCTGAGCCCCTCTTTGCCTTGAGCCTCAACCAACCAGGTAAATTTCCCACCATCGGTTTACTTGCGAATTCCTCTGCTATTATTTTCTTTGCTTGTAATCAGTATGGGTTGGATCAATAGGATGATGCATTTTGGGATTATATTTCTTTCTCTGATCGTTTGATTGTATTATTTTTCTGGGACTCACAACTCCTTTTTCTTAAATGGAGGCGGGGTAATGGCAATGGCTGCTTCCCTTCGTTGTATGCTTCGAAAGACTCTGAATATTAATGAGAAAAGTATTCAGGGTATCAACAGAACTTTTGGGAGCATAGCTGTTACTAATGTTGATGCAACTTCTAGCGACAACAAAGACCACAATAATGTCCAAGCACAAGCAGACGTTCTGTTTAATTCACTGCCTCGTGAGCCTACGACAGGTACAGTTTCCCGAACTGGTTACCGCACTGGCCCTGGGGCCGATCGTATACTCGGAAAAGGGAGGCAACGCATTCTCAAACCTGGACGCAAGAAGGAAACGAGGTATGGACGTGAACCGTCTGATAAACGGTTTGGTCTCAGACCATGTGACCGCCGAGTTGGCTATCACCACGGACACACTCTACCTGGAGAAGGTCTCTTTACCCATGGCGTCCCCTACGAAGTAAGAATATCATTTCTCATTAATTATATAATCAGGATTTCTACATTAAGGATTATTCAGGCAAAAATTTGGCTAAGTTTGTAACTGTTAGCAGTTTGATTATCCACATTTCCTGTTCAGATTTTATTTAATGAACTGTGTTCTTCTGCCATATTAGGGCACCAAATCTACGCAATTAACCACGAGTCTCTATATGTGTCTTCTTATGCGTTCAGGGTTGCCCCAAATGTAGTACACTGAAATGGGAAGAAGTTGACCGTAAGAAAATGGGATTGCCGATACTATTTGCTGCTACAAGGTGGAAGGCTGGGCGTTGTCATCGGTGTGGTGCTGCTACTCCTGCCACTGCTGCTGCTAGAAGAAGAAACAAGGGCAAGGAGGATGTGACGCTGGAAGAACTTATATCATTTGCAACGTACTACGCAGAAAAATATTGTCAAACATATGCGGATCCTGCTGATAATGCCAGGGCAGTGGAACAGGAAGTGCGATGGGCAGTGGGTCCATTGTAAAGTGGATTGCACCATTGTAGAGAGGCTGGCGAGCTTTAACAAAATGAAGAAACCGCAACCGCAAAATGAATGGACAGCAGTTTGAAAGATTTCTAGCTATTTGCCATTAATTAACGGACTGCATTTTTACAACGTTTTTTGTGTGTTTGGAACGGTAGAAATGTTTAATTACTTTTATGGTATGCTATGGGAATGATTAATCATCAGTTTTACTCTCTCTCTCTCTCTCTCTCTCTGTCTCTCCCTCCATCCTTGTATTAGTATACTGCAGCCACAACCCAGGTACTTCCATAATCCTGGGCCGTGAATTCACGATGGAGACCAAGTCGATCTCAGACCACAAAGGCCCCCTCCAACCTGAAAAGGCGTCGTGTTTGCGCATCACATCTTTTCTATCAAGTTTGTCAATTGTTCATGCATCATCATCTTTTCCATATGGTTTTTATGCTTCTTTGGTCTGAATTTCCATGTTCTCATGGCCTCATATGCTACTTCAGCTTCTCTCCTCCATTATCTGAATAAAAATGTGGTGACTTTAGAAGGGTAGACGATATCAATGTATTGGCTTTTGTTAGGGGTAAGAGGTTGGTAGGGGTGCATATGCATAATTGTTTTTCGTCACTGTGATAAAGCGTTATCTGCATGTATTGGCTTTTGTTAGAGAGAAAAAAAATTGCTATACCTAGAGTTTGGTTGTATTCTAGCGTTGTACTAATGGTTTTTTGATCTCCATTTCATTAATGAGGTAATGGTTTCAAAATCTCATTGAACTAAAGAGACACTTGGATTTCATGCTAACCACATGTATTTACTCACATGCGAAATCATTTGGATTACATTTATTAACAGATGAAAATGAAAATTACGCGACACTTACTATATGAAATTTAATACCAAAAGGTCAAGAAGTAGATTAATTGAGGAATAATTGATCTCCTCCTTGCTCTGTCTTCTTTAAAAAGCAATAAAGTGTAAAGTTATATAATTACTAAATTAAAAATTAAAAAAATATATAAAAGAAAATCGGTCTATTTACATCAATAATGTTAGACCAACTTCAATGGTGGGCTAAAAGCCCCTCCAAAATTTCCCTCCAAACTCACTCCAACCCAAGGGGAAATTTTGGGCTAAATGCTAAACCAATGCCAAATTCCCCTAAAAATTTAGCCCAGAAATCGGAGTAGACTCCACCCAATATTTATCGGAATTTAAATTTTTTTAGATTAAAATGTTTATGAAATTAATTTACGATGGTCTACATATTTATTTTTTTTAAAAAAAATTAATTTAACAAAAAAAATAGCCTAAGTTCATTCTTTAATAATCCCAAACTAAAATTTTGGCTAGAACGGTTGAAGCAGAAAAACTATTTCTGGGCTAAAAGCTAAATTTTCCGGACTAAAAAATTTGGCTTTTGGCTCAACCATTGGATATGGTCTTAGAGATACAAACTTATTACAACTATATATAGCAATTTCTTATTTAGTACAAATAAATAAGTTTCAAAGTGATGACATAAGACATAAAATTAATGAAACGTCACCACATTAATTAGCATTTAAAATCAATTTGCACATTTAAGCGCATACTGAGGCTAGTTATAAAAAAGATTACTTTGTTCTTTTGACTCAGGTGGAAATATTCCTATCCTATTGAGATTTGACTAGAAAACCTAGAAGGATTAGGATGAAGTGGTAAGTGGCAACTTATGAAGTTCTAAGGACAATGGTTTTATCGTCATTTTGTCCCTAAAAAAATTCAAAATTCAAAAATAATAAAAAAAAACCCAAAAAATCAGAAATTGGTTAAAATAGGATATTTGTTGTCACTCCCTTCCTACTTATAACTAAAGAGACCACATTCGGACGCATCAATTCATTCAATCTTCTCAAAGTTTGCAGCTTTTGAGCAAGAACCCTCCTTCCTTTCCCAATCCCTCGATTTCCCAGATCTGCAATTTCTCCATTGTTTCACTCCGGGCAACCTAAACCTTTCAATCTTCAACTCTCCCGATCTGAAAGAAAAGAGGTAATTTTTTGGTCAATTTTTGTTTTAGATGTTGATCGATCGTGGGTTTTGTGGGAAATTCGTTATTGTTGGTGTTTTTGTGATCTGATTGTGTAAATCGTATCGGGTTTTCGGTTGTATATGAATTGCAAGTTTTGATTTTTCATAGTACCAGATTGACTTTTTAGTGTTAAAATGTGGTTTTTCGTTAGAGTGAACAGTGATTTTCGTTAAAACTCCCTAATTATAAACTGTATCGTCGTCCGAATAGCTAGCTCTTGTACGAATTTTTTGTGCCCTTTTCGTAGGTTTTCGTTGAAATAGCTCAGTCCTGTGCTTTTGTTTTTGGCAGTTTTGTTGGGTTGATTGGATTTGATGGATACCAATAAGTGGAGGCCTTCTCAAGTTGGAGAGGCCGCCATGGATGCCGGCGATTGGAGGAGTCAGCTGCAGGCTGATTCAAGGGAAAGAATTATCAACAAGATGTAAGTGTTTTTCTTTGTCCATTTTATTTGGTTTCAAGCGGTAGTCTAATTTAGCGTAATCTAATCTAAACTATGGCGAGAGGGGTTCGAACTTAAAACATATTTTAGTGGATTGTAACTGATGTTGGTTTTATTGCATGTATAGAATGGATACATTGAAGAGGCATCTTCCCTTCTCCGGACAAGATGGATTGCAGGAACTCAGCAAAATTGCTGTAAGGTTTGAGGAAAAGATTTATACTGCAGCCACAAGCCAGGTGCTTCCATAATTCCGGAGTTCTTATTTCTTATGGTGTATGAAATGTTTGCGTACTGAAATACTTACCTATCTATTACATATATGAATTCTTAAAATAATGTTGTGTATGTTTGAACTTTCTTCATATTTTGGATAGAACTGTATTCTAAGTTTAGCTTGGATTTTATTTTTATTTTTGTAGTCGGATTATCTACGGAAAATTTCTCTGAAGATGCTCACAATGGAGACCAAGTCTCAGAATTCAACGGGCAATCCTTTACAATCTAACTCTGCTGGTAACAGCAACAGGCCCCCTGATCCAGGTAAAAACAACTATTGAAAACTGCCCTTTTCTCTCCCGGCTAGCTTTCTTCTTGGTGGTTAATTTATTGCGAGAAACGTTCTTTCTTTTTCTTAATTATTCTTGCATTTCTTAACTGAGATGATTCGTTCTTGACATCTTTATTCGCTCGTATTTAATGGGTCAAATGATCAGTACAAATGACATTTATTGTATTCTTGTTTTGACGCTTGTTTATGTGGTGTTTATTCTTGCTATTTTACTTGAATAGGGTCTTTTGGTATGCAACCCCAAGTCCCCAATCAAGGTATGCAATCCGAAGTCCCCAATCATGGGCAATCATTCTCTATGCCGTTGCCAGCTAATCAATCTCAAGGACGCCAACCACTTTTATCACAGAACATTCAGAATAACATTCCGCCTGCTGGAGTTCAAAGTTCGTCTGGCTTATCATCCGCACTACCTCCTTCTTCCGGTTTAACCCAGACTCCTATCCCAAGTATTGTTGGACAGAACCCAAACATGCAAAATACGTCCGGAAGTTCACAGAATTCATTAGGGAATTCCATGGGCCAGGGGGTACCCTCCAATGTCTTTGCTAATTCTCAAAGGCAAATGCCAGGAAGGCAACAGGTAGTTCCCCAGCAGCAGCAGCTGCAGCAATCCCAGAATTCCCAGCAGTATATGTACCATCAGCATCCGCTTTTGAAGCCAAAATATCAGCAGGGAAATATGCCACAACTTGTGCAACAGCAACAGCAGCAGAACCTTTTACAACCAACTAAGTTGCAGTCTTCCCAGCAATCTGTTATGCCAACATCATCTGTTATGCAGCCTTCGGTGCAATCATCTCTCTCGAGTCTTCAGCAGAATCAAAAATCTGCTAGGCAACAGTCATCACAACCCATGCTTCAGCAGCATTCACAGCCAGTTCTCAGGCAGCAACAGCAGCCTCAACAGGCTGCTGTTCATCAACAGCAAACACCAATGGCACAACAGCCAATATTACCCCCGCAACAGCAGCAGCCGCCGCTTATGGTGCAACAGCCAACTGCTTCAAACTTGTCCCAGAATCAGATGATTGGACAACAAAATAATGTCGGGGATATGCAGCAGCAGCAACAACAGAGGTTACTAAACCAGCAGAATAATCTTTTAAACCTGCAGCAACAGCAACAGCAGCAGCAGCAGCAGCTGTTAATGGCTCAGCAAAGCAGCCTTTCTAATATCCATCAGCAACAATTGGGCCCGCAGAGTAATGTTACTGGGTTACAGCAACAGCAGCAAAGCAATCTTTCAAATTTGCATCAGCAACAGTTGGGCTCTCAGAGTAATGGTACTGGATTACAGCAACAGCAGCACCTTGGAACTCAAAGTGGTAATTCTAGTATGCAACCAAATCAGCACTCTGTACACTTGTTGCAACAATCCAAGGTTCAGGTGCAGCAGCAACAACATCAGAATGCATCTAACATGTTACCGACTCAAGGACAGCAGTCACAACCGCAAGCATCACAGCAACAAATGATGTCACAGATTCAATCACAGCCTGCACAGATGCAACAAATGAGTTTGCGAGAGCAGTCAAATCCACTGCAACGAGATGTGCAGCAAAGGCTTCAAGCATCAGGTCAGATATCAGGAACCATGCTTCAAGCTCAAAACGTAATGGATCAGCAAAAGCAGTTATATCAATCTCAGAGACCCGTTCCTGAGACATCATCGAGTACGATTTTTGCACTCATGCACTTTCCTGATTTTATGCATGTGCTTTCATGATATCTGGATTATCATAGGTGCACATTTTGGACGGAATCTTATTTTATTCTTATTTTACTTTTGTATTATGTGTCATTTGGGTCTGTTATTATAGTTAATACTGTCATTTTTATGTCATTAATCTGATTTTGTTATGAAAATGGTCTTTATTATATGTTTTTATGGGGGCACACATTTTTTGGATGACTTTGGTAAATATATTATTTTGTTGTGGTTGCCCGATGTAGGTGTCTAGACTCTCTATGGAAGTAGTCTAATTTTGGAAATTTGTCTTTACCATATATGACTTCTTGTAGTAAAATGTAACATGGCTGTGCATTGGACTTCGTCAATAGAAATTTTTATGCCTGGCTATCTTGCCAATTAGGCGTGTCCCATCTTCCCACCACATGTTCATTGTCACCATCACTTTTAAACAGATGCATCATACCTCTCTATCAAACATGCGGATTTCTGTTCTTTTCCAGTACTTCAGCATCTAACCATCATGGAATGGAGAACCAGAGTCCTATGCAAATATCTGGTCACATTAAACTATAGTGCTAAAGCAAGCCTCGGTCTTTCTTGATTTCTTGCTTTTCTTTTTAGAGGTTGATATGTGTAGTGGTAGTGGACATAAAATTTTGTGATTTATATTTGGTAATTGGATTTATATAAAAGGAACAGAGTTAGTCTTGTATGTTGCAGCACAGGGGAGGGAAGATAAAAAGCTAAATCCCAAACTGCAAGAAAAATAAATTCAAAGTTAGTCTTGTATTCTGAATATCCATAGGCTGAATTAGGGTTGAGTAATAGAGATTGACGTGGTTATATAATCTAAAAGTAAAATCCCACAAGGAAATGAAATAATTATAGCAAATAATAATCCACAAGGATAAGGAAATAGTTATTAAACCCGACTAAGAGAATAAATAGCCTAGTTACGAGTTTTGCGCCTACGCCTCAAATTAGGTATACGGACCACCTTAGTTACCATAAGTTTACCTTTCACCTCTTGTGCTTCATGTTTACAATCAGAGTTCTTTCGAGTGATTTACTGGTGAAAGCTGAAGCTTCTGTTGCCTTTGATTTTAGTTTTTGTATCTGTCTTTTCATGAGCTATGGTAATAGAGACGCTGTTCTGACCTAATGTTATCCCATTTCCTCTCGATAACTCCACAATTACTTTTAAACAAAGAAATAGAAACCTTTGAAGTCTTCCCATAAAAAAGTAATTGCCCTCATAAGCAGAAAGTGGAAGCAAAATTGCACCTGAAGTGTTTCATACCTTTGGGTTTTTACTTTTTCCTTTGGGTTTTTACTTTTTATTCTTCAGTTTTGCTTCTATTGGTTTATAGATAAAGAGCTTTCGGTCCTGTTTACTAAATGTCGTTGCCCATGGATTTATTTTCCCCAATCTAGAGCATGCATGGTCCTTTTCCACTGGCTCATGAAGCTTCTTGTTTGTTCTTAGATTGCTTATGATGTATGGAATCATATTTATATTTTGTTTTACAAAAAATACATTTCAACTGTTTGGGAAGGATAATTTTCCAAATCAATGTTCTGCATGCAATGCTTTTTTTTTTTCTTTCTCATTTTTAACCCTCGTGTTCAAATTTCATTTTATGTGCAAACATTGACATATATCTCTCTATATTTTGTAGCTTCTCTAGATTCCTCAGCTCAGACTGGACATGCAAATGGGGGTGATTGGCAAGAGGAGGTCTATCAAAAAGTAAAATGTCCTGACTTCTTGTCCATTTGATGGCTTTCACATATAACATCTAAATATAAAAATACAAATTATTTGGCGTGGGGGTGGGAATAGAGCTACTGGAAAATAATTATGCTAATGCCAAAATTGCCTTGAATGGGGATTTTGAAGAATTACCTGCTAGTTAAGATTCCTTGTGGGGCAGCTTTGTTAAGCTACCATCTGTTGGAAGTTAATTAAAACTTGCTTCATTAGATACAAGCATATATGAATTCATGCTGTCTGAATTCATGCTTGCATGCACGGGCTCATTTCCATTGGCATTGATGTTATGATGGTGTCGGCAAGCATGTAGCTGCAGCAAAGTTCTTTCTAATCATCTTTGTATTTATAACTTTCATTTGCAGATCAAAGTCATGAAGGAAAAGTACTTACCTGAACTAAGTGAAATGTATCAGAAAATTGCTACTAAACTTCAGCAGGTATGTAATCAATTCATTTTTTTCTTCTCTCATAATTTGTTGCTTGAACTTTTAGCAATAAGCAGGGCTTTCCCTGCTAGGTTATTGTGGTGCTGCTCTTTGATAGATTCTACCTTGATCTCCCTTTTAATTATTGTACCCATGTAGACCGCCTACATGGGATTGTTACCTCACCAATAATGCTAATAAGATTTTGCAACAATGTTGTTACTCCTTAAATTGCCATTCTTTTGCTTACTGACGTCTGTTCTTTCTGTTTGCCAGCACGATTCTCTTCCACAACAACCAAAGTCAGAGCAGCTTGAGAAGCTAAAAATGTTCAAAACCATGTTAGAGCGCCTCATATCAATCTTACAGGTTTCCAAGAGTAACATTTCACCTGGTTTGAAAGACAAGTTGGGTTTATATGAGAAGCAGATAGTAAATTTTATTAATACAAATAGACCGAGGAAGCAAGGTCCTCCTCTGCAACAAGGGCAGCTCACCCCACCTCATTTGCACTCCATGCAGCAGCCGCAGTCTCAAATTCCTCAAGTGCAGTCTCATGAAAATCAAATGAACCTGCAGTTGCAAACAATGAATTTACGAGGTTCTGTGCCAACAATGCAGCAGAACAATATGACAAGTTTGCAGCAAAATTCAATGTCTTTGATATCTGGGGTTTCAACAGCACTGCAGAACATGATGAATTCATTGCAGCTGAGTACAAATTTGGATTCAGGACAGGGAAATGCACTGAACTCTTTGCAGCAAGTTCCAGTGGGATCTATCCAACAAACACCTGTCAGTGCTCCCCAGCTAGCTAACATGAATGGTTTGTCATCACAGAGTGGGGTTAGTATGCTTCAGCCAAATATTAACTCCCTTCAGTCAAATTCTGGTATGCTTCAACACCAGCAATTAAAACAGCAGGAACAGCAAATGCTTCAGAATCAACTGAAGCAGCAGTATCAACAGCGAATGCAGCAGCAACTGATACAGAAGCAGCTGCAACAGCAACAGCGGCAGCAGCAACTGCAGCAACAGTTGCAGCAAGCAAAGCAGCAGCTTCCGGCGCAGATGGAGGCGAACCAACACCAAATGCCACAGCTTCATCAAATGAATGATGCAGATGACTTGAAGATGAGACAGGGGATGGGTGTTAAGCCAGGGGTTTTTCAGCAACATATGTCCTCAGGCCAGCGTGCTTATCCTCATCAGCAGTTGAAATCAGGATCTCCATTTCCTATTCCTTCATCATACCAACTCCTTCAGGCTGCATCTCCTCAAATTTCGCAACATTCTTCTCCCCAAGTTGACCACAAGAATCTACTGACTCACCCGAAAGCTGGAACACCATTGCAAACTGCCTGTTCACCTTTTGTCATCCCATCTCCTTCAACTCCCATGGCTCCATCCCCCATGCCATGGGATTCTGAGAAACCTTCCTCACTACCAAATGCTGGGAATATCGGACATCAACAAGCTGCTGGGGTGGGAGCACCAGTCCAGTCTTTTGCAATTGGCAGCCCTGGGATATCGGCATCTCCTTTGCTTGCTGAATTTAGTGTACCAGATGGTAGTCATGTTAATGCTTTGTCAACTATTTCTGGCAAGTCGAGTGTTACTGAGCAGCCTCTTGAACGCTTGATTAAGGCGGTTAGTAAAGTGGTTCTTATTACATATTTCTCTTTTTTTTTTGAGTGCTGTAATGATGTTTCAGTACTTACCATCTAAGTTGGTCTTTTCCTTCCCTCACTTGTGCTTAAATTAAATTTCTGTATTTTGAACTTGCAGGAGAAATCGATGTCACCTAATGCTTTGAGTGCATCTGTCAGTGACATTGACTCAGATGCATTGAGTGCATCTGTTTGCTGCTGTGAGGTGGAAGGGTGGGCGTTGTCATCATTGTGGTGCTGCTACTCCCGCCGCTGCTGCTGCTAGAAGAAGAAACAAGGGCAAGAAGGATGTGACGTTGCCGATAATTAATTAAAAAGACTGCATTTTTATGACGTTGTTTATGTGTTTGGAACAGTAGAAATGTTTATTTACTTTTATTGTATGACTATGGGAATGATTTATCATCAGTTTTACTTTTATATGGTTGAATTAGGCGAGATTTTTCAGTGTGATCGTCACGCGAGGTAGTACACCATGTGTTTATATATAAATGGTGGGATGTGTGTTAAAATGTTAATAATTTAAAAATTAAAATTTTCCACCACTTACATAAAAAAACACATGGTGTATCATCTGTGTTTCCGTCACAATTAAAAATTTCTCTTGATTTAGGAGAGATTTTTCAGTATAACCGTCACGCAAGGTAGTACATTATGTGTTTTTATATAAATGGTGGGATATGTGTGTTAAAAGGTTAATAACTTAAAAATTAAAATTTTCCATCACTTACATAAAAAAAATAAACAGTATATTATTCGTGTTCGCGTCACAACTAAAAATTTCTCGTGAATTAGGGGAGCTCTTGTATTATTATACTGCAGCCACAGCCCAGGTACTTCCATAATCCTGGGCCGTGAACTCACAATGGAGACCAAGTCTCAGACCACAAAGGTCCCCTCCAACCTGAAAAGGCGTCGTGGTCCACATTCGCTGCAAATTCGATCTTTTTCGTATGATCTTTTCTATCAAGTTTGTCAATTGTTCCTGATGCATCATCATCTTTTCCGTACGGTTTTTATGCTCCCTTGGTCTGAATTTCCATGTTCTCATGGCCTCATATGCTACTTCAGCTTCTCTCCTCCATTCTCTGAATAAAAATGTGATGACTTTAGAAGGGTAGAGGATATCAACGTATTGGCTTTTGTTAGGGGTGAGGAGGTTGGTTAGGGTGCATAGACATAATTGATTTTCGTCACTGTGATAAAACGTCATCCGCATGTATTGGCTTTTGTTAGAGAGAAAAAAAATTGCTATACCTAGAGTTTGGTTGTATTCTACCATTGTACTAATGGTTTTTTGATCTCCATTTCATTGGAGGAGGTAATGGTTTCAAAATCTTGCAGGACAAGAGGTTGTTATATTGAACTAAAGAGACATTTAGATTTCATGCTAACCACATGTATTTACTCACATGCGAAATTATTTGGATTCTTCCATTTTTTAACACATGAAAATGAAAGTTACGCGACGCTTACTATATGCAATTTAATACCAAAAATGTCAAGAAGTAGATTAATTGAGGAATAATGAAGTGTAGATTAATTGAGGAATAATTGATTTCCTCCTTGTTCTGTCTTTTTTGAAAAGCAATAAAGTGTAAAGTTACATAACTAATCAATTTAAAATTAAAAAATATATAAGAAAATGAATCTTTTTACATCAATAATGTTTGAGACACAAACTTATTAGACCAACTATATATAGCAATTTCTTATTTAATACAAATAAATAAGTTTCAAAGTGATGATATAAGACATAAAACTAATGAAAAACTGACACATTAATTGGCGTTTAAAAGTCAATTCGCTCATTTGAGCTCGTACCGAGAAGCTAATTATAAAAAAGATTACTTTGTACTTTTGACTTAATCGGAAATATTCCTATCCTATTGAGATTTGACACGAAAGCCTAGAAGGATTAGGATAAAGTGACAAGTGGCAACGTACAAAATCCTAAGGACGATGGTTTTATTGTCCTTTTGTCCTCAAAAAAATTCAAAGTAAAAAAAAAAAAAAAAAAAAAAAAAAACCTAAAAAAATCAGACATTGGTTAAAATAGGATATTTCGTTGCCTCTCCCTTCCTACTAAAAACTAAAAAGACCACATTCGGACGCATAAATCCATTCAATCTTCTCAAAGTTTGAAGCTTTTGAGCAAGAACCCTCCGTCCTTTCCCAATCCCCCGATTTCCCAGTTCTGCAATTTCTCCATTGGTTCACTCCAGGCTACCTGAACCTTTCAATCTTCAACTCTCCTGTTCTGAAAGAAAAGAGGTAACTTTTTGGTCAATTATTTGTGGGTTTTTGGTTTTAGATGTTGATCGATCGTGGGTTTTGTGGAAAATTAGTTATTGTTGGTGTTTTGGTGATCTGATTGTGTAAATCGTATCGGGTTTTCGGTTGTATGTGAATTGCAAGTTTTGATTTTTCATGGCGCCTAAATCGTGTTTAGAATCAGCTTGAATGAATGCAATTTCTGATGCAAAAAAATGCCTGCGTAATTATAAACTGTATCGTCGTCCGAATAGCTAGCTCCTGTACGAATTTTTGTGCCCTTTTCGTAGGTTTTCGTTGAAATAGCTCAGTCCTGTGCTTTTGTTTTTGGCAGTTTTGTTGGGTTGATTGGATTTGATGGATACCAATAAGTGGAGGCCTTCTCAAGTTGGAGAGGCCGCCATGGATGCCGGCGATTGGAGGAGTCAGCTGCAGGCTGATTCAAGGCAAAGAATTGTCAACAAGATGTAAGTGTTTTTCTTTGTCGATTGTTTTTTGTTTCAAGCGGTAGTCTAATTTAGCGTAATCTAATCTAAACTATGGCGAGAGGGGTTCAAACTTAAAACATATTTTAGTGGATTGTATACGAATCCAGTTTTGCTATTATGAATGCTACCCCCGTTTTGGTAGTCAGTAACTGATGTTGGTTTTATTGCATGTATAGAATGGATACATTGAAGAGGCATCTTCCCTTCTCCGGACAAGATGGATTGCAGGAACTCAGCAAAATTGCTGTAAGGTTTGAGGAAAAGATTTATACTGCAGCCACAAGCCAGGTGCTTCCATAATACCAGAGTTCTTATTTCTTATGGTGCATGAAATGTTTGTGTACTGAAATACTTACCTATCTATTACATATATGACTTCTTAAAATAATGTTGTCTATGTTTGAACTTTCTTCATATTTTGGATAGAACTGTATTCTAAGTTTAGCAAGGATTTTTTTTTGTTTTTGTAGTCGGATTATCTACGGGAAATTTCTCTGAAGATGCTCACCATGGAGACCAAGTCTCAGAATTTAATGGGCAATCATTTACAATCTAACTCTGCTGGTAACAGCAACGGGTCCCCTGATCCAGGTAAAAACAACTATTGAAAACTGCCACTTTCTCTCCCGGCTAGCTTTCTTCTTGATGGTTGATCTATTTCGAGAAACGTTCATTCTTTTTCTTAATTACTCCCGCATTTCTCAACTGAGATGATTTGTTCTTGATATCTTTATTCGCTCGTATTTAATGGATCAAATGATGAGTACAAATGACATTTATTGTTTTCTTGTTTTGACGCTTGTTTATGTGGCGTTTATTCTTGCTATTTACTCGAATAGGGTCTTTCAATATGCAACCCCAAGTCCCCAATCAAGGGCAAAAT
Organism: Pyrus communis; assembly: GCF_041283825.1. Classification (NCBI taxonomy): domain Eukaryota; kingdom Viridiplantae; phylum Streptophyta; class Magnoliopsida; order Rosales; family Rosaceae; genus Pyrus; species Pyrus communis. Next base: position 28,376,268 of record NC_142567.1, read on the forward strand.
TGCACCTGAAGTCTTCCCATAAAAAAGTAATTGCCGTCATAAGCAGAAAGTAGGAGCAAAATTTCACCTCAACTGTTTGGGAAGGATAATTTTTCATATCAATTCTACATGCAATGCTTTTTTTTTTTTTTTTTTTTTTTTTCTTTCTCATTTTTAACCCTCATGTTCAAATTTCATTTTATGTGCAAACATTGACATATATATCTCTCTATATTTTGTAGCTTCTCTAGATTCCTCATCTCAGACTGGATATGCAAATGGGGGTGATTGGCAAGAGGAGGTCTATCAAAAAGTAAGATGTCCTGACTTCTTGTCCATTTGATGGCTTTCACGTACAACATCTAAATATAAAAATACAAATTATTTGGCGTGGTGGTGGGAATAGAGCTACTGGAAAATAATTATACTAATGCCAAAATTGCCTTGAATGGCGATTTTGAAGAATTAGATGCTAGTTAAGATTCCTTGTGGGGCAGCTTTGTTAAGCAACCATCGATGGTTGCGAGTTAATTAAAACTTGCTTCATTAGATACAAGCATACATGAATTCATGCTGTCTGAATTCATGGTTGCATGCATGGGCTCTTTTCCATTGGCATTGATGTTATGATGGTATCGGCAAGCATGTAGCTGCAGCAAAGTTCTTTCATCTTTGTATTTATAACTTTCATTTGCAGATCAAAGTCATGAAGGAAGCGTACTTACCCGAACTGAGTGAAATGTATCAGAAAATTGCTACTAAACTTCGGCAGGTATGTAATCAATTCATTTTTTTTCTTCTCTCATAATTTGTTGCTTGAACTTTTAGCAATAAGCGGGGCTTTCCCTGCTACGTTATTGTGGTGCTGCTCTTTGATAGATTCTACCTGGATCTCCCTTTTAATTATTGTACCCATGTAGACCGTCGACATGGGATTGTTACCTCACCAATAATGCTAATAAGATTCGCAACAAAGTTGTTACTCCTTGTATCGCCATTCTTTTGCTTACTGACGTCTGTTCTTTCTGTTTGCCAGCACGATTCTCATCCACAACAACCAAAGTCAGAGCAGCTTGAGAAGCTAAAAATGTTCAAAACCATGTTAGAGCGCCTCATATCAATCTTACAGGTTTCCAGGAGTAACATTTCACCTGGTTTGAAAGACAAGTTGGGTTTGTATGAGAAGCAGATGGTAAATTTTATTAATACAAATAGACCGAGGAAGCAAGGTCCTCCTCTGCAACAAGGGCAGCTTCCCCCACCTCATATGTAAAGTGGATTGCCCCTCCAACCTGAAAAGGCGTCGTGTTTGCGCATCACATCTTTTCGATCTAGTTTGTCAATTGTTCCAGATGCATCGTCATCTTTTCCATATGGTTTTTATGCTTCTTTGGTCTGAATTTCCATGTTCTCACGGCCTCATATTCTACTTGAGCTTCTCTCCTCCATTCTCTGAATAAAAATGTGATGACTTTAAAAGGGTGGAGGATACCAATGTATTGGCTTTTGTTAGGGGTGAGGATGTTGGTAGGGGTGCATAGACATAATTGATTTTCGTCACTGTGATAAAGTGTCATCTGCATGTACTGGCTTTTGTTAGAGAGCAAAAATTGCTATAACTAGAGTTTGGTTGTATTCTACCTTTGTACTAATGGTTTTTTGATCTCCATTTCGTTGGAGGAGGTAATGGTTTCAAAATCTTGTGGGACAAGAGGTTGTTATATTGAACTAAAGAGATTTCGATTTCATGGCAACCACATATATTTACTCACATACGAAATCATTTGGATTCTTACATTTATTAACACATGAAAATGAAAGTTACGTGACGCTTACTATATGCAATTTAATACCAAAAAGGTCAAGAAGTAGATTAATTGAGGAATAATGAAGTGTAGGTTAATTGAGGAATAATTGATCTCCTCCTTGTTCTGTCTTCTTTGAAAAGCAATAAAGTGTAAAGTTATATGACTAATAAATTTAAAATTAAAAAAAAAAAAATGAGTCTTTTTACATCGATAATGTTAGAGACACAAACTTATTACACCAACTATATATAGCAATTTCTTATTTAGTACAAATAAATAAGTTTCAAAGTGATGATATAAGACATAAAACTAATGAAATGCTAACACATTAATTGGCGTTTAAAAGTCAATTCGCGTATTTGAGCGCGTACCAAGAAGGTAGTTATAAAGAAGATTACTTTGTTCTTTTGACTCAATCGAAAATATTCCTATTACTTTGTTCTTTTGACTCAATCGAAAATATTCCTATCCTATTGGGATTTGACAAGAAAGCCTAGAAGGATTAGAATAAAGTGGTACGTGGCAACGTACAAGATCCTAAGGACAATGGTTTTATTGTCCTTTGGTCCCCAAAAAATTCAAATTTCTGAAAAAAAAAAAAAAAAAACCTTAAAAAATCAGACATTGGTTAAAATAGGATATTTCGTTGCCTCCCCCTTCCTACTAAAAACTAAAATGACCACATTCGGACGCATCAATCCATTCAATCTTCTCAAAGTTTGAAGCTTTTGAGCAAGAACCCTCCTTCCTTTCCCAATCCCCGATTTCCCCGTTCTGCAAATTATTATGCATTTCTAAATAGGGCGCAAAACAAATATGAGTGGACCAAGTTGATATATATATAAAACAGTTAGCAACATACTAATCCCGAAAGTTTTATAAAATCTTAATAGCATAATATATAATAGGTTTTTTCTGAAGACCATAGCATGCCACAAAACATTACAAAACGTATCTCGTATATATTGTGCTAACTAGTGGTATCAGTATCAATATCAGTATCTCTCTTCTGCACAAAACAGTGCCCTCCACATGCCCGCCCGAAGGCAATACAAGTATCATCTTCCATGTGTACAGAACAGTGCCCTACACACGTCCGCCCGAAGGCAATATATATAGTGACCACTAGATACGCACAAAACCATTGAATATAGTATTTCCACAACATAGGTACATATATCCAAAAGCATCTTCATAATATAAAGTCATTCATCATCTATACTATAAAGAAGTGTTATAAAAACATGTTCTAAATCGTGTATCGTCATCCATCAGATACCCTACAAGAACATGATTTTGATAGAAAATATGGTATTTCAAAGTAAGCTCGGTATAGCATGATAATCAATTTCACATAAAACGTAATTATTAAATCATACTTTTCATGTACGCGTTTCTACTATAAAACATGCATTTTAGAAGGGGTCCACTCACCGTACACCATTGATGCAAAGCCTTACCAAATAGGAAATAAAGGAATCATTGCTATTAATTGCAACTAAGCACATAAAGAGTACAATTAACAAAGCTATACTCAAACGAATAAATTTAAAGAAATGGACGTCATAAACGGGTTCAGGACATCGAAATTAGCTTAGGAGGGTCCCGAACGAAACCCAAAAAAAGTTAACGGTCAACAGGTCCGGGTCAAACTGGGTCAAAGGGTTTGGGTTGGACCGGGTTGGGCCTATAGGGTTTTAGGGTTTCTAAATGGGCTGGGCATTGAAGCCTGGCCCAATTGTTTTGGGTTTCAAAACAATAAAATAAAAACAAAATTTAAATAAATAAAAAGGGTTTCGGCTTTGGGTTTTAAGGATTTGGGCTTGAAAGCCCGGTTTGAAAATTGGGTTGGGTCTTAAAGTCTGGGCTTGGGTTAAGGGGTCGGACCTTGGGTTAATGGGTCGGGTAGACCCATTTCACGCCAAGGTTTTGGCCAGTTTCTGGGCAAACTTCAAACGTCCATAACTTCTTCATTCCTCAACCAAATTGAGTGATTCAAATAGTAAAGTTGTAGTACTCAACGAGAGGAAGAGAATGGTACCTTGCACGACTGCTAACTCGCCTTGGTTTGACCGGAAAATGCCTCGAAAAGGGCGGTGCTCGCCGGATAATTTGGAATAGCTACTCCGAGCTATTTTCTGCGATTCAAACGTATGCACAACTTAAAATAAGCTTCGATCTAACCCTAAAACACATTCCAAGGGTTTTTAGAAGCTTACCGGCCGAAAGAGAGAAGGGTTTAGGGTTTTTAGAAGCTTACCGGGGAAGACGATGAATAATACCGGCCGAAAGAGAGAGAAGGGCTTAGGGTGTTCTTCCTTTGTTTTTTAGAACACAAGGGTGATGGTGATGGTGTTTTGTTGTTGTTGTGTGGTTTGATGGTGAGGGAGATCAGGGTTTGTAGAGAGGAAGGACACGGGTGAGAGGAGAGAGAGTGTGAGAGAGAAAATGATGATCTGAGCGGGTCTCGGGGAAAGAGAGAAAGATAGATAGAGGAGAGTTTTTTGTTTTTTTCTGTTTTGTGGGGGGGGGGGGGTTGTTGCCACGTGGCAGCGTGTGAGTGGAGAGGGAATCTCCAATTGAGATCCGGATTGGGTGAGGTTTAGAGGCCCAAAGTGCACATTTTTATAAAAAACTATAAGGGCACAATTGAAATTACCAGGACATTTGGGGGTGGGGTTTCCCACAAAGGCTGCTACAATCTTCTTCTCCAAATGACATGTTTCACTTTCCTGCACTTAGTTAAACCACGTTCTGCGTGGGAAAGTGAAGGAAAATTTGTTAAAAACAAGTTCATTTGAGCAACATCAACAACATGCAATTAACAATTAAAAGGCGGAATCATGTTTATATGCACTCAAAAACAAAACTTAACCCATGAACTTCAAAGCCTAGTAGATAGGTGAACCAAGACTCAACTCAAAACAAAGTGAGTTGAGAAATCAATACCTTTGTAGATTCCTCTTTGCATAAGCAAAGGCTAATCACCCAAAGAGAGGGCCTTCATTCCTTGCATCTTAGATCCATGGATTTGGATGGATGAAAAGGTTTCTCCAAGTTCCCAAAATTGAAAACCTCTAAGTCTCCACACCAAGGCATATTGTAGAAGAAATGAGTGACCTTGGAGGAGTTTGATTGCTAGATGATCCCTCCAAGGTGGCTGAAATTTTAGAGAGAAAAGAGAGCTTGTGTTCTCATCCTTTCCCCAAAAATTACCCTTAATGAATTTTGGCTATTAAGTCATACTTATTCCTTAATTCATTTGAGTGGCAAACTTGTAAATAAGTCCAAAACCACTCCTTCTTTAACATGGGATTTATTGGGCTATTTGGGCCTTTGTGAATCATTATTCATTAAGTTGTCACACAACTTAAGTCAATGGACTTGACGTTCGAAGCCCATTGGGCCTTAAGGTCCAAAACCATCCCGAGGTCTTTTAACGAACTTATTCGTTTGATTAATAATCATATTAATTAATCCTTGCCATAAATAATTAAACCATTTAATTATTCTTACTCATCTCCGTTGAATCTTCAATCTCTACCTTACACGGTGTACGATCCATTAGGTTCCTTTTAGCGAGGCAGTGGGCGATTCAAACTCTTTCAAATCGATTGTGAATTGGAACTTACTTTCAATTCTCCCGTTAGTGATAATACACTTTTAGGGCTTCCACAAACCATGGTTGACGCCTAGCAGCATGTCATGGTTACCCAAGCTAATCAGAAGAGGTGGAGAACCTATTCAGTTTTAGGATTACAAATGCAATACGGTCTTTCTCTAATACAATACTCTTGACCACATTGTTTGGTTTGATAGTTTATTCATGTCTACTATCCAATGTGAGTCTTGTGCTTATATGATTACCTTGAATGTGATCTGGAACGCATTCCAACATCTCATTCATACTCTGGCCAGAGATTCTAAATCATATCATAGAGTATTCTCCCTCAAACAGTTTGAAGGTTAGAGATCCCTTGTTGCGCATTCACTTGCCTCCATGGCTAAGTGGCTTAACCCCAACGATGCCGTGGACACCCTCCTGATGGAGTGACTTTGACATAATCAAAGATTAAGGACCTAACCACAAGACAACTGTGATGCCTCAGGTCAAAAGACTAATTTGCATTATCCCAACCATGAGTTCTCATGTGACATGAATATGAGAACTCTTCGTTGATCGTGTTCAGTGAACTCATTCTCTATTGAGCACCTACGTACTTGTCTTGATGTCACACACACCAATGACTCGAGACTAGTCACTCTCCCTGAGAGAAGACATAGCACGTACTGATCTTAACGGACTGTCAATGCCCAATTGACAATCCTATGATCAGGAACGTTTAGGATGTGTCAACGAAAGAATGGTCTCATGAATCTAACTTCTTTAGATCGCATTCTTCCAATCACATATTCCTTGGACTTATCGTTTAAGCATATAACATTTATATGAGACGGCTCAAACAATAATCTTTGCCCTTTACATTTAAACTACATTAGTTTGAAATGTCCGTAAAGTATCATCATATGATTGGTTTTAGGGCACATTTCCAACAATCTCCCACTTGCACTAGAGCCAATCAGCTTAGTCATCAGTGATGATACCTCTTCTGTAATTCATTTCATAAATGGCTGAGTAGTAGGCCTAAACAATGGATATCTATATGTTATCCATAGAAGCAACCTTGAGAATAACGACGTCACCATTATACATGATTTTCAATCATGTGGTTCAGTCTCTCATTTGAGTTCGGACCTTGATGAGACCTTGATTCCCTGGCTTGAGCTATCGCCCCATTAGTGTCATACACTTTCTGGTTGGAACCGAATGGAGAGTTCATAAATGAACTTTCCCATCCAAACAACAATGTTGTAAGCTTCTATATGGCAATATATTTTGCATACATGATGGAACACATTAAAGTCATTACTTTTAACATTTCCACCCAAATATCTCTTTAGTCATAATAAAGAGATATCTCATTATCACTTCATTCATAATGAAGAGATATTCTATGATGGATTAGATTCATAATCTAATACATTTACGCTTCCATTACGTTACTCTAATTCTTCCTCATTCTTGAGGAATCCATCCTTAGTATTTCTTAAATACCTAAGGATTCACTTGACAGTTGCCATGGTTCTGATCCTGGGCTTGCACTGATATCATCTTGTACCGTTCTAGGTACAACTTATATCAATGTTTTCATACAATATGAAATACATAAATCACCTTTCTGCGTATGCATAAAGGATTCTATTTATTTCTTTGGGAGTCAAAGGGTACATTCCCTTTGAGAAGAACAACTTCCTAGTCTTACTAGAATTGTCATTCTAATTGAAGTTTATCATCATACGAGAAACTTCCTAGCATCTCTTGTCTATTTTAGGGATTGATATAATCCAATTATATCTTGAAATCTATCATTATAGATTTCCATCCCATGTATGTAGACTATGTCTCCCATATACATTTTATCATTATAGAATGTTTAAAGTCATAACTTTAACGATGAAGAATTCCTTTCATTTTCAAAATTAATATATATCATGTTTATATATATTCAAATTTAGGAATATGATTAACTCCCACTAATCTTTTGTAAACCTAGTAAACAAAAGATTCATTTACATCTTTATGAGAAATCAAACGATTTGATCCTTTTTCTCATAAGATGCTTATAGCTCCCACTAAGTGTAGTCATAAGGATTTTCATTCTTATTTCTTTCGATTTAAGAGGTGTAACTCTATGACATAGTCATAAAGTTCAAATCATTCAACTGAGACGATTTATAAATCCTTCTCGACTACCTTGGAGCTTGTGGTGTAGGAACTAGGTTGTTATATTTGTTGATCATATCAAACAAATATTGCTTATTAGCACACAACCCCAAATCTTAACATGTTTAAGATTTGTCTTTCTTTCCAACTACATCTTATGGAGTTATGAAAATTTTGGAAGATCTTCTAATTGACAATCATATTGTTTTAGAAGTATATATATCCTATATATGGGTAATAGATAACATCCAACGAACTAAATTTTATTCAAGTTCGTTCTTCTCCTAATGGAGAAATTCATTATCTTATGATGCTATTTTCCTTGATATCTTTCAAGGAAACTCATCTAAAGTGTTATCTTTCCTTGGATTTGATCCAAGGAGGTAAATACTTTAGACGTCTTACTCATCAACTTACATTTCTTGAATTCTTTGAAACCTTTTGCAAAGTATTCGGACTTGTGTTTATTCAAAATAAACTATAGTCCAACCGAGAGTGATCTTCGGTGAATGTCATACAACATGAGTAGTATTATGTTGTGGACAAGTGCCACTAACATCTAAGTGAATTATCCTTAACAACTTTGTGATTCTTTCTTCTTTCCAAAAGAATAAAGATTCGAACATTTCGCCTCTATACAATATAACAAGAAGGTATTGGATCCGGATCTAACGATCCAAAGCATCCATCTATGACCAACTCGTAACTTATGTTTTAGAGGTATCATAACTCAGTTGGGATTAGTCACTACCTTGCAACCTTTTGGGTTTTAAGCATCATCGTATTCTAAACAGTTAAACTACCACATCATCTCTACTATAGAGACAACCAATTAAATTACAATAATCTAATTATTGATTAATAAAGAACAATGTTTTGTCAAACAAAACATTTATCCATCTCTACTATAGTGACGGATTTAAGTTCCTTAAAATTGGAATGTAAAGACAATCTTTAGTGTTTTCCAATTTCTTTGGTAGTTCATATGAGGAAGTAAGTACAATCCGCTTTCGCAGAGATCTATATTTTATTCACTTTCCGAATGTGAAGTACTTTCTCTTCTCTCATTAATCTTCTACTTTTTATTAGCACACTTTTACAACAATTGTAAAACATAGTTGCTAATATAGAATCATGTATTCAAGTAGAAGAACCAACTGTTTTGAACTATTTCAAGAACATATTACAACACCTTCGAAAGGTGTGTTCTTGACACTTGCAAGACATTTCTTGCAAATACCCCTTCCAATGTCCATCCTTTCATAAAGAAAGTTTGTTCCCTTGGAGTTATTTTGCCTTCTTCATTTGACTTCTCCTTTGACTACAATAGTCATGGTCCCTAAACTCCCACTATCTTTCTTGAAACTTATTTCAAGTGTGTTATACACATCAAACGATTTGGAGAGCGTGCGGTTATTGTTCACTATATAGTTTATCATAAACTTAGTGAACCATTAGAATAGGGACACAAAGATGAAGTCCTTGCCTAATTTCCGTCTCGTTACGTGGTTTAACACTTCAACACTCAATGATTCAAAATCATCATAAGTCCATGTTGATGTACTATTTTTGTCAACCAACCATTATGTTCTCAACATAATTACAAACTTTCAAGAGTTGTTCAAGGCAACTCTCATTTCTTCATACAACAATTTGTAAATGGAGAATCATGGCACATAAAGTGTCCATGCCCTTGTGCTTACTTCTCAAGTTCCTTGTTCGTGTAACAAAGAGACAAGCACTAGAGTTTGCATTGTCCTCTTCATGGTAGACTTATCTAACATGTTCTTCCATTGATACATTATCAATAGGAAGATTGTGAGGATGAGACTACTTAGGCACTTTTACAATCCATTCAAGACAATCTATGGGATTGTGGTACCAAGTTCGGAAACTAAAGCGTTCGGTTTTTCTTTGTCAAGTTTTGGATAGCGTTTGCAAATATATTGGTAAACAAATACATAACGAATATAAATTGATTGATTTTAAGCTATTTGATCCGGGTCTTTAAATCAAAATAGCACCACCCACTATTTTTAGCAAATTCCATATCCCTCATCGGAATTCGAGAGTTTTTGGAGGAAACTCTTAGTAGGGTATGGGAGGCTCACTATTACCAAGCCCACCTCACGATGATACGATGTTGGCTAGCATTAATAATAATGAGAGAGTACTCTTACTCATTTGCATCTCTTGCAAGTACCCATCTTATTTGGCCTCTAGAGAATGTTGCCTCACAATGATATGATATCGGCGCCATTGCACTTAGTTAAGTTATTCCCACCATGCTTAGTTCATGAAGGGGTTCAAGAATAGCCTCACAATGATATGATGTTGGCCATCCTCGTTGCCTACACTCACCTCATCATATGCGTATAGACTCCTCTTGAGTGTAAGCATGCACTTTGTACTCCCCCATGATAGGGTGAAGCCGGTGTACAAGTCACAAACGATTGGAGCCTACCACGGTGGAAGGCCACGAAGAGATATTCAAAGCATCTCTCGCTTATCAACTTAATAATGGTTTGTTGAGGGTTTTAGGTCTCATCACATATAAACATACATTTTAATCCAATTAAAACATTTTGGTCCTATTACAACTATTGGTCTATATGATTGATTTAGTAGTATATAATACTTCCACTATGCTTTTAAAACGGTTTTTAAAGCAAGACTATATGGTACTACTAACATAAGATTTGCATTCATTGATAGACTATATAGTTGCCTTAGGGCCTTAGGATGACTATGAACCTTTGATTCGATTCAACACGAGCCTAGTGTTGAATCTCGGTCTAGGGATGGTGATTGATTTTAGTTACGCGTTTAATCACATTAAGGCGTGTTGTCTTATTGGGCGTTGGACCCAACTACTCCAATTTCATGCATATCGAATAAAACAAGAAATGAGTACTTCAAAGTAAATAAGAGCTTATGCTCTTTTACAACAATTGATCAAATCAAATTACTTTAAAGTAAAGAAGAGCTTATGCTCTTTTACAACAATTGATCATATCAAATTACAACCAAAATTTAATCTACACATTCCCATGGTTCAAACAAATTTGAAACGGCCTTTCACATAGCTCAATTATAGTAGGCTTAGGTTCATAATCACCCTTTCTTTAATTAATTAACGCTTTAACTAATTAAACTTGAATGCAACATTTTCATTTGGTTTTTGTATCCATAGAATTGATTTAAATGGAGCTAAATGAAATGAAAATCCAATTCTCATTTAAAGAGACAAAACAATTTTGTTCTCTACCTAATTTGGGCCAAAAACAATGACCTCAACTTGTTTGGGCCATTTTGCAAAAACTTAAACTTTTGGGGTCACTTTGTAAAAACACAAAAGTCCACTACTTCATGTAATTACAACTAGAACCCAAAAAATTTCCACAAAAGCTAAAACTTCATTAAAGGAGCAAAACAATTTGTCCTTTTAGTGATTTTGGACCTTTACGTAAAAACGTAAACTTTTGGGTCAAAGTACAAATACACAAAAGTATCAAAACTTTATGTAATTGCATAAAAGCCCCACAAGGACCCTAATTGAGTAGGGTGGTTGGTTTTGAAGCAAAGTAATAAAAAAAAATTTCAAAGTTTTTGTAAGTGGGGTGTGTGAAATGGAATAAATCATTACACACCTACCCACTAAAATTTCTTTAACTTTTCAAAATAAATATCTAATATATTTAAACATAAGAAATATTTCAAAACAAAAACTTTATGAAATAAATCAAAACTTTGAATCAAAACACCAAACCTTTTGTTCTTGGCAAGAACATATCAAGAACAATGAAGAACATCCATGAAAACCCATAAGAGCTCCATGAACATTCTTCACCCAAAAACATACCAAAACCACTCAAACTTAAGAGAAATAACATACAACCATACTAGGGTACATAGAGGTTCCAAAAGTCACTTTAAAACACTTTTAACAAGTCAAACAAGAACCCAAAAATCCACCCTTTGGATTTGGCCGAATTTCCCCAAAAACATGGCACCAAATTTTAGCTCCAAAATTCATGCTCATATGAACTACATCTACAACATTTGAGATGGCAAATTTTCTAACAAAATTTACATTCAAAAAAGCAAGAATAAAGCTTGTAACAATTACAACATTCAAATCACAAACTATGAACTACAAAACCCAAAAGGATTCACCAACTACTAGACCTAGGCTCTTGATACCACTTGAAGGAAAATTTGTTAAAAACAAGTTCATTTGAGCAACATCAACAACATGCAATTAACAATTAAAAGGCGGAATCATGTTTATATGCACTCAAAAACAAAACTTAACCCATGAACTTCAAAGCCTAGTAGATAGGTGAACCAAGACTCAACTCAAAACAAAGTGAGTTGAGAAATCAATACCTTTGTAGATTCCTCTTTGCATAAGCAAAGGCTAATCACCCAAAGAGAGGGCCTTCATTCCTTGCATCTTAGATCCATGGATTTGGATGGATGAAAAGGTTTCTCCAAGTTCCCAAAATTGAAAACCTCTAAGTCTCCACACCAAGGCATATTGTAGAAGAAATGAGTGACCTTGGAGGAGTTTGATTGCTAGATGATCCCTCCAAGGTGGCTGAAATTTTAGAGAGAAAAGAGAGCTTGTGTTCTCATCCTTTCCCCAAAAATTACCCTTAATGAATTTTGGCTATTAAGTCATACTTATTCCTTAATTCATTTGAGTGGCAAACTTGTAAATAAGTCCAAAACCACTCCTTCTTTAACATGGGATTTATTGGGCTATTTGGGCCTTTGTGAATCATTATTCATTAAGTTGTCACACAACTTAAGTCAATGGACTTGACGTTCGAAGCCCATTGGGCCTTAAGGTCCAAAACCATCCCGAGGTCTTTTAACGAACTTATTCGTTTGATTAATAATCATATTAATTAATCCTTGCCATAAATAATTAAACCATTTAATTATTCTTACTCATCTCCGTTGAATCTTCAATCTCTACCTTACACGGTGTACGATCCATTAGGTTCCTTTTAGCGAGGCAGTGGGCGATTCAAACTCTTTCAAATCGATTGTGAATTGGAACTTACTTTCAATTCTCCCGTTAGTGATAATACACTTTTAGGGCTTCCACAAACCATGGTTGACGCCTAGCAGCATGTCATGGTTACCCAAGCTAATCAGAAGAGGTGGAGAACCTATTCAGTTTTAGGATTACAAATGCAATACGGTCTTTCTCTAATACAATACTCTTGACCACATTGTTTGGTTTGATAGTTTATTCATGTCTACTATCCAATGTGAGTCTTGTGCTTATATGATTACCTTGAATGTGATCTGGAACGCATTCCAACATCTCATTCATACTCTGGCCAGAGATTCTAAATCATATCATAGAGTATTCTCCCTCAAACAGTTTGAAGGTTAGAGATCCCTTGTTGCGCATTCACTTGCCTCCATGGCTAAGTGGCTTAACCCCAACGATGCCGTGGACACCCTCCTGATGGAGTGACTTTGACATAATCAAAGATTAAGGACCTAACCACAAGACAACTGTGATGCCTCAGGTCAAAAGACTAATTTGCATTATCCCAACCATGAGTTCTCATGTGACATGAATATGAGAACTCTTCGTTGATCGTGTTCAGTGAACTCATTCTCTATTGAGCACCTATGTACTTGTCTTGATGTCACACACACCAATGACTCGAGACTAGTCACTCTCCCTGAGAGAAGACATAGCACGTACTGATCTTAACGGACTGTCAATGCCCAATTGACAATCCTATGATCAGGAACGTTTAGGATGTGTCAACGAAAGAATGGTCTCATGAATCTAACTTCTTTAGATCGCATTCTTCCAATCACATATTCCTTGGACTTATCGTTTAAGCATATAACATTTATATGAGACGGCTCAAACAATAATCTTTGCCCTTTACATTTAAACTACATTAGTTTGAAATGTCCGTAAAGTATCATCATATGATTGGTTTTAGGGCACATTTCCAACAGAAAGTTACATGTAGGGGTAGGTACCGTAATTGATTCTAAGCAAAAATTGCTAGGAAGTTCTTGGAATTTTATATTTTTCTGTTTGTACCTTCTACTTATGATGCGAATGACTTGGTTAAGAGGTTGAATTTTTCTAACTACATCAATATTTGAGCATTACATTGTGCATTTTAACTCACAACTGTTAATGATTGATGTAATTCTTAGTTGCTCACGTGTGTACATATAACCGAATCTATAAAAATTCTTCAATATGACTACACAAACATATGAGTGTTTCAAATGAATTTGAATTTACCAACTATCTACATTGACATGATACAATGTGCTTAAAATTTTACAACTATTGAGTATTGATCAATGTGAATATCATTAAAATAACTAATAAAGCTCATAGCCATCCATGCATGTATGAGAAACTATAATTAAAATAAAGTATTTGACGTATGTACTCAATTAGAATATTTAATTAAGGTTGTAAACACGAAAAGTTCCTGAAACAAGAAACAAGAATACCGTGTACAAAATATATTTTGTGTTTAATGATTTTTGAGGTTACAATCTCTTTGTAATTTGATCCTCTGATTCTATCTTCGTAGGGTGTAGGTTTGTGGATGAGCTGTTGATCCAAAGGGCCGTCGGGGCTTGATCTAGGGATGAACAGTTGATGAACGGATCTTCGAGGGCTTTTGGGCTTGATCTTGAAGAACAATTGGATGTATGGATTTCTTCAAGGGCTTTTGGGCTTGATCTTGAAGGTTGATGGATGAGCGGATCTTCAAGGGCTTTTGGGCTTAATCTTGAAGAACGATTGGGTGTGTGGATTTGTTGAGGTTGTTGATCCAAAAGGCCGTTGGGGCTTGATCTTAGGATGAACGGATGATGAACACTTTCTTCAAGGGGCCGTCGGGGCTTGATCTTGAGTCGGTGGAAGTTCTTCAAGGGCCGTTGGGGCTTGACCTTTGAAGGAGGGTTTGACGAAGAACGAAGAGTGTTTTCTTGATCCTTCGGGATTTGCTTGAGAGCTTTAGAGTTTCAAGGCTTCAAGGTTTTGGTGTGATGTGAATTCCCTTCTTTCTTTCTCTTCTTCCTTTCTTTTTCCTTCTTCTTCAAATGAATGCCTTGGCTTCCTATTTATAGAATTCCAAAACTTGATTTTTGGATTTAAATAATCAGATGAAATAAATCATTTCTGCCAGATATTGACACGTGTCCTATTTGATGACCTTTCCAATTTATTTTGATTTTTCGTTGAGTCACACGCTACATGTAAAATTTATGTGACACGTGAGCGTTGAAATTTTAATTATTGGTTAACATTCATTTCACCGAAATTTCGATGTCTACAAATGCCCCCACTTCAAGGCGCGTCGATGACATGTGCTTGTCACGTGTAGAAGATGCGTTTTGAAGTCCCTTAATGTAGATGTCAACCCAAGGGCCGTCGAGGCTTGATCTTGAATTGAGCTGGAAATTTCTTCAAGGGCCATCGAGGCTTGATCTTGAGTTCGACTGGAAGATTTTCTGGTTTCCTCCAATCGTTGATTTTCCACAAGCCTAATCTTGAACTGGGCTGGAAGATTCTTTTGGTCTCCTCCGAAAGTCTGAACTTACTCCTTTTATCTGGAGTTGAATTTGATTCAAGGGTGGTGAACACTTGATTTTGAATCAGACTTGTGATTTCTTCAAGGGCCATTGAGGCTTGATCTTGAATTCGACTGGAAAATTTTCTGGTTTCCTCCAATCGTTGATTTTCCACAAGCTTAATCTTGAACTGGGCTGGAAGATTCTTTTGGTCTCCTCCGAAAGTCTGAACTTACTCCTTTTATCTGGAGTTGAATTTGATTCAAGGGTGGTGAACACTTGATTTTGAATCGGACTTGTGATTTCTTCAAGGGCCACTGAGGCTTGATCTTGAACTGGGCTGGAGGATTCTTCTGGTCTCATCCGCTCGTTGATTTTCCTTTGTGCTACTCTTGAACTGGGCAGCAGGATTCTTTTGGTCTCCCCCCGAAGGTCTACGAGCGGTTTCAGGATATGGCAGGCAAGTACGAGGTGGAGGTGCTGACCTGTTTCTTTGTTCAATCTTTCCAATTCGTATTGAATACGAATCGGCAAGATTGAAGTTTCCTTGTCTCTTCTCTGGCAGTGTATCAACCGTTGAAGATGACTACTCGAGAGCAATACTAGGTAAGCAATCAGGAATAGATTCCAGGCAGTCGGTTCCAGATCGGAAGACTGACTCCAAGTGCCGGCTGATTGCTTCTTTCACTTTGCCATGCGAGTAAGAACAAGGACAAAGGAAAAGACAAGGAAAAAGTATGATATGAGATACCTTTGCTTTCAAAGAAGCAGCGAATGAATCAGCACATATATTTGTTGTGCTTGTCTCCACATGCTTCGATGTATCATTTTCACTTGCCTTACTTGCTCCCTTTGCAGAAGTGGTATTTCCTTATGCAGGTTTGGCATCTTCTCTTGTAGTATTTGTCCTCTGATGCAGGAGTTGAATGCAAACCTTGCATTTGAATGGACCATCACTTCTTGGTGGCAGCGCAAGTTTGAGTGGAGGTTCCGACATATTGCTTTCTCTGTCCTTGTCTTGGCAGGTGAGAACAAGGGCAAAGGAAAAGATAGGGAAAAAGCATGATATGAGATACCTTTGCTTTCGCCCTTGATGATATGAGATACCTTTGCTTTTGAAGAACTTAGAGTGAGTAGAGAGAAACAGTGCGAGGAGACCATTGGGAAGCTCCTTAGACTCCTTCCTTGCATCACTGGTGTGAAAACTTGATCCAGCTGGTGCACCATTTACAGGTGTGGATCCTTTTTTTTTTTTTTTTTTTTTGGGCGCTTGATTCCTCGGCTGCAGACTTTAAGATGGGTTTTGACTTGTCATCACCCTTCAGATCATTTGAATTACCAGCAGCTGATGGAGCCACGTGACTCCCAGAGGCACCGCTCTGCTTGCCTGAATCTCCTTCGGTCTGAACCTGGGCATCTGGAATCAAGTACGACAGGCCCATCTTCGAAAAGTAATTAACAAGCTTCACAAGCACCAGATTGGATGATGCATCTTTTGAAGCCAATTCAATAGGAAACTTCGAAGCGAATTCACGAAGTGACTCTGGTTCAGACTTCAAAACTTTGATTCATCATCGTCGTCATCAATTTGTTGATGGGTTTGTTGGTTTTGGAAAGGAAGCAGACCACAACTGTGTGAGCCAGAAAGTTGAAGCGAGAGGACAGAGACGAGGCTTTGAGCTTGTGGTGTATTCCATTTGGATCTGGTGGATGTTTTGTCATGGGCCTGGATTTGGGCTGCTCCTTTTTGTGGGCTTCAACTTCTGTTTCTTTGAGTTGGCATGGGTCTTAAGTGTAGGCAAACCCACTTTAACATGTATATATATATATATATATATATAGATTTTTTTTTTTTTTTTTTTTTTTTGAGTAGAGAATATTTTTTTTTTTTCTAATACATAGTAACATATGTATTTTTTTTTTCTTTTCTTTTGTAATAAAATTGACTTTCTTTAATGAAATATTTATTTATTTATTTTGATGTGACTGTACTTGAAGTTTTGAAGTTTCAAGTTGCCTACGTACTCTTCCAACGAAGAGATCAAGTCATAACGTAGTTAAAATGAATGATGGTTTTGATGATGATTTTGCCGTACACAGTTTATGCTCTTGTGGGCCAGGAGCGTTTGGTGCCATTTGCAGTTTCAGCTCATGCAAGCAAGGAGCATTTGTTGTCGCCTTTTATGCTCGTGCGGACAAGGAGCTTTGGTTGTCGCCTTTTAGGCTCGTGCGGACAAGGAGCTTTTGATTGTCGCCTTTTAGGCTCGTGCGAACGAGGAGCTTTGGTTGTCGCCTTTTAGGCTCGTGCGAACGAGGAGCGTTTTGAATTTGTCAAACGATCTTAGAGAGGCATTCCTTGCAATCTTCATAGCAAGGAGTCTTGACTGAGTGATTGAAGAAGTCTTTGGGGAAGAAATCGCGCATCGTGATGGCAACGGACGATCTTTGTGTCATAACTTCATCATCCTCAACACTTTCATGTAGCTTTAAAGGTTGACGGTGGCTGCTTTGCCCCCTTTCCGATTGGTGAACTTGTGGGGGAGACCTATGTTTCTTGTGCATTTTCTTTGGAGTGACATAAGTCCATCCTTCAACTTCACTTGACTTGACTGACATGGTTTTGGAGCATGCCCCCAGCGGTTGAGGTGAAGATTTTGAGTTCAAAGAGCCAGAAGTGATGGTGGTATAGTCTGACTTCACCACATCATTAAGATCTAGCTCGATGATCCATTTCTGAGCCAACTTCATGATGAGATCTTTTAGCACAAAGCACTTTTCCGTCGGATGACTAATGAAGCGGTGGAATTTACAGTACCTTAGACTGTCAGTACGGTTCATATCTTCTGGCCGTTTGCACTCAGGTAGGTCGATCACCTTTTTGTCAAGCAAGTCTTTCAACATGGCAACCACGTCAGAGTCGGGGAATGGATAAGTCTTCTCCTCAAGCTCCTTCAAAGTGCGTTTACGTATCTCTTGATCATGAAAAGCTTCGGTTTGAATCGCCTTGCTTCGTGTATGGATTTTGACTGGAGTTGTGTTGACCGTCATTGCTTCCTTGGTGGGTTTCCATGCAGCCTTATCCACCTTTGGCCCCAAAACTTTGTCATTCTTGTAGTCGGCGATTTGTTCTTTCTTCCCATGACGGGTGATGCTTAACTCCATATCATGGGTGCGGGTGGCTAACTCCTCAAATGTTCGTGGTTTGATGCCTTGAAGGATGTAGTGTAGTCCCCACTGCATGCCTTGAACGCACATCTCAATGGCAGAGGTTTCAGAAAGCCGATCTTTGCAATCCAGGCTTAATGAACGCCATCTATTTATGTAGTCAACGACAGGTTCATCTCTCCACTGTTTCGTACTGGTCAGCTCTAGCATGCTTACAGTACGACGAGTGCTGTAGAAACGGTTGAGGAATTCCCTTTCTAGCTGGTCCCAACTGTTGATAGACTCGGGTTCGAGGTCGGTGTACCAGTCAAAAGCGTTACTTTTCAGCGAACGCACGAACTGTTTGACGAGGTAGTCTCCCTCTGTCCCAGCATTGTTGCAAGTTTCAACGAAATGGGCGACATGTTGCTTCGGGTTGCCTTTTCCATCGAACTGCATGAATTTTGGGGGCTGATAACCCCTTGGCATCTTCAAAGCATCAATCTTCTTGGAGTAAGGCTTTGAGTACAGTGCGGAGTCATGCGAGCTTCCTTCGTACTGTGTCCTGACAGTGCTTGCGATCATCTCCTGTAGCTGCTGGATAGAGAGAGATCCCATGGATGCCGTTGCTTGGTCTAGCTTCGGCTTCTCTTCAACTTTCTCCGCTGGTGGCTCCTCTTCTTCGTCGTCTTCTTTCTTTAATAGGCCAATATTTGGGTCGACTTTCACGTCGGGCAGCGCATCTAGTTGGTTGACAAGTGCGGCAATCTGCAAGTCCTTCTCTTCCACAGTCCGTGTGAGCTTTGCGATTGCTTCATTCATCTGAGCTAGCTGCTCCTCGATTGAAGTTGCTTCAGTGGTCATGACTTGCATGGTTGTACTGCCGCTTGGATCAGGGTCGGAGAGTAGGGACTCTGAGTATTTCCTCGGGCTTTCGTCTTCTTTACCTTCTTGAACCGTGATGTAGAAAACATCTTGGATCTCCTCTTCAGTGCCGTTCTCTTGAGTTTGTTGGCATGAAGATTTGCCAGTGTGGACGATGATGCGCCTCCTTACCTTCAGTGGTCCTTTTGTGTCGACCTCTAGGATTGCTTGGCGCTCCATCCTTGAAGGAATCAAGCTTCGAGCGTCGTCTTTTTCTCCTAACCCATCGAGCTTTTCTCCTTTTGGGGTTGTCTTCCTCTTTCCAAAAGGCTTACCATTATCTTCAAATATTTCTGAAGCTGATCGTCGCAGAGGAGAGATAGCTGTGTTGCTTTGTTTCTTAGGCTTTAACAACCTTTCAAAAACAGAGCTTTGGGATGTTGGCGCGTTAAGCCTCTTGAAGACAGAGGTTCGGTCTTGACCACCAATGCGATTAAGCACTGAAGTTCTGGAGCTTGAATGGCTCATCCTATTGAAGACCGACGTCCGAGGGAAGGGTTTAGGCTCTTCTTGGTCTTGTTCAATGCTCACGCTGATGTGTTGAGCGCTAGCTTTCTTCACTTTGCTTGAAATCTTCACGGGTGCATTTGGTGTGAAGCCAAGTCCAGCTTTGTTGTTGTCAACTCCATAATCATGCTCCTTCAACTTCTTTTGAGTCTCGGTGAGGTCGCGATCTTTGTCGTTGACGGTGTTTGAAACCTTCTTTCCAAGATTTGAAGAGGAAGCAAAGTCATGCCTAGCCTTTGACATGAGTTCGTAGGCATTTGGGTTAAAGCCTTCTTCGATCTTCTTAGTTGGAAGAGAGCTTGGTTTCACTTTGACGCCATGTTGCGCCTCCAGACGGTTGATGAGTCCGGCGGTTTGCAAGTTTTTCTCCTCTGCAGTCTTTATCAGCCTTGCAATTGTTTCCTTCATCTGAACCAGCTGTTTTTCAATGGAGGTAGTGCCGATAGTCATGACTTGTTCTTTGTTTGAAGCCATGGACTGTGCTTGAATATCTTGAACGGAGACAGAGATGAGAGGTAGAGAATGTCCCACTGGGCGTGCCAAGTTTGTAAACACGAAAAGTTCCTGAAACAAGAAACAAGAATACCGTGTACAAAATATATTTTGTGTTTAATGATTTTTGGGGTTACAATCTCTTTGTAATTTGATCCTCTGATTCTATCTTCGTAGGGTGTAGGTTTGTGGATGAGCTGTTGATCCAAAGGGCCGTCGGGGCTTGATCTAGGGATGAACAGTTGATGAACGGATCTTCGAGGGCTTTTGGGCTTGATCTTGAAGAACAATTGGATGTATGGATTTCTTCAAGGGCTTTTGGGCTTGATCTTGAAGGTTGATGGATGAGCGGATCTTCAAGGGCTTTTGGGCTTAATCTTGAAGAACGATTGGGTGTGTGGATTTGTTGAGGTTGTTGATCCAAAGGGCCGTTGGGGCTTGATCTTAGGATGAACGGATGATGAACACTTTCTTCAAGGGGCCGTCGGGGCTTGATCTTGAGTCGGTGGAAGTTCTTCAAGGGCCGTTGGGGCTTGACCTTTGAAGGAGGGTTTGACGAAGAACGAAGAGTGTTTTCTTGATCCTTCGGGATTTGCTTGAGAGCTTTAGAGTTTCAAGGCTTCAAGGTTTTGGTGTGATGTGAATTCCCTTCTTTCTTTCTCTTCTTCCTTTCTTTTTCCTTCTTCTTCAAATGAATGCCTTGGCTTCCTATTTATAGAATTCCAAAACTTGATTTTTGGATTTAAATAATCAGATGAAATAAATCATTTCTGCCAGATATTGACACGTGTCCTATTTGATGACCTTTCCAATTTATTTTGATTTTTCGTTGAGTCACACGCTACATGTAAAATTTATGTGACACGTGAGCGTTGAAATTTTAATTATTGGTTAACATTCATTTCACCGAAATTTCGATGTCTACAAAGGTATTTTCAATTGATCCTCAAATAACGAATATAGTATACATGGCAAAATAGTTTGTTCTACAATTGTTTTTCAATGATAGATAATTTTTTTTCACTATTCGTTTTTCCTTTCTTGATGTGGGTTTTTTAAAGTTCCTTTAGATTATGTTTGAGCGAGATGGATTTTCAAACTTTAAGGGATAGATGAAATGTTAGTGAGAGATGGAGCTATTTATGTTACGAAGGCATGTATGAGATGAGAAATTTGCAAATAACTATGCTTATGGAGTGCATATCTAATTGTTTTTGATATTTTTGTTCTATTTCTTATATTAACTGCGATGACAAAATTTGATACATAAAAGTTCGAAAATCATGATATTTCTAGATAGTAAAGTGAAATTACCCTAAATTTATTGTTTGGTTCTATTTGACCCTTTCTTTTTACCAGCAATACTCAAATTTTATTGGAAACACCAATCACTCACCACGGTGATAATGAATCTGTTCCACGTAAGTTTTTCTTTCGCAGTTGAAAGTTTTATGTTGTTGTCTTATATATATAAACAGGCATCAACTCATGTAGATCCTCTTTGCAGTGCAGCTCGCTATGAACGAACCTTACTTGGGTTAACAAACACGCATGGAATCCTTTTGTCACATGTATACTATGTGCTTTGCACATGTGTTTCTACTGAACGGGCAAACTTTACCGAGATAACAATCACAAGAGAATACTATTCATCAAAATTCAAAACATATAAGAACTGAAGGAGCAGCAGTGACAGGACAAAGCTAGAGATTTGTATGAATGGGGGCATCCTCAAACAACAAAGTTACAATTAAAAATCTAAAAAAATTACTAAACAAACACTTATATATTAATCTATAAAGTTTTTCATACAAAATACTTAGAATCATTGTTGGCGAAGTCAGTAATTGGTACTAAGAGAAACGCTAAAGAAACTCTTTCAAAGTGGGACTCTCCATGGACTCTCCGCCATCTCATGTTTTTGGTACAATGTTTAATAACGTTGGTACGGAGATTGTGTTACAAACATGAGGTGACGGAAAGTTCATGGAGAGGTCTACTTTTGGAAGAGTCTCCTTGGCATTTCCCTTGATACCAATTAACATGTACAATTTTGCTGCACCCAAAAAAATTTTGAGTGGGGGCATCCGCCCCCTCTAGGCCTATAGTGGCTCCGTCCCTGAGTCATGAGGTGAAAATTTTATATACGGCTCTGTTTCTACATGTTTTGGCTACATTTCAACTCCAAAGCGGGTCATCACCTGCTCAACTGTGTGCAAAGAATAGAGTTTGAAAATCTGCCACATTTTCTGCTCGTCATAGTTGTAACCCGACTTGAGGAGTAAATTGGGGAAGGTGAAGTTATAATTCGATTGTCATTCACTCACATGCAGGTAAGGTGGAGCCAATCCAGCCACACACATGATGTACCCTTTTGTAGGTTGATCACTATAGTAAAATGCTTGCAAAATATTAGCTACATTATCCTATTAAATTTTGAAAAGTATCACCTTCAAGACTAGATCATTACCCACCTCAATCACGACGTTAACAGTTTACTCTTAAACTTATGTTATTACATAACTCTCTATGGATAGAAGTAAAAACTAGAAACAATCTTTGAAGACAAATGATGTTAATTGCATGCACCTTAATTAATCGAAGATGATTTTTGAATTGCATTTTTCGACTCAAGGACAGCAGTCACAACCACAAGCATCACAGCAACAAATGATGTCACAGATTCAATCACAGCCTGCACAGATGCAACAAATGGGTTTGCGACAGCAGTCAAATCCACTGCAACGAGATGTGCAGCAAAGGCTTCAAGCATCAGGTCAGATATCAGGACCCATGCTTCAAGCTCAAAACGTAATGGATCAGCAAAAGCAGTTATATCAATCTCAGAGACCCGTTCCTGAGACATCATCGAGTACGATTTTTGCACTCATGCACTTTCCTGATTTTATGCATGTGTTTTCATGATATTTGGATTATCATAGGTGCACATTTTGGAAGGAATCTTATTTTATTTTTATTTTACTTTTGTATTATGTGTCATTTGGGTCTGTTTATCACAATGTATTATAGGTAATACTGTCATTTTTATGTCATTAATCTGATTTTGTTATGAAAATGGTCTTTATTATATGTTTTTATGGGGGCACACTTTTTTTGGATGACTTTGGTAAATATATTATTTTGTTGTGGTTGCCCGATGTAGGTGTCTAGACTCTCTATGGAAGTAGTCTAATTTTGGAAATTTATCTTTACCATGACTTCTTGTAGTAAAATGTAACATGGCTGTGCATTGGACTTCGTCAATAGAAATTTTTATGCCTGGCTATCTTGCCAATTAGGCGTGTCCCATCTTCCCACCACATGTTCATTGTCACCATCACTTTTAAACAGATGCATCATACCTCTCTGTCAAACATGAGGATTTCTGTTCTTTTCCAGTACTTCAGCATCTAACCATCATGGAATGGAGAACCAGAGTCCTATGCAAATATCTGGTCACATTAAACTATAGTGCTAAAGCAAGCCTCGGTCTTTCTTGATTTCTTGCTTTTCTTTTTAGAGGTTGATATGTGTAGTGGTAGTGGACATAAAATTTTGTGATTTATATTTGGTAATTGGATTTATATAAAAGGAACAGAGTTAGTCTTGTATGTTGCAGCACAGGGGAGGGAAGATAAAAAGCTAAATCCCAAACTGAAAGAAAAATAAATTCAAAGTTAGTCTTGTATTCTGAATATCCATAGGCTGAATTAGGGTTGAGTAATAGAGATTGACGTGGTTATATAATCTAAAAGTAAAATCCCACAAGGAAATGAAATAATTATAGCAAATAATAATCCACAAGGATAAGGAAATAGTTATTAAACCCGACTAAGAGAATAAATAGCCTAGTTACGAGTTTTGCGCCTACGCCTCAAATTAGGTATACGGACCACCTTAGTTACCATAAGTTTACCTTTCACCTCTTGTGCTTCATGTTTACAATCAGAGTTCTTTCGAGTGATTTACTGGTGAAAGCTGAAGCTTCTGTTGCCTTTAATTTTAGTTTTTGTATCTGTCTTTTCATGAGCTATGGTAATAGAGACGCTGTTCTGACCTAATGTTATCCCATTTCCTCTCGATAACTCCACAATTACTTTTAAACAAAGAAATAGAAACCTTTGAAGTCTTCCCATAAAAAAGTAATTGCCCTCATAAGCAGAAAGTGGAAGCAAAATTGCACCTGAAGTGTTTCATACCTTTGGGTTTTTACTTTTTCCTTTGGGTTTTTACTTTTTATTCTTCAGTTTTGCTTCTATTGGTTTATAGATAAAGAGCTTTTGGTGGACTACTGTGTTTACTAAATGTCGTTGCCCATGGATTTATTTTCCCCAATCTAGTGCATGCATGGTCCTGTTCCACTGGCTCATGAAGCTTCTTGTTTGTTCTTAGATTGCTTATGATGTATGGAATCATATTTATATTTTGTTTTACAAAAAATACATTTCAACTGTTTGGGAAGGATAATTTTCCAAATCAATGTTCTGCACGCAATGCTTTTTTTTTTTTCTTTCTCATTTTTAACCCTCGTGTTCAAATTTCATTTTATGTGCAAACATTGACGTATATCTCTCTATATTTTGTAGCTTCTCTAGATTCCTCAGCTCAGACTGGACATGCAAATGGGGGTGATTGGCAAGAGGAGGTCTATCAAAAAGTAAAATGTCCTGACTTCTTGTCCATTTGATGGCTTTCACATACAACATCTAAATATAAAAATACAAATTATTTGGCGTGGGGGTGGGAATAGAGCTACTGGAAAATAATTATACTAACGCCAAAATTGCCTTGAATGGGGATTTTGAAGAATTACCTGCTATTTAAGATTCCTTGTGGGGCAGCTTTGTTAAGCTACCATCTGTTGGAAGTTAATTAAAACTTGCTTCATTAGATACAAGCATATATGAATTCATGCTGTCTGAATTCATGGTTGCATGTGTTAAGGAATCTGCTCCATCAACTGCACAATTGGGATACAACCTGGACAGAAGGAATACTGCACGTGGCTGCAATATTCCTTGACAGCAGACCTCATGTGCTCTGATGTATTGCAGCATGGGCAGCAAGCACGCCAGCTTTAGTTTATTGCATGTGTCTTTAGTTTATTGCATGTGTGTGTGTGTGTAAGATGTATATAAAACATCTAACTGTCATTACAATAAAGAAAAGGAAATATATCATTCTGTATATGGTATCACGAGCCCAAAAACTCCAACGAGCAATTTTTTTCTGATCCCTCTCTTTCCTGTCTTCATCTATGGCCACTGACGCCGCTACAACCAACCCTCTACCAGACCTCAACTCCACTACTCCCACCTTGATCACCATAAACGCTACAGCCCAATTACCTGTGAAACTCACACCCACCAATTACCCATCCTGGCGTGCTCAGTTCAACGCCCTTCTTTACGGCTACGATCTCATGGGTTATGTGGATGGTTCTCATCTCTGCCCATCAACCACTCAAACCGTGCTTCGCACCTTTTGGATTCAGCAAGATCAACTCCTCCTTCATGCGATTCTTGCTTCCGTCTCCCCGCAGGTCATCTCCCTTATTGCCTCTGCCAAGACATCCAAGGAGGCTTGGGACAAGCTTTTTCATCTCTTTGCTAGCAAAGCCCGTGCCCGCGTTCTTGGTCTCAAAGAACGCCTTACTCTCATGCGTCGTGAGAACAAGCCTGTCTCTGAGTATCTACAAGAAGTCTGCATTATTGCAGACGAGCTTGCCATCATTGATGTCCCCCTCTCTGATGATGATCTCCTCCTCTATATTCTTAATGGTGTTGGCTCGGACTTCAAGGAGATTGCTGCTGTAGTTCGCTCCCGCGACACCTCAATCTCTTTTGAAAACCTGCATGACAAACTAGTTGAACATGAAGCTGCTATCAAGTGTGATGATACCATTGTTGTACCCCCAGTGATCACTGCCAATATCACTCAGACATCTCGCTTCCACACCTCAAATCGTGGCTTCCGCTCTCACAACTCCAACTCCAACCGTGGGTCCTTTCTCTCTCGCAATCCTTCTCGTAGTTCCTTTGAGCACCCCCACACATCTTCCATTGCCACCAATTCTCGTGGTTCCTACAAGCCCATCCAACAATCCTTCACCGACAATGGTCGCCGCTCTACCAACATGAACAACACAGGTTATCGTGGTTTCTGTCAATGGTGTGGCACTCAAGGTCATAGTGCCAAACGCTGCCCTCAACTCCAATCTGGACCTTCCAGTCCGCTCGTGGCCAATCCTACCACCCATGGCCGGTCCACCTCTTCTCCAACATGGTTGCTTGATTCTGGTGCCTCTCACCATGTTACCTCCAATGTCAACACTCTCTCTGGTGCAGCCATATATGATGGTCCTGATGAAATAACTATTGGTAATGGTTCAGGTTTGGGTATCACACATGTCGGTTCAACCACTTTACCCTTCTCATCCTCCCAATCTTTCAGCTTATCAAACGTTCTATGTGTTCCTTCTATGAAAAAAGACATTATTTCTATCTCTAAATTTAATAAACAAAATAATACCTCAATTGAACTTTTTCCTGATTTCTTTCATGTCAAGGATCTGAGCACGGGGGCGGTTCTTCTTCGAGGCCCGAATAAGGATGATGTGTACGAGTGGTCTCATAAATCATTTCATCAACCACAAGCTATGGTGGGTGTGGTGGTCTCTCCCAACCTCTGGCATCGTCGTCTTGGTCACCCCAGCCATCAAACTCTCCAACAAGTCCTTCGTATGTCTTCCATTAATGTGTCTTCCAAGTTGTTCAAGTCTGTTTGTCATTCATGTCTATGTAATAAAAGCCATCGTCTCCCGTTTGGAACTTCGTCTCTCACCAGTCATGGTGCATTAGACCTCGTTTATAGTGATGTTTGGGGCCCTGCTCCATACTCTTCAATTGATGTTTTTTCTTACTATGTTATCTTTGTTGATCATTTTACAAAATATATATGGCTCTACCCTCTCAAAAAGAAATCTGATGTGTTTTCCACTTTTGTCACCTTCAAAGCACTTGTTGAAAATTACTTCAAAAGAAAAATCACTAGGTTATACACTGATGGTGGGGGCGAATTTATCAAACTCCAACATTTTCTCTCATCCAATGGCATCACCCATCTTCTTACACCACCTCACACTCCTCAACACAATGGAGTCGCCGAACGACGACATCGTCATATTGTTGAAACTGGTCTCACACTTCTTCATCAAGCTTCTTTACCTCTTACCTATTGGTCTTATGCCTTTAAAACAGCTACCTATCTTATCAACCGTATGCCCACTCCGATTCTTAATAATCTCTCCCCATTCATTCAACTATTTGATGAACAACCCAACTACTCCCGTCTTCGTACATTTGGGTGCTTGTGTTTTCCTTGGTTACGTCCTTACAATTCCAATAAATTACTCCCTCGTTCCCGCCCATGTCTCTTCCTTGGTTACTCATCTAATCAAAGTGCGTTTCAGTGTCTTGATCTTTCCTCCCACAAACTTTTTATCTCTCGGCATGTTCAATTCGATGAGTCCACTTTTCCTCTTGCTAACCTCCCTTCCTCCACTCCCCATGTCACGGTTGATAACTCTCACACTTGGGTCTCTTCTCTTTCTCCAGTTACTCATGTTCCTGTCCACTTACCCACCAGGCCTGTTGAGTCGGTTGTTTCTTCTTCGCTGCCACCACACGTCACATCATCATCATCATCATCAGAATCTGCCCCTGTCTCAGAACCGTCACCATCCGCTGCCCCGATCCCTATTGCTGCTGCTATCCCTTCTCTCTTACCGTCACCCAATCGCCAAGCATTGGTCCCTACCTCTACCGCACCTATATTCACCCCACCACTTTCTCCAAACCAAACTGATCACGTCCAGCCACCTCCTCCCAACAACTCCGTTCGTACATACACTAGAAACCCTCATAGGACTGTTGTCACCTTTCCATCCTCTAACCCAACCCCCCCCCCCCCCCCCCGTACCTCTTGTGCTCCCCGATCATTCCATGATCACCCGTGCCAAAGCCGGTATCCACAAACCCAATCCTTGGTATACTATGACTGCTACTAAACATCCCATTCTCTCCTCAGTTGAACCGACATGTGTCTCTCAGGCTGTCAAGGATCCCCTTTGGCGGCAAGCAATGTCCAATGAGTTCAATGCGTTAATTCGCAATGGTACATGGGAGCTCGTTCCTTCCCTTCCCTCTCAAAATCTTATTGGTTGTAAGTGGGTGTTTCGTATCAAACGGCATCCTGATGGCACTATTGACAGGTACAAGGCACGCTTAGTTGCCAAGGGTTTTCACCAACGTCCTGGTGTTGATTTTTCAGAAACTTTCAGTCCGGTGATCAAACCTACTACTATACGCATTGTTTTGCATCTTGCCGTGACTCATGCGTGGCCAATTCGTCAGTTGGACGTCAACAATGCTTTCCTTCATGGCACACTCCGTGAAAATGTCTATATGGTCCAACCACCTGGTTTTGTTGACTCTAATCATCCATCTCATGTGTGTAAATTGAGGAAAGCCCTCTATGGCCTCAAACAGGCTCCCTGGGCATGGTACAAGGAATTACACTCATTTCTGCTCTCCCATGGCTTTGTCAATGCCATCTCTGATGCCTCACTCTTTCTCTTGAAAAAAGGGACTGCTGTAATTTATTTTTTGGTTTATGTTGATGATCTTCTTATTACAGGAAACGATTCCTCACTTGTAGCAAAGTTCATTCACCTGTTGGCAACTCGGTTCTCCGTCAAAGACCTGGGCTCCTTACATTACTTTCTTGGTGTTAAAGTCCTTCCCACAGCCACTGGCCTATTTCTCTCTCAGCACAAGTACATTCATGATCTTCTTGTCAATGCCAAGATGGATGGTGCAAAGGCTGTCAGTACGCCTCTCTCCACCACTCACTCACTCATGCTCCATGATGGCTCCTCCCCAACGGATCCTACTCCCTACCGTCGTCTTGTTGGTGGACTACAATACCTCAGCCTTACACGCCCTGACATCTCATTCACAGTCAATAAGCTCTCTCAATTCATGCATTCTCCTTCCGAGACTCACTGGCAGGCACTCAAGCGTCTTCTCCGCTACTTGAAGGGTACCCTTTCCTTTGGCCTTCATCTTTGTCGTCGCCCCTCTCATCGTCTCTATGCCTTTTCCGATGCTGACTGGGCTGGTGATCCTGATGATCGCAAATCTACGACTGGCTATGTTGTCTATCTTGGTGGCAATCTCATCTCTTGGAGCTCCCGAAAGCAGCGGTCTGTCTCTCGCTCCTCTACCGAAGCCGAATATCGGGCCATTGCTGCCACCACTGCTGAACTCATATGGATTCAGTCCTTACTGCGTGAACTTGGCATTTCTCTCCCCACAACACCGGCTGTTTCTTGTGATAACATTGGAGCCATGTTCTACTGTGCTAATCCGGTTCTCCATTCCCGTATGAAGCATATCGATATTGATTTTCAGTTTGTACGGGATCGTGTCAATCGTGGTCTTCTTTAAGTCTCTCATGTCTCCACTACTGATCAGTTTGCAGACGCTCTAACCAAATCCTTGCCACGTCCACGTTTCCATCTCCTTCGTTCCAAGATCGGTGTCTCCGATGGTGCCACCGTCTTGCGGGGGCGTGTTAAGGAATCTGCTCCATCAACTGCACAATTGGGATACAACTTGGACAGAAGGAATACTGCACGTGGCTGCAATATTCCTTGACAGCAGACCTCAAGTGCTCTGATGTATTGCAGCATGGGCAGCAAGCACGCCAGCTTTAGTTTATTGCATGTGTTTTTAGTTTATTGCATGTGTGTGTGTGTAAGATGTATATAAAACATCTAACTGTCATTACAATAAAGAAAAGGAAATATATCATTCTGTATAACATGCACGGGCTCATTTCCATTGGGATTGATGTTATGATGGTGTCGGCAAGCATGTAGCTGCAGCAAAGTTCTTTCTAATCATCTTTGTATTTATAACTTTCTTTTGCAGATCAAAGTCATGAAGGAAAAGTACTTACCCGAACTAAGTGAAATGTATCACAAAATTGCTACTAAACTTCAGCAGGTATGTAATCAATTCATTTTTTTCTTCTCTCATAATTTGTTGCTTGAACTTTTAGCAATAAGCAGGGCTTTCCCTTCTAGGTTATTGTGGTGCTGCTCTTTGATAGATTCTACCTTGATCTCCCTTTTAATTATTGTACCCATGTAGACCGTCTACATGGGATTGTTACCTTACCAATAATGCTAATAAGATTTTGCAACAATGTTGTTACTCCTTAAATTGCCATTCTTTTGCTTACTGACGTCTGTTCTTTCTGTTTGCCAGCACGATTCTCTTCCACAACAACCAAAGTCAGAGCATCTTGAGAAGCTAAAAATGTTCAAAACCATGTTAGAGTGCCTCATATCAATCTTACAGGTTTCCAAGAGTAACATTTCACCTGGTTTGAAAGACAAGTTGGGTTTATATGAGAAGCAAATAGTAAATTTTATTAATACAAATAGACCGAGGAAGCAAGGTCCTCCTCTGCAACAAGGGCAGCTCACCCCACCTCATTTGCACTCCATGCACCAGCCGCAGTCTCAAATTCCTCAAGTGCTGTCTCATGAAAATCAAATGAACCCGCAGTTGCAAACAATGAATTTACAAGGTTCTGTGCCAACAATGCAGCAGAACAATATGACAAGTTTGCAGCAAAATTCAATGTCTTCGATATCTGGGGTTTCAACAGCACAGCAGAACATGATGAATTCATTGCAGCCGAGTACAAATTTGGATTCAGGACAGGGAAATGCACTGAACTCTTTGCAGCAAGTTCTGGTGGGATCTATCCAACAAACTCCTGTCAGTGCTCCCCACCTAGCTAACATGAATGGTTTGTCATCACAGAGTGGGGTTAGTATGCTTCAGCCAAATATTAACTCCCTTCAGTCAAATTCTGGTATGCTTCAACACCAGCAATTAAAACAGTAGGAACAACAAATGCTTCAGAATCTACTGAAGCAGATGTATCAACAGCGAATGCAGCAGCATCTGATACAGAAGCAGCTGCAGCAACAACAGCAGCAGCAGCAACCGCAGCAACAGTTGCAGCAAGCAATGCAGCAGCTTCCGGCGCAGATGCAGGCGAACCAACACCAAATGCCACAGCTTCATCAAATGAATGATGCAAATGACTTGAAGATGAGACAGGGGATGGGTGTTAAGCCAGGGGTTTTTCAGCAACATATGTCCTCAGGCCAGCGTGCTTATCCTCATCAGCAGTTGAAATCAGGATCTCCATTTCCTATTCCTTCATCAAACCAACTCCTTCAGGCTGCATCTCCTCAAATTTCGCAACATTCTCCTCCCCAAGTTGACCACATGAATCTACTGACTCGCCCGAAAGCTGGAACACTATTGCAAACTGCCGGTTCACCTTTTGTCATTCCATCTCCTTCAACTCCCATGGCTTCATCCCCCATGCCATGGGATTCTGAGAAACCTTCCTCACTATCAAATGCTGGGAATATCGGACATCAACAAGCAGCTAGGGTGGGAGCACCAGTCCAGTCTTTTGCAATTGGCAGCCCTGGGATATCAGCATCTCCTTTGCTTGCTGAATTTAGTGTACCAGATGGTAGTCATGTTAATGCTTTGTCAACTATTTCTGCCAAGTCGAGTGTTACTGAGCAGCCTCTTGAACGCTTGATTAAGGCGGTTAGTAAAGTGGTTCTTATTACATATTTCTCTTTTTTTTTTAGTGCTGTAATGATGTTTCAGTACTTACCATCTAAGTTGGTCTTTTCCTTCCCTCACTTGTGCTTAAATTAAATTTCTGTATTTTGAACTTGCAGGAGAAATCGATGTCACCTAATGCTTTGAGTGCATCTGTCAGTGACATTGACTCAGATGCATTGAGTGCATCTGTTTGCTGCTGTGAGGTGGAAGGGTGTGCGTTGTCATCATTATGGTGCTGCTACTCCCGCCGCTGCTGCTGCTAGAAGAAGAAACAAAGGCAAGAAGGATGTGATGCTGGAAGAATTTATGTCATTTGCAACGTACTACGCTGAAAAATATTGTCAAACGTATGCGGATTCTGCTGATAATGCCAGGGCAGTGGGAAAGGAAGTGCAATGGGCACTGCACAGTGCATTGCAAAGTGGATTGCACCATTGTAGAGATGCTGGCGAGCTTCAACAAACCGAAGAAACCGCAAAATGAATGGACCGCATTTTGAAAGATTTCGAGCTATTTGCCAATAATTAATTAAAAAGACTGCATTTTTATGACGTTGTTTATGTGTTTGGAACAGTAGAAATGTTTATTTACTTTTATTGTATGACTATGGGAATGATTTATCATCAGTTTTACTTTTATATGGTTGAATTAGGAGAGATTTTTCAATGTGACCGTCACGCGAGGTAGTACACCATGTGTTTCTATATAAATGGTAGGATATGTGTGTTAAAAGGTTAATAACTTAAAAATTAAAAATTTTCACTATTTACATAACAAAAAACACAGTGTGTGTCATCTGTTTTTTCGTCACAATTAAAAATTTCTCTTGAATTAGGGGAGCCTTGTATTATTATACTGCAGCCACAGCCCAGGTACTTGTATAATCCTGGGCCGTGAACTCACAATGGAGACCAAGTCTCAGACCACAAGGGGGCGTTTGTTTGCCCTCACTAAGTTGGATTGGACTGGACTGGACTAGCTATTAGTCCAATACTGTGTTTGTTCCATGATGGGACTAACATTAATGAGACTAAAGAGGACTAGCATGGACAAAACCCTTCACTAAGAGGTCTTAGCGAGACCCCCCAATAACCATGGGACTAGCTAAGACTATCCTCTCTTTCTCGTCCTCGTCATGCTCAACGACCACTCTCGACAGACTCCTCGTCATCTCCGGTCACCTAGATCAATCATTAACTTTCCGACTCTCTTTCAGATCCATTTCACAACCAACTTTCATACAAAATATACCAAATTGAAGCTATGAGTGACAAGATTACGATTTTACCTGAATCGAGGCCAAAATGTGGTCGAATGTGGCTAGAAAATGGCCTGGAAGTCTCAGCCTGTTTGGGCTTCTTCAAATCCATGACAGATTCGAGCATTCAAAGCTAAGATCTCGGTCCAGGGATGGTGATGAATTTTTTGGCGATGCTAACTTCATCCAATTTAACGAGGAAATGGTAGGAAAAAATGAAGAAAAAGATAAGATCATAATAAAATATTAATAATTTATATATTAAATAATATAATAGTATAATTTGTCATTATCCAGCTTCTTAGTCCAATATTGCACCAAACGCTTCACTAAGTTAGTCCAGTTTAGTCTAGTCTAAGCCAGTCCAGCTTAGTCCTTGAAGCTAATCCAGTCCGAGATAGTCCGGCGCAACAAACGCCCCCCAAGTCCACATTCGCTGCAAATTCGATCTTTTTGGAATGATCTTTTCAATCAAGTTTGTCAATTGTTCCTGATGCATCATCATCTTTTCCGTACGGTTTTTATGCTCCTTTGGTCTGAATTTCCATGTTCTCATATGCTACTTCAGCTTCTCTCCTCCATTCTCGGAATAAAAATGTGATGACTTTAGAAGGGTAGAGGATATCGATGTATTGGCTTTTGTTAGGGGTGAGGAGGTTGGTTAGGGTGCACAGACATAATTGATTTTTGTCATTGTGATAAAGCGTCATCTGCATGTATTGACTTTTGTTAGAGAGAAAAAAATTTGCTATACCTAGAGTTTGGTTGTATTCTACCTTTGTACAAATGGTTTTTTGATCTCCATTTCGTTGGAGGAGGTAATGGTTTCAAAATCTTGTGGGACAAGAGGTTGTTATATTGAATTTAAGAGACATTTAGATTTCATGCCAACCACATGTATTTACTCACATGCGAAATCATTTGGATTCTTCCATTTATTAACACATGAAAATAAAATTTACGTGACTCTTACTATATACAATTTAACACCAAAAGGTCAAGAAGTAGATTAATTGAGGAATAATGAAGTGTAGATTAATTGAGGAATAATTGATCTCCTCCTTGTTCTGTCTTTTTTGAAAAGCAATAAAGTGTAAAGTTGCATAACTAATAAATTTAAAATTAAAAAATATATAAGAAAATCAATCTTTTTACATCAATAATGTTAGAGACACAAACTTATTAGACCAACTATATATAGCAATTTCTTATTTAGTACAAATAAATAAGTTTCAAAGTAATGATATAAGACATAAAACTAATAAAATGCCGACACATTAATTGACGTTTAAAAGTCAATTCGCGCATTTGAGCGCGTACCGAGAAGCTAGTTATAAAGAAGATTACTTTGTTCTTTTGACTTAGTCGGAAATATTCCTATCCTATTGGGATTTAACAAGAAAGCCTAGAAGGATTAGGATAAAGTGGCAAGTGGCAACGTACAAAATCCTAAGGACAATGGTTTTATTGTCCTTTTGTTCCCAAAAAAATTAAAAATTATAAAAAAAATAAAAAAAAAACCCTAAAAAAATCAGACATTGGTTAAAATAGGATATTTCGTTGCCTCTCCCTTCCTACTAAAAACTAAAAAGACCACATTCGGACGCATCAATCCATTCAATCTTCTCAAAGTTTGAAGCTTTTGAGCAAGAACCCTCCTTCCTTTCCCAATCCCCCGATTTCCCAGTTCTGCAATTTCTCCATTGTTTCACTCCAGGCTACCTGAACCTTTCAATCTTCGACTCTCCTGTTCTGAAAGAAAAGAGGTAACTTTTTGGTCAATTATTTGTGGGTTTTTGGTTTTAGATGTTGATCGATCGTGGGTTTTATGGAAAATTAGTTATTGTTGGTGTTTTTGTGATCTGATTGTGTAAATCGTATCGGGTTTTCGGTTGTATGTGAATTGCAAGTTTTGATTTTTCATGGCGCCTAAATCGTGTTTAGAATCAGCTTGAATGAATGCAATTTCTGATGCAAAAAAATGCCTGCGTAATTATAAACTGTATCGTCGTCCGAATAGCTAGCTCTTGTACGAATTTTTGTGCCCTTTTCGTAGGTTTTCGTTGAAATATCTCAGTCCTGTGCTTTTGTTTTTGGCAGTTTTGTTGGGTTGATCGGATTTGATGGATACCAATAAGTGGAGGCCTTCTCAAGTTGGAGAGGCCGCCATGGATGCCGGCGATTGGAGGAGTCAGCTGCAGGCTGATTCAAGGCAAAGAATTGTCAACAAGATGTAAGTGTTTTTCTTTGTCGATTTTTTTTTTGTTTCAAGCGGTAGTCTAATTTAGCGTAATCTAATCTAAACTATGGCGAGAGGGGTTCAAACTTAAAACATATTTTAGTGGATTGTCTACGAATCCAGTTTTGCTATTATGAATGCTACCCCCGTTTTGGTAGTCAGTAACTGATGTTGGTTTTATTGCATGTATAGAATGGATACGTTGAAGAGGCATCTTCCCTTCAACGGACAAGATGGATTACGGGAACTCTGTGAAATTGCTGTAAGGTTTGAGGAAAAGATTTATACTGCAGCCACAAGCCAGGTGCTTCCATAATACCATAGTTCTTATTTCTTATGGTGCATGAAATGTTTGCGTACTTAATAGTTACCTATCTATTACATATATGACTTCTTAAAATAACGTTGTCTATGTTTGAACTTTCTTCATATTTTGGATAGAACTGTATTCTAAGTTTAGCTTGGATTTTATTTTTATTTTTGTAGTCGGATTATCTACGGAAAATTTCTCAGAAGATGCTCACAATGGAGACCAAGTCTCAGAATTTAACGGGCAATCCTTTACAATCTAACTCTGCTGGTAATGCTTTTTTTTTTTTTTTTTTTTTTTTTTTTTTCTTTCTCATTTTTAACCCTCGTGTTCAAATTTCATTTTATGTGCAAACATTGACATATATATCTCTCTATATTTTGTAGCTTCTCTAGATTCCTCATCTCAGACTGGATATGCAGATGGGGGTGATTGGCAAGAGGAGGTCTACCAAAAAGTAAGATGTCCTGACTTCTTGTCCATTTGATGGCTTTCACATACAACATCTAAATATAAAAATACAAACTATTTGGCGTGGGGGTGGGAATAGAGCTACTGGAAAATAATTATACTAATGCCAAAATTGCCTTGAATGGGGATTTTGAAGAATTAGATGCTAGTTAAGATTCCTTGTGGGGCAGCTTTGTTAAGCAACCATCGGTTGGGAGTTAATTAAAACTTGCTTCACTAGATACAAGCATACATGAATTCATGCTGTCTGAATTCATGGTTGCATGCATGGGCTCTTTTCCATTGGCATTGATGTTATGATGGTATCGGCAAGCATGTAGATGCAGCAAAGTTCTTTCTAATCATCTTTGTATTTATAACTTTCATTTGCAGATCAAAGTCATGAAGGAAAAGTACTTACCCGAACTGAGTGAAATATATCAGAAAATTGATACTAAACTTCAGCAGGTATGTAATCAATTCATTTTTTTTTCTTCTCTCATAATTTGTTGCTTGAACTTTTAGCAATAAGCGGGGCTTTCCCTGCTACGTTATTGTGGTGCTGCTCTTTGATAGATTCTACCTGGATCTCCCTTTTAATTATTGTACCCATGTAGACCGTCTACATGGGATTGTTACCTCACCAATAATGCTAATAAGATTTCGCAACAAAGTTGTTACTCCTTATATTGCCTTCTTTTGCTTACTGACGTCTGTTCTTTCTGTTTGCCAGAACGATTCTCTTCCCCAACAACCAAAGTCAGAGCAGCTTGAGAAGCTAAAAATTTTCAAAACCATGTTAGAGCGCCTCATATCAATCTTACAGGTTTCCAAGAGTAACATTTCACCTGGTTTGAAAGACAAGTTGGGTTTATATGAGAAGCATATAGTAAATTTTATTAATACAAATAGACCGAGGAAGCAAGGTCCTCCTCTGCAACAAGGGCAGCTGCCCCCACCCCATATGTAAAGTGGATTGCACCGTTGTCGAAAGGCTGGCGAGCTTCAACAAAACGAAGAAATCACAACCGCAACCGCAAAATGAATGGACCGCATTTTGAAAGATTTCTAGCTATTTGTCAATAGTTATTTGTGTGTTTGGAACAGTAGCAATGTTTGTTTATATTTATTGTATGACTGTGGGAATGATTTATCATCAGTTTTATATGGTTGAAATAGAGGAGCTCTCTCTCTCTCTCTCGTATTAGTATACTGCAGCCCCAACCCAGGTACTTCCATAATCCTGGGCCGTGACTTCCCAATGGAGACCAAGTCTCAGACCACAAGGACCCCTCCAACCTGAAAGGACGTCGTGTTTGCGCATCACGTCTTTTCTATCAAGTTTGTCAATTGTTCAAGATGCATCATCATCTTTTCCATATGGTTTTTATGCTTCTTTGGTCTGAATTTCCATGTTCTCACGGCCTCATATGCTACTTCAGCCTGGTTTAGTACTGAGGTGATTCTGAAAAAAATTAGGAGCTGTTTTTATGTTTGGTAAACATTTAGCTTTAGCTTTTTTTCATAGTCTTGGGTGAAAAAAGCCAAAAACAAGAAGCTGCAAAACGCAACTTTGAAAAACCGGTTTTTTTTCACGTATGTTTTACATAAAAGTTTACCAAACACTATAATACTGCTTTTTTTTTTTTTTTTTCAAAAACATTTTTACAAAAAAGTTTACCAAACAATCTGCTGTTTTATTTCACAGCTGCTTATTCTCACAGCACAGCAGAAACAGCTTTTTTTCAAAGCACAACAATACCAAACCAGCCCTTCAGCTTCTCTCCTCCATTCTCTGAATAAAAATGTGATGACTTTAAAAGGGTAGAGGATATCAATGTATTGGCTTTTGTTAAGGGTAAGGATGTTGGTAGGGGTGCATAGACATAATTGATTTTCGTCACTGTGATATAGTGTCATCTGCATGTATTGACTTTTGTTAGAGAGAAAAAATTGCTATACCTAGAGTTTGGTCATATTCTACCTTTGTACTAATGGTTTTTTTATCTCTATTTCGTTGGAGGAGGTAATGGTTTCAAAATCTCGTGGGACAAGAGGTTGTTATATTGAACTAAAGAGACATTTAGATTTCATGCCAACCACATGTATTTACTCACATGCGAAATCATTTGGATTCTTCCATTTATTAACACATGAAAATAAAAGTTACGCGACTCTTACTATATGCAATTTAATACCAAAAAGGTTAAGAAGTAGATTAATTGAGGAATAATGAAGTGTAGATTAATTGAGGAATAATTGATCTCCTCCTTGTTTTGTCTTCTTTGAAAAGCAATAAAGTGTAAAGTTATATAACTAATAAATTTAAAATTAAAAAAATATATAAAAAACTCAGTCTTTTTACCTCAATAATGTTCGAGACACAAACTTATTAGACCAACTATATATAGCAATTTCTTATTTAGTACAAATAAATAAGTTTCAAAATGATGATATAAGACATAAAACTAATGAAATGTCGACACATTTATTGGCGTTTAAAAATCAATTCGTGCATTTGAGCGCATACCGAGAAGCTAGTTATAAAAAAGATTACTTTGTTTTTTTGACTTAATCGGAAATATTCCTATCCTATTGGGATTTGACAAGAAAGCCTAGAAGGATTAGGATAAAGTGGCAAGTGGCAACGTACAAAATCCTAAGGACAATGGTTTTATTGTCCTTTTGTCCCAAAAAAATTCAAAATAAAAAATAAAAATAAAAAAACCTAAAAAAATCAGACATTGGTTAAAATAGGATATTTCGTTGCCTCTCCCTTCCTACTAAAAACTAAAAAGACCACATTCGGACGCATCAATCCATTCAATCTTCTCAAAGTTTCAAGCCTTTGAGCAAGAACCCTCCTTCCTTTCCCAATCCCCCGATTTCCCAGTTCTGCAATTTCTCCATTGTTTCACTCCAGGCTACCTGAACCTTTCAATCTTCGACTCTCCTGTTCTGAAAGAAAAGAGGTAACTTTTTGGTCAATTATTTGTGGGTTTTTGGTTTTAGATGTTGATCGATCGTGGGTTTTGTGGAAAATTAGTTATTGTTGGTGTTTTGGTGATCTGATTGTGTAAATCGTATCGGGTTTTCGGTTGTATGTGAATTGCAAGTTTTGATTTTTCATGGCGCCTAAATCGTGTTTAGAATCAGCTTGAATGAATGCAATTTCTGATGCAAAAAAAATGCCTGCGTAATTATAAACTGTATCGTCGTCCGAATAGCTAGCTCTTGTACACGAATTTTTGTGCCCTTTTCGTAGGTTTTCGTTGAAATAGCTCAGTCCTGTGCTTTTGTTTTTGGCAGTTTTGTTGGGTTGATCGGATTTGATGGATACCAATAAGTGGAGGCCTTCTCAAGTTGGAGAGGCCGCCATGGATGCTGGCGATTGGAGGAGTCAGCTGCAGGCTGATTCAAGGCAAAGAATTGTCAACAAGATGTAAGTGTTTTTCTTTGTCGATTTTTTTTTGTTTCAAGCGGTAGTCTAATTTAGCGTAATCTAATCTAAACTATGGCGAGAGGGGTTCAAACTTAAAACATATTTTAGTGGATTGTCTACGAATCCAGTTTTGCTATTATGAATGCTACCCCCGTTTTGGTAGTCAGTAACTGATGTTGGTTTTATTGCATGTATAGAATGGATACATTGAAGAGGCATCTTCCCTTCAACGGACAAGATGGATTGCAGGAACTCAGCAAAATTGCTGTAAGGTTTGAGGAAAAGATTTATACTGCAGCCACAAGCCAGGTGCTTCCATAATACCAGAGTTCTTATTTCTTATGGTGCATGAAATGTTTGCGTACTGAAATACTTACCTATCTATTACATATATGAATTCTTAAAATAATGTTGTGTATGTTTGAACTTTCTTCATATTTTGGATAGAACTGTATTCTAAGTTTAGCTTGGATTTTATTTTTATTTTTGTAGTCGGATTATCTACGGAAAATTTCTCTGAAGATGCTCACAATGGAGACCAAGTCTCAGAATTCACCGGGCAATCCTTTACAATCTAACTCTGCTGGTAACAGCAACAGGCCCCCTGATCCAGGTAAAAACAACTATTGAAAACTGCCCTTTTCTCTCCCGGCTAGCTTTCTTCTTGGTGGTTAATTTATTGCGAGAAACGTTCTTTCTTTTTCTTAATTATTCCTGCATTTCTTAACTGAGATGATTCGTTCTTGATATCTTTATTCGCTCGTATTTAATGGGTCAAATGATCATTACAAATGACATTTATTGTATTCTTGTTTTGACGCTTGTTTATGTGGTGTTTATTCTTGCTATTTTACTTGAATAGGGTCTTTTGGTATGCAACCCCAAGTCCCCAATCAAGGTATGCAACCCCAAGTCCCCAATCATGGGCAATCACTCTCTATGCCGTTGCCAGCTAATCAATCTCAAGGACGCCAACCACTTTTATCACAGAACATTCAGAATAACATTCCGCCTTCTGGAGTTCAAAGTTCATCTGGCTTATCATCCGCACTACCTCCTTCGTCCGGTTTAACCCAGACTCCTATCCCAAGTATTGTTGGACAAAACCCAAACATGCAAAATATGTCCGGAAGTTCACAGAATTCATTAGGGAATTCCATGGGCCAGGGGGTACCCTCCAATGTCTTTACTAATTCTCAAAGGCAAATGCCAGGAAGGCAACAGGTAGTTCCCCAACAGCAGCAGCCGCAGCAATCCCAGAATTCCCAGAATTCCCAGCAGTATATATACCATCAACAGATGCAACATTCGCTTTTGAAGCCAAAATATCAGCAGGGAAATATGCCACAACTTGTGCAACAGCAACAGCAGCAGAACCTTTTACAATCGACTCCGTTGCAGTCTTCCCAGCAATCTGTTATGCCAACATCATCTGTTATGCAGACTTCGGTGCAACCATCTCTCTCGAGTCTTCAGCAGAATCAACAATCTGCTATGCAACAGTCATCACAACCCATGCTTCAGCAGCATTCACAGCCAGTTCTCAGGCAGCAACAGCAGCCTCAACAGGCAGCTGTTCATCAACAGCAAACACCAATGGCACAACAGCCAATATTACCCCCGCAGCAGCAGCAGCCGCCGCTTATGGTGCAACAGCCAACTGCTTCAAACTTGTCCCAGAATCAGATGATTGGACAACAAAATAATGTTGGGGATATGCAGCAGCAGCAACAACAGAGGTTACTAAACCAGCAGAATAATCTTTTAAACCTTCAACAACAGCAACAGCAACAGCAGCAGCAGCAGCAGCAGTTAATGGCTCAGCAAAGCAACCTTTCTAATATCCATCAGCAACAATTGGGCCCGCAGAGTAATGTTACTGGGTTACAGCAACAGCAGCAAAACAACCTTTCAAATATGCATCAGCAGCAGTTGGGCTCTCAGAGTAATGTTACCGGATTACAGCAACAGCAGCACCTTGGAACTCAAAGTGGTAATTCTAGTATGCAACCAAATCAGCACTCTGTACACTTGTTGCAACAATCCAAGGTTCAGGTGCAGCAGCAACAACATCAGAATGCATCTAAAATGTTACCGAC
Organism: Pyrus communis; assembly: GCF_041283825.1. Classification (NCBI taxonomy): domain Eukaryota; kingdom Viridiplantae; phylum Streptophyta; class Magnoliopsida; order Rosales; family Rosaceae; genus Pyrus; species Pyrus communis. Next base: position 28,418,015 of record NC_142567.1, read on the forward strand.
TCAAGGACAGCAGTTACAACCGCAAGCATCACAGCAACAAATGATGTCACAGATTCAACCACAGCCTGCACAGATGCAACAAATGGGTTTGCAACCGCAGTCAAATCCACTGCAACGAGATATGCAGCAAAGGCTTCAAGCATCAGGTCAGATATCAGGAACCATGCTTCAAGCTCAAAACGTAATGGATCAGCAAAAGCAGTTATATCAATCTCAGAGACCCCTCCCTGAGACATCATCGAGTACGATTTTTGCACTTATGCACTTTCCTGATTTGATGCATGTGCTTTCATGATATCTGGATTATCATAGGTGCACGTTTTGGATGGAATCTTATTTTACTTTTGTACTATGTGATTTGGGTCTGTTTATCATATTGTATTATAGGTAATACTGTCATTTTTACGTCATTAATCTGATTTTGTTATGAAAATGGTCTTTTATTATATGTTTTTATGGGGCACACTTTTTTTTGGATGACTTTGGTAAATATATTATTTTGTTGTGGTTGCCAGATGTAGGTGTCTAGACTCTCTATGGAAGTAGTCTAATTTTGGAATTTTATCTTTACCATATATGACTTCTTGTATTAAAATGTAACATGGATGTGCATTGGACTTGGTCAATATAAATTTTTATGCCTGGCTATCTTGCCAATTAGGTGTGTCCCATCTTCCCACCACATGTTCGTTGTCACCATCAATTTTAAACAGATGCATCATACCTCTCTGTCAAACATGAGGATTTCTGTTCTTTTCCAGTACTTCAGCATCTAACCATCACGGAATGGAGAACCAGAGTCCTATGCAAATATCTGGTCACATTAAACTATAGAGCTAAAGCAAGCCTTGGTCTTTCTTGATTTCTTGCTTTTCTTTTTAGAGGTTGATATGTGTAGTGATAGTGGACATAAAATTTTGTGATTTATATTTGGTAATTGGATTTATATAAAAGGAACAGAGTTAGTCTTGTATGTTGCAGCACAGGGGAGGGGAGTTAAAAAGCTAAATCCCAAACTGAAAGAAAAATAAATTCAAAGTTAGTCTTGTATTCTGAATATCCATAGGCTGAACTAGGGTTGAGTAATAGAGATTGACGTGGTTATATAATCTAAAAGTAAAATCCCACAAGGAAATGAAATAATTATAGCAAATAATAATCCACAAGGATAAGGAAATAGTTATTAAACCCGACTAAGAGAAATAGTTAGTCTTATATATATATATATATATATAAGAGAATAGAATATATATATATTTATATATAAATAGCCTAGTTTCGAGTTTTGCGCCTACGCCTCAAATTAGGTATACGGACCACCTTAGTTACCATAAGTTTACCTTTCACCTCTTGTGCTTAATTTTTACAATCAGAGTTCTTTCGAGTGGTTTACTGGTGAAAGCTGAAGCTTCTGTCGCCTTTGATTTTAGTTTTTGTATCTTTGTCTTTTTCATGAGCTGTGGTGATAGAGACGCTGTTCTGACATAATGTTAACCCATTTCCTCTTGATAACTCCACAATTACTTTTAAACAAAGAAATAGAAACCTTTGAAGTCTTCCCATAAAAAAGTAATTGCCCTCATAAGCAGAAAGTAGGAGCAAAATTGCACCTGAAGTGCCTTTCATACCTTTGGGTTTTTACTTTTTATTCTTCAATTTTGCTTCTATTGGTTTATAGATAAAGTGCTTTCGGTGGACTACTGTGTTTACTAAATGTCACTGCCCATGGATATATTTTCCCCAATCTCGTGCATGCATGGTCCTGTTCCACTGGCTCATGAAGCTTCTTGTCTGTTCTTAGATTGCTTATGATGTATGGAATGATATTTATATTTGTTTTACAAAAAATACATTTCAACTGTTTGGGAAGGATAATTTTCCATATCAATGTTCTGCATGCAATGCTTATTTTGTTTCTTTCTCATTTTTATCCCTCGTGTTCAAATTTCATTTTATGTGCAAACATTGACATATATCTCTTTATGTTTTGTAGCTTCTCTAGATTCCTCAGCTCAGACTGGACATGCAAATGGCGGTGATTGGCAAGAGGAGGTCTATCAAAAAGTAAAATGTCCTTACTTCTTGTCCATTTGATGGCTTTCACATACAACATCTAAATATAAAAATACAAATTATTTGGCGTGGTGGTGGGAATAGAGCTACTGGAAAATAATTATACTAATGCCAAAGTTGCCTTGAATGGGGATTTTGAAGAATTACATGCTAGTTAAGATTCCTTGCGGGGCAGCTTTGTTAAGCTACCATCGGTTGGAAGTTAATTAAAACTTTCTTCATTAGATACAAGCATACATGAATTCATGCTGTCTGAATTCATGGTTGCATGCACGGGCTCATTTCCATTGGCATTAATGTCATGATGGTGTCGGCAAGCTTGTAGCTGCGGCAAAGTTCTTTCCAATCATCTTTGTATTTATAACTTTTATTTGCAGATCAAAGTCATGAAGGAAAAGTACTTACCCGAACTAAGTGAAATGTATCACAAAATTGCTACTAAACTTCAGCAGGTATGTAATCAATTCAATTTTTTCTTCTCTCATAATTTGTTGCTTGAACTTTTAGCAATAAGCAGGGCTTTCCCTGCTAGGTTATTGTGGTGCTGCTCTTTGATAGATTCTACCTTGAACTCCCTTTTAATTATTGTACCCATGTAGACCGTCTACATGGGATTGTTACCTCACCAATAATGCTAATAAGATTTCGCTACAAAGTTGTTACTCCTTATATTGCCATTCTTTTGCTTACTGACGTCTGTTCTTTCTGTTTGCCAGCACGATTCTCTTCCACAACAACCAAAGTCAGAGCAGCTTGAGAAGCTAAAAATGTTCAAAACCATGTTAGAGCGCCTCATATCAATCTTACAGGTTTCCAAGAGTAACATTTCACCTGGTTTGAAAGATAAGTTGGGTTTATATGAGAAGCAGATAGTAAATTTTATTAATACAAATAGACCGAGGAAGCAAGGTCCTCCTCTGCAACAAGGGCAGCTCCCCCCACCTCATTTGCACTCCATGCAGCAGCCGCAGTCTCAAATTCCTCAAGTGCAGTCTCATGAAAATCAAATGAACCCGCGGTTGCAAACAATGAATTTACAAGGTTCTGTGCCAACAATGCAGCAGAACAATATGACAAGTTTGCAGCAAAATTCAATGTCTTCGATATCTGGGGTTTCAACAGCACAGCAGAACATGATGAATTCATTGCAGCCGATTACAAATTTGGATTCAGGACAGGGAAATGCACTGAACTCTTTGCAGCAAGTTCCGGTGGGATCTATCCAACAAACTCCTGTCAGTGCTCCCCAGCTAGCTAACATGAATGGTTTGTCATCACAGAGTGGGGTTAGTATGCTTCAGCCAAATATTAACTCCCTTCAGTCAAATTCTGGTATGCTTCAACACCAGCAATTAAAACAGCAGGAACAGCAAATGCTTCAGAATCAACTGAAGCAGCAGTATCAACAGCAAATGCAGCAGCAACTGATACAGAAGCAGCTGCAACAGCAACAGCAACAGCAGCAGCAGCAACCGCAGCAACAGTTGCAGCAAGCAAAGCAGCAGCTTCCGGCGCAGATGCAGGCGAACCAACACCAAATGCCACAGCTTCATCAAATGAATGATGCAAATGACTTGAAGATGAGACAGGGGATGGGTGTTAAGCCAGGGGTTTTTCAGCAACATATGTCCTCAGGCCAGCGTGCTTATCCTCATCAGCAGTTGAAATCAGGATCTCCATTTCCTATTCCTTCATCAAACCAACTCCTTCAGGCCGCATCTCCTCAAATTTCGCAACATTCTTCTCCCCAAGTTGACCAGCAGAATCTACTGACTCACCCGAAAGCTGGAACACCATTGCAAACTGCCGGTTCACCTTTTGTCATCCCATCTCCTTCAACTCCCATGGCTCCATCCCCCATGCCAGGGGATTCTGAGAAACCTTCCTCACTACCAAATGGTGGGAATATCGGACATCAACAAGCAGCTGGGGTGGGAGCACCAGTCCAGTCCCTTGCAATTGGCACCCCTGGGATATCGGCATCTCCTTTGCTTGCTGAATTTAGTGTACCAGATGCTACTCATGTTAATGCTTTGTCAACTATTTCTGGCAAGTCGAGTGTTACCGAGCAGCCCCTTGAACGCTTGATTAAGGCGGTTAGTAAAGTGGTTCTTATTACATATTTCTCTTTTTGAGTACTGTAATGATGTTTCAGTGCTTGCCATCTAAGTTTGTCTTTTCCTTCCCTCACTTGTGCTTAAATTAAATTTCTGTATTTTGAACTTGCAGGTGAAATCGATGTCGCCTAATGCATTGAGTGCATCTGTCAGTGACATTGGCTCAGTTGTTAGTATGATTGATAGGATAGCAGGGTCAGCCCCAGGTAATGGATCTAGAGCTGCAGTCGGTGAGGATTTGGTTGCGATGACAAAGTGTCGTCTGCAAGCAAGAAACGTTATGACTCATGATGGATCAAATGGGACTAGGAAGATGAGGCGCTACGCTAGTGCCATGCCCTTAAATGTTGTGTCTTCAGCTGGCAGTATGAATGATAGTTTCAAGCAGTTGATCAATTCAGAGACATCTGACCTGGAGTCAACTGCAACATCTCGTATCAAGAGGCCTAGGGTTGAGGTATTAATCATTTTTTTTTTTATACTCACTAGAAATTACAGCTGCTCTAACTTTAGGCAAACTTAAAATAATTAAAGTTTCACATTAAAAATGTATATTTCCAGCAAGACTTCAAAGCTAGTTGTTTTGCTGTGCACCTACACATACACTTGATGTGACTGGAGTGCTTTGGCAATTGGTACATTCTGAGGGGCATTCGGCTGCGAGTTAACTGTTCAAGATGCTAACTTTTGTTAATGATTATTTTTTTGGGGTGTATGCATGTCACTATGTCTGTCCATTGCTGATTTGGACTGAATGTTGCTTATTTAAAGAATTCCTTTTTCGGAGCTTTTCAATGTCTGACAAAAAAGGGCTTTTCCTGCTTCTTCATTGGACATAAGTGTGCGGCTTATCTTGCAGGCTAATCATGCTCTTCTGGAAGAAATAAGAGAAATAAATCGGCTGCTTATCGACACAGTTGTTGATATCAGTGATGAAGATGTTGACCCTAGTGCAGCCGCTGCTGAAGGGGGTGAGGGGACTCTTGTCAAGTGCTCTTTTGATGCTGTGGCTCTCAGTCCAAGCTTGAAATCGCAGTATGCTTCAGCACAAATGGTGGGCTCTCAAATGTTAATGCCATGAATTTTTACATTTCTTCAAAATATTAAATGTATTGTATTTACTTGGCTTTTAATATTTTGCAGTCACCAATTCAGCCATTAAGACTACTTGTTCCCACAAATTACCCCAACTGCTCTCCAATACTCTTGGACAAGTTTCCAGTTGAAGTCAGGTGAGAAAATAAGGATTCTGACTTTAGATGTTGCTGCTGTTACATAAACTAAGGGCTGGTTTGGTATTGCTGTGCTTTGAAAAAAAGATGCTTCTGCTGTGTTGTGAGAATAAGCAACTGTGAAATAAAATAGTAGAGTGTTTGGTAAGCTTTTTTGTAAAAGTGCTTTTGAAAAAAAAAAAAAAAAAGCAGTATTATAGTGTTTGGTAAACTTTTATGTAAAAAAATGCGAAAAAAAGCCGGTTTTTCAAAGTTGGGTTTTGCAACTTCTTGTTTTTGGTTTTTTTTCACCCAAAACTGTGAAAAAAAACTGAAGCTGAATGTTTACCAAACACAAAAACAGCTCCCAGCTTTTCTTAATACCAGTTTTTTTCATAATCACTTCATTACCAAACTAGGCCTAAGGGACCTGGCATTTCCTACTGCGCATCCTGGTGAAATCCTATTTCAAATGTTATCTTTTCTCGATGAAAAAAAAGCTCATTAGATGCATGCTCTGTTTCCCAATTCAATTTATATCGTGTCTCACTAGAAGATGTGGTGCCATGACGATGAGGCAGAATGTCTCAATTATTTTTTCATTCTCTTAGAGTTTTATGTACTCATTTTGGTTTCACGTGTTAAATTTAAAAGCCTAAATTTGACTGTAAATGTTCTACTTTTACAGTAAAGAGTATGAAGATCTTTCTGTGAAGGCCAAATCGATGTTTAGCATATCTCTACGAAGCATTTCACAGCCCATGTCCCTTGGGGAGATAGCAAGGACTTGGGATGTTTGTGCACGTGCAGTTATTTCTGAGCATGCGCAGCAAAGCGGTGGAGGAAGTTTCAGCTCAAAGTACGGGACATGGGAGAACTGCTTGAGCGCTGCTTGATCGATCCTGTATTTATCCCCGAACAAAGGTATTCCGAGGATTGTTGTGATAACGGCGGTGATATTTCGCTGTGATGTTTGAAGCAGTTTTTTGATAGTCTATAGGCAGACATGTATAGGAGGAACTTACCTTAGTCTGTTGTGGGAAATAATCTTGGGGGATTTATTTAACTTCTTGTTGGTTTTTGTTGAAAATGCGGCCTCAAGCCGCTTTGTGACGTCTGTTTGTAAAGAGTACTGTGTCAATATTTTCCTTGGGTTGTTTATAAGATGGGGATATCCAAGTAAAGAGTAATTGAGCTTGGCGAAGTCTGGTGAGATCAAAATACATGGGAGTCATATGTTTTTGTTAAAAAAACCTCTATGAATGATGTGGTCGAACTCATGTGATGAGAAGAGCTAGCAGTAGTAATGCATGTTGCACACTCAACGTATTTTGACACCTTGATCAATGTGGGTCTCACAATGGATCCCACACTCATCTACCTCTCATAGCACATCAGCTACGAGAGGTTCTTGGGTACGGCACCTCCAATCCGAGTGGAGAGATTTTTCAATGTGATCGAAAGATGGGGTGGTGTTAAAAAAATTAATAACTTAAAAAATACAATTTTCCATCGTTTATATAAAAATACGTGATGTACCTGATCCAATCACAATGAAAGATTTCTCATCCATATGGTGTGAGGGGAGGGCGATCAAAAGTGGTCAGGATAGCATGACAAATGAGGGGGGTGTGGGGTAGAGAATGATTTTTCGTGTATGGATCTGTAGGGGTGAGGTGGTCCGGAAATCAAACCTTGGAATTTCCCATCAATACTAATACTCCTTATGCAATCACATTTGGTAGAGTCTCACATCGGAGATAGAACAAAATAATACACAGTGAGGGAGAGGATTGTCGTCCTTGTATCACGGTGTGGGTTCGGACTCCGTTGGCTCTAATACTCCTAATATATCGTTTGATAAAAAAAGATATCATTGATAACATTTTTGATATAACCCAACAGATTGTATTAGGAGGTTAGGTTTGGAATAATATATCGAAAACTTTTATAATATAACCCCACACCTCGTATTAGGTGGTTAAGCGCAAAACAATATCAGCTTTTTGGTAATGGGTCATGCTGAACTTAAAGTTTATCACATTAATATTGCTTGATTGATTTTAATGCTTAGAAAAATTGTAACTTAATGAATTTAGGTCATGGACAAAATTTTAGTCGGAAAAATTCTCGGAGTTAGACCGAACTAATTATATTTTGGACGGAGTTTCATCCGATGGGTATTTGACCGGACAGCCACATGGTCCGATCGGCCGACGAACCCCTCCAAAATGAGCCAAGTCAGCCTAGCATTACCCAAATAATAAATAGATAGAATATTGGCATTTCCAATAGAGAAAAACAAAAAACAAACTGAAGAAAAAAAATACTTGTTCCGCACGCATCAATTTGAATTCGAGCCTTTGATCCGGATCCCTCCCTTTCTGCAGTTTTCCTATGAATTTTCATATCGCTCCAGTTCAAGCTGCCTGCATTTTTCAATCTCCAACTCTTCTCAAAGAAAACGGTAATTATTATTTTTATTTTTTGGTCAAATATTTTTTTTTCTTTTGAATTGTAACCGAAAACACCGTTGTTGTGCATTTTTATGTCCTCTGATTCTTGTAAATCGTAATTTCGTTTCAATTGCATACGAATCGAAAGTTTGGGTTTTTGTTCTTCATCTGTGAATTTATGGATTTTGTATTGGGGATTTTTCATGACAGAATCATGTTAAAAACCATCTAAAATTGATACATTTTCTGACATTAAAATAATAAAATGCATTAAAAAATGTGAAATTATATCATCCATCGAATAATTTTATCAAATTTTCTACAAATTTTGTGCCCTTTACGTAGGTCTCAATTGAACTTCCCCAGTCTTCAAGTCTTCTCAAGAAAAAGGGCTTTTCTTTGGGGTTGATTTTATATTCTTTTGAACATTAATCGATTAGGGTTCTGTCATTGTTTGTTAATTTCTTTTTTCTTGTCCTCTGATTGCGTAGATCGTATTGAGTTTTCGATTGTATGTGAAAATTGTAAGTTCTAAACCAAAATCATGTTTTAAATCAGTTTAAACGGATATATTTTGTGGAACAAGAATGCCTTCATATTTAGAGACTCTATCATCCTTCAAATTTATCGAATTTTGTACAATGTATGAGCCCTCTTAAGTGTGTTTCATTTGAAAGTTGCTCAATCTTGTGTTTTCTTTGTTTGACAGTAGGTCGGGTTTCTTGCATTCGATGGATACCAGCAATCAGAGGACTCCTCAAGCTGGAGAGCCCTCCATGGATTGGAGGAGCCGGCTATGGCCAAATGCAAGGCAAAGAGTTGTCAACAGGACGTATGTGTTTTTGTTTTTTAGATAGCTTGCCGCGTTGAATTATTTATCATGAACTCACTTTTATTTGTTATGAACATGTAAAGAATTGAATTGTTGAGGAACCATCTTCCTGACTCTAGTCAAGCAGCATTACAAGAAGTCAAGAAAATTGCTATAAGCTTTGAGGAAACAGTTTACACTTCTGCCACTAGTAAGGTACTTCCACAACTCTCTTTGGCCGTAAATTTAATTCTTGATGTAAGGGTACTTACATATGTAATGCATTCTAAGTTTAGAGTGCCATGGACTGGATTTTCTGTGCAGTTGGATTATCTGAGCAAAATTAATCTGTATTTGCACACATTGGAGACCAATTCGCAGAATACAATGGCCAAATATTTGCAGTTGAACTCTGGTAGTAATAGCAACAGGCCCTGTGATCCAGGTAAACAACTATGAAAACTGTGCTCCTATTTCATGCACCTCCATAGATTTGAGTTACTCTGTCAACTACCTCTTTTGTCTCCTGGTATGCATGCTTTATGAAATGGATGAATAGTTTTTTGTATTCGACATAATGAGAGAGAAGTTCTGCCATTTCCTTGATCATGACATTTCTTACCTGAGATGAGATTCATTGTTGATATGTGTATCTGCTTGTATCGTGTAAATTCAAGACTCGAATCTAGTTGCTATTTACATTTTTTGTTAACAATTTTCATTCCTTTAAAGCAACGGATCAATGTTGAGTGTGTGTGATGGTGTTTATGATCTTGGTTTGACACTTGATTATTTATGGGGAAATGTTTATTTGGTGTTCTTTCTGTTCTATTTGAGTAGCGTCTTTTGGTATGCAACCCCAAGTGCCGAATCAAGGGCAATCACTCTTTATGGCGTTGTCAGCAAATCAATCTCAATCACACCAACAAGTGTTGGCACAGAACATTGAGAATGAAGTTCCACCTGCTGGAGTTCAAAGCTCTGCTGGCTTTTCATCTGCAATACCTACTTCTTCCGGTTTAACCCAGGCTCCTATTCCAAAAATAATTGGACAAATTTCAAACATGCAAAATATGTCTGGAACTTCACAGACCCTTGATATGATTTCTAATTCTCAAAGCCAAATGCAACAGATAGTTCCACAACAGCAGTGGCAGGAGCAAGGATATATCCCAAAACTTGTGCAATCTCCACTTGAACAGCAGCAACAGCAACCAACTCAGTCGCAGTCCTCTCAGAAATCTGTTAAGCACATATTAAATCCTATCAAACCTTCCGTAGTGAAATCATATCTATCTAGTCTTCAACAGAATCAACAATCTTCCATTCATCAGTCAACACAATCTATGCTTCAGCAGCATCCACAGTCAGTTCTCAGGGGTCCCCAACAAGCGAACAAGAGTACCTTGTCATTACAGAGTGGGGTTAATACGACACAGGCAATTGATTCCCTTCATTCGAGTTCTGGTATGCTTCAATACCAGCATATAAGACAAGATCAAGAAGAGCAAATGCATCGGAATCTACTCAGCATACAATTTAAGCAGCAACAGATGCAGATGCTGGAATGGCAGCAGTATCAGCAGCGATCACAACAGCAAGCGAAGCTGTTGCAGTCACAGCACCAAGCCATGCAGCAGCAGCTACAGAAGCAGTTAGAGCCGCAAGAAAAGCAGAAGCTTCTGGTACAGCTGCAGGTGCATGAAGAACAAACACCAAAGGTTCATCAAATCCATGATGCAAACTTGAAGATGACAGCGGGGATGGATGTTACGCCAAGAGTGGTTCTTCATCAACATACCTTCACAGATTCCCCTCAGCAGTTGAAAGCAGGATCTCCAGTTCCTACTTCCTCAACCACCCAACTCCCTCAGGTTGCATCTCCTCAAATTTTGCAGCGTTCTTCTCGACAAGCTGACCAGCAGAATCTAGTGACTCGCCCAAAAGCTGGAATCCCTGGCCATTCTGCAAGTTCACCAATTGTCATCCCATCTCCTTCAACTCCCATGACTCCATCCCCGACGCCAGGGGATTCTGAGAAACCTTCCTCACTCTCAAATGCTGAGAATGTTGGACATCAACAAGCAACTGGTGTCGGAGCACTGGTCAAGTCTGTTGCCATTGGCACCCCTAGGGTATCAGCCTCTCCTTCACTTTCTGAAACTAGCAAACCAGATAATCCTCATGTTAATGCTTTGTCAACTGTCTCTAGCAATTCGAGTGTTACAGAGGAGCCTCTTGAGTGCTTAATTAAAGTGGTTAGTAAAGCTGCCTTTTGCTTCTCACTTCATTGGAGTGGTTATAATGATGTTTTAGTAAATACTAAGCTCTCGTTTTCCTCAAAGTTTTCCTGCAGTGGTGTGTGACATAAAATTTCTGGATAATTTTCAGGTGAAATTGATGACACAAGATGCATGGATTTCCGCTATCAATGACATTAGCTCAGTGGTCAATATGATTGATATAATACCAGGGTCAGCACCAGGTAATGGATCTAGAGCTTCAGTTGGTGAGGATCTGGCTGCGATGACAAATTGTCGTCTGCAAGAAAGCAATATTATGACTCGTGATGGAAGAAATGGGACTAAGAGAATGAGGTGCTCTTATGGTGATGTGCCCTTAAATGTTGTGTCATCTGCTGACAGTACGGATGATAGTTTCAAGCAGTTGACCAGTTCAGAGACATCTGACCTAGTGTCAGATGCAACATCTCGTATCAAGAGGCCTAGGACTGAGGTACTAATATTTTGTTTGGTATATACTTCTAAAATTGACTGCTGTTGCAGTGGTAAGGCTGTGATTGGGCCCTATTAAATAGTTAACTTGCATGAAGAAAATGAAATTTCTAGTAACGCAGTTAAGTGTTAAGCTAGCTAGTTGCTTTTCCGTGCACCTATGCATACACTTTTGAGTGCCTGGAGGGCTTTGGCGCATTCTAAGATGAGGCATTTGTTTCTGCGTGAGTCGGCTGTTCAAGATGTTTCCTTGTTTTTGGATTGGAGAAGAAAAGAAATATTGTTGAATGAAGTTATTGTGCTTAAGAAAAATAAAACAGCATCTGAGAGCATAATGTTTCTTTTTCCTGTGAGGGGAGAGAGACGGAGAAAAGAGAGAGAAAGAGATTCATTATTTGATCAAGAATTTGCCAAATCAACCTTAACATATATCCTACATCGGTGGTCTTAACTTAATGTTGTTTTTCTTTTTGAAGAATTTCCCATCTTGGTGTATTTCAATTTCTGGTCAATAGGCTTATGTTTGTCATTGGACATAATATTGCTTGTCTTGCAGGCTAATCACGCTCTTTTGAAAGAAATAAGAGAAATAAATCAGTCGCTTATCAACACAGTTGTTAGCAATAATGAAGATGTTGATCCTAGTGCAGCAGCCACTGCTGAAGGGGATGAGGGAACCATTTTCAAGTGCTCTTTTGGAGCTGTGACTCTCAGTCCAAACTTGAAATCACAGTATGATTCAGGGAATATGGTGGGCTCTCAAACGTTAATGCAATGACTCATTACCTGTCTTAACTTCATATTTACATGCCTTTAACATTGTGCATTGTGCAGTCAAAAATTCAGCCACTAAAACTGTTTGTTCCCACCAATTATCCCGAGTCCTCTCTGATACTCTTGGACAAGGTTCCAGCCGAAGTTAGGTGAGTAAATGAGGACTCTGGCTTTACATGTTGCAGCTGTTACATAAACTAAGAGATGTTGTATTTCCAATTGTGAATTCTTAGCCACACGGGCTTGTGTCTTTTTTATTTATTCTGGTGAAATCTTTTCGTTTCAAAAAGACAATACCCATTAAACGCATGCTTCATTCCCCGGTTCAATTCATAGTTTGTCAGTAAAAGTTATGAGATGCCTCAACGGTCAAGCAAAGAATCGATTAATGTTTTTCGTTTCAGTTTTGAGTTTGTAAACTTATTTTACTTTCATGTGTTTAATCAAAATGTTTTTCTTATGATTTGACTCTAATTTACTTTGACAGCAGAGTATGAAGATCTTTCTGTGAAGGCAAAGTCAAGGCTTAGCACATCTCTAAGAAGCATTTCACAACCCATGTCGCTTGGGGAGATAGCAAAGACTTGGGATGTTTGTGCTCATGCAGTTATTTCGGAGCATGCGAAGCAGAGAGGTGGTGGAAGTTTCAGCTCAAAGTATGGAACATGGGAGAACTGCTTGAGCTCCGTTTGATTATTTCTGCAGACCCAAACAAATCTATCTTAAGGGTAGTTATCTTGTTATGAGAACCGTTATGCAAAATTTTCTTCCGCTGTTTCGCTGTGATGATTGAAGCAGTTTTTGGATGGTCAGTGGGCAAGCGTGTATAGGATAAACTTACCAGAAGTAATTAATATTGGGATAGGTTTTAACTTCTCCATAGGTTAGTTCCATGGGTTATACTTTGAATACTGTAAATCATCTGTGATCGCCTGTATGTTTTCGTTGGCTTGAAAATGCCAGGCAATGAATGCAATGTTTTCCGACATTGATCTGTTTGTAAGTTTGGAGAAGTTTACACAAAAAAGACAGTCAGAAAAAGCACAAATGCAACACATGCCATCAACTGGCTTTATTTCAAACCCAAAGACACTGAGAAAAGCACAACTGCTGCAAACTTACTGCATGCATACATGCCAACAATTGGATTTATTACAAACGTAAACAAGACGACGAGAAAAATGCAAATGCAGACCGGAAGCTGGCCTAATTGTTCTCAGATCAATTTGTTCTTCGTAGCAATCGCGGCAGTTTTGTTCTATGTCTTTGATGGCTTTAACAAAGTGGTGTAAACCAGTATTCGGAGTTGGATTGCGCTCCAGCAGGCAAAGCAAGTACCATGATTTAATTCTTTCCAGCGTTTGTAAGTTCAATCCACGGTGTAATGGTCCAATTGAAAGTAATTCTGGAACATAAACTTTGTCGTTGCCATTACGCAACACATCAGGAACTCTAAATATAGAATGCTGAGCTCGCAACGGAGATTGCTGCTGAAGTCTCCCTTGAACGGAGGATGCTAGCGCTTCATATTAATTCCTCCTCCCATTATTTGCTGCCATCTCAGGTCAGTTCATCTGCTTTTCATGTAGCAACCACGGAAACTTTTACAACCAAACACGAGAATTCGAGGTCACCACTAATTTTACTGTGCTTTGTTTATGCAACACTTCTTCACACTGCTTCTGATAAACATCATATATATATATATATATATATATATATATATATATACGTAAATACACACACACACATGTATATGTATGTAAGTGAAAAGAAGAAGATATGAGAGAACATTCAGACAGGGTCGTATAAGTCTATGTAGGGGATCAAAACTTACGCAGAGATGATCGAATTTCGAAGCAACAATCCTCCTTGCAGTCTCTTGCTTGGATTTAGAGCATTATCTCCATATCTCATGCAGGTCGGAGTCTTTTTGTTTTTTCTCACTGGGGAGAGCAGAAGGAGAACGACAGAGAGATTGAAAGATGTCACATTAACAGTGTACAAAAAGACTTGTATGATCAAAGGCCCGACAACACCTGAAGAAATTTCATTACTTAGTACTTACACCTATGATGTATATGATACATCGTGCATGACTAAACGAACTCCAATTTGGAAGATTATTTTTATAAGAATGATCTTTTAATGTAGATGAAGAAATTGGACAGTTCTAATTATAAAATATGTACAAGAAAGATATGTTATTTGAAAGTGGTGGAATGAGCTCATCCTAAGGAGAGAATGCAGTCATTATCCAAAAAGTAGTCGGAATCGTTCAATTTCTTAATCTTCATTTGAAGATCACTTCTACAAATGTAACAAATAGATCAATAATGTAGGTACTAAATAACATATTTCATGATAAACGGTCCATACGGTTGATTTCAAGTCTTTCTATATACTGGTAGATTACTCCCCATAAGAGTTAACTACTTTTCTTTGGTTTGGCATGGTCTTAGCTTCTTTATTTTCTTCTTGGCTTGGTGCTCACAAAAGAAAAATAGATGCAAAAAGAAAAGGGGACTGGGGTTTCTACTAAAAAATTATTGCATGTGACTGTAACACGATGCATCGACCCTCTTCACTTGTACTCGAGGCTCTCCTATTCTTAATTTCACTTAGAACTCTACTTGATTGAGAAAATTTTTTGGTATCGGAAACACAGTCAATACAATAAATGTGATAATACAATTTATTAAAATTTTTAAGAAATTTATGTTTTAATCAATTGTATTATTATACTTGATTTGTTGAGCTGTGTTTCTGACTTATTGAAAAATTATTTCACCAACTTTTAGACAATACACACTGGATCAAGTTTCAAGAAATAAAGAAAACCGGTATGGTCCAACCCAAATAAAACCAAGCCGGGGGCCCTAACCCGATAGCGCCGCCATTCTTTCTTACTAACCTCTTACCATACGATATGGCAATTGGCTCTTTTGATTTTTTATTTGAAAAAACAAAATAATATTTTTTTTTTTTTTAAATAAAGTTAGTTAATGAAGTTGGTTTTTTTTTTTTTTTTTTGAATATTTCTTATTTTATTTGAAATTTTAATGGGAGAGGGCAATTTTGGGGTTATGAATGTTTCACCATTTTTGCTTTCTCCGCTTGTATATATAGATATGTTTACAAACTACAAAACGGTTCGTTTCCTATCTCTTCTTCCTTCCTCTTTTGTTCGGAAGCGGCTCGCTTCTCTCTGGTCTGGGTCAATCGAAGAACAATTTTGAACCAGGTAAAACCCTAATTTCCAATCAATAGGAACTCGAATTCAATTATTTACCCATGTATTAAATCTTTTGTTCGTGCCAGTTTTTGTACTTTTATAGTTATTGATTTCTAGGAACAAATCCCAATATTGTTTAGGTTTACGTTTGGATGCTGAGAAAAACCCGATAGAAATTCAAAATTTTGTTAGAAGAATTGGGGAAATTAAGCGAGGATTGTTACTCATCTGTTTACTTTATATAATCTTTCATGAATTTGTTTGATTGGTTGCTGGAAAACGCATGGATACGAAGAGAAATTGAAATTTTGGGTTGCATTAACTTGAAATTGGGCTTGATTTTTATTGGGTGTTTTGCTAGAATCTTTCCGCATCCTCGGCTTCGTGTTTGTCGTGCCACCACTAGGAAAAGAACACTACTGTGGGATTGGTGTGTGTTTTTCATTTGATAGGAAATAAACTTGAATTTCAACACTCTTTCCCGTTTATGTATACGTACATCGTTATTGTATTTTGATGTGTTCATTGCACTCAGATGTATATGATGAGCATTTTGCAAATATATGTAGTCATTGCAGGCTTGTGGATGATTTATGGATATTGTGCTTATTGTTTGGTTGTCAGGTGTTGTAAAGACAGTTAGAAGACATGACGACAGCAGCTAGACCCACGTGGGCACCTGCTAAAGGTGGTAATGAACAAGGTGGTACTCGGATTTTTGGCCCGTCACAGAAATACTCATCAAGGGACATGGCTGCCCATACATCTTTAAAACCAAGGTAGATCTTTGTCAGTTACTGATTTTGATGCTTGTTAAACTTTTGTGAGTGCATGACGTACAAGTCTAAAATCCATGATTAACAAATGCAACTCTGCATATGTTAATACTTCTTTTTCCCCTTCAAATTTCCAGTATTCTGTGTATCTTTCTGGTTCTGGTAATATGTGAGTGCGTTTTCCCGGGATTCTAATTTTGGACTTTGCCTTTCTTGGCATGCGTGTCTAACAGAAAGCCGGGGCAGGACACCCAGGATGAGTTGCAGAAGAAGAACCTCCGGGAGGAACTGGAAGAGAGCGAAAGGAAGCATTATTCATCAAAGGATAAATCTTATAGTTGTATGATATCTTCCTCACATTTTTTACAAGCACTTGGGGGCGAGTTGACTAGTTTTTATTGTATTTTTTTGATATCTTGAGTCTATAGGGGATGTGATGTTATCTCTTCATTGTTTCTAATTGATATGTGCATTGTGCAGATGACAGAGATCGCAGGAGGGGTAACCAGCTGTTATTGGAAGGTGTATATTCTAGCTCTTATATTTTACATTTTTAAGGCAGCAAGTTCATAAGTAAGTAATCGCTAAATTTACTAACTACATAAAATATTTGTGCTCATAGGGGGCAGAAGGGACACTGAAATTGTGCCACGTAATATAGATGCTGATGATTCTGACGTGGAAGCCCAAAGTGATGATGAAAGGTTGGTATTCTTTGCGTATACACTTGAATCCAAATGTATAACTATAAATAGTTCCAGTGAATTGCCAGCATAGCTTTGATGTTGAAGTATTAAAGTTCTATCAAATATTTTGATGCAAGACATGCTTGGATATATGGTTTTGTGACCAAGAAGAATTGCTTATGTATTGACTAGATGAACATTTATGTGTTCTAGTTCTTTTCATGGTTGCTGTGGGCTTTATTTGCTTAACTTTCAACATGGAAACAAATGCACATAATTTCTTTGTTTACAATCACTCATGACTTGTCTGCTTACAGTTTATTTTGGATATTTCTCAGTAGATAATATAAACATTTATGGTGGGGGTTGGTTTGCGTAGTTATGAACTTCTTGTTTCCCGGCTTTCCATTTGAAACGGTAACAATATCTGCAAATCAAAAATAGCTATGACAGACTATTAACTAGCCTTTCATTTGTCGATAGTAATGTTTTCTTTGCTTGCATAGTTCAATCCATTTCTTGCGGTGTAATGATATTACTACGTGTTTTCCTCATATATTTGGAACATTTACTTTGATTATAGTGGTGAAGATGACGATGACGAGGAGGATGACATGGAAGCTCTATTGGCCGAGCTTGAACAAATAAAGAAGGAAAAAGCAGAGGAGAAGTTACGGAAGGTGAGCTTTCAACGAAGTGATGTGACAGAATATTTAAGATTATCAATTGCTTTGATATCGCTGAGTATAACAAAAATGTACTTTATGCTTTCCACAGGAAAGACTAGAGAGGGAGGAAGAGCTTAAAGTCAAGGAAGCAGAGCTTCTCCGAGGAAACCCATTGCTTAATGGTGCAGCACCCGCATCGTTTAGTGTGAAAAGAAGGTTAGTCGCGATTTTACTCCTAGCTTGTTCTGTGATCAAGTTAGGATTTTCCAGTGGCTCCCTTCGGTCACTTTTTCTAATAGCTCTCGTCTTTGTGGATCTTATGGCTCAGATGGGATGACGATGTGGTGTTCAAGAATCAGGCCCGTGGTGAAACCAAGACTCCTAAGCGCTTCATCAATGACACAGTCAGGAGCGACTTTCACCGCAAATTCCTCCAGAAATACATGAAGTAACATCTTAACGTAAATCGCTCTCTTGAGACGTGACCCTGAAGTATCGAAGACCAAAGAAACTTTTCGTCATCGAAGACCAAAGAAACTTTTCATCTTTAACAGTTGTATCTACTGTAATGTTGGAATTGAATGCAGTAAAGATGTAAGCTGGATCTTGAGATTGAATGTTACCTGTTTATGAATGTTTCGGATTTGGAAATGCGATTGTTTATATATCTGTTATGTTTACTTAATTGCTTCGACGAAATAAAGTACGGTTTGGTTCAATTCGGTCTAAGATTACACTCCTTTTAGTGTTAAAACCAAATCAAACCGCTCAGCTGGTTCAAATATTTTGGCCGGTTTCTTGCTCATCTTATGCAAGTGATATTCTACACTAACTCATCTATATTACAAGAACGGAAATTTGAACCCCCATCTCATGCAAGTAATATTCTACACTCACTCATCTAAATTACAAAAACGGAAATTCGAACCCCGTGCATTGAGGCATGCTGGTGATATATTTTGGAGCTATATCACAGTGACAGAAAACAATTATGTTTATGCACTATAGTACGAGTTTGATCTATTCTTCTCTTCTAACAACTAACTATTTAATCAACTAATGTTATCGTTTTACCGGAATGAGATGTATTTTGGAGTAAATATCATAAAAAAAAGTCGCTCTAGAAACGACGTCGAATCAAACTCTTTCCGGCGAAACGAACAGAACAAAGAAGCCAAACAACCGCCACTCTACACTGAAAATCCAAAACTCGCAGAAAATCTCTTCAATTCCATCAATCGGCAATGGAAAATTCGCGGGAAATACTGCTGAAGTCGTTGGAGAGCTCCGGCGTATGTGCCCCGGACGACGTTCGTCTGTTAAGGACCTGACGCTGGCTACCTTGGTCTCTATCTGCGGCCAGTCTCTCAACCTCACCGGCCAAACGACGCCGTTTCCCACTTCCCTCCCCGACTCCTCCGTCGCCGACCAGTTCAAGCTCTGTACGGACATTGCCTCCGGGATCAAGAGCCTCGGTTACCTCGCCGACCTGAGCTTCCATCAGGTAAGAATCGTATCGTTTGCTTCTCAAGTTACGATTTTTGGATTACGTGTTTGGTGTTTGTTTCCAGAGAAAATGCGAGAATGTGAAAGAAAAACTAATAGAAGATAAGAAAAGGCAACGCCTTTCAATTTTTCTGATACTAAATTGAATTGGGTTTATGGAACTAGAAGTATATAATTTACGTACTGTTGCAAAATTAACTATGAAATTTAGTTTCTTTTTGTTTCAAGGAGAAAGCTTTTCTTACTAAATCAAAGTTAAGCTTGATTAGTGTAGTCCCTGGCTGTTAATGTTAGTGAGAAACAATTCGAGAATCAAACTTTTGGGAGAAAAAGCCCCTGACCTGTCAACTGCGAATGTTGCGTGCAATAATAGTCGGTAAATTAAGAATAGTTAGGTCCATGGGAGATTTTGTTTTCTTTGAAATGGCGTTTGATGTGTTAGTGACTATAATTTGGTGTTTTGAGGGGTTTATTTGTTAAGAGTCCTGAAAAAATTACAAATTGCGTGACACTGAACTATATATGTATACCAGGGTCTGGCGCGGGATGTTTGCTCACCTTGTACTCACTTTGATGTGTATATAAACTATAATGTCGCCAGACTGTCATTTAGGACCGTTTTGATTGTGTGAAGTCTGGATTGAACATGTGGTTTCAAACTGTCTTGGTTTATTTGTATTGTGACGGACAAACTTCCAGTGTATTCAATTGAATCTTTGAATTGTATGAGATTGCTTATAATTTGATTTAAAATTTCTCTCTGTGCTTGTGTTTTCTTTTGCTTCTGAGTGTAGTTCTTGTCATTCTTATTGTTCTGAAATTGTGCTTAGAAACAGACAATATGTGTTGCTTACGGCAGTTCTTGTATCCATCTGAAGAGGGCTCGTACAAGTTGATAAGGTTCTTGGTGGAGAGGCTTTCAGATTCTTCTGAAGTTGGCGGAAAAGCTGGTCCAGAGGGTGTCAATGATGAAAGGAAAGAGAAAGAAGGTAGCTCTGGAAGCAATTTGGAGGACCAAACAACTGGTGACAAGGAACCAGATCTTAGTCGTGACAAAGTTCGAGTCAAGTTGGACAAACTCACATTGAAGAGTGAAGTACCTGAAATAAGCGTTAATGATGTGTGCACCTCTAGCACAGGAAGATTCAACAAGGACAGACAAACTAATGTATTTAGCGGGAATCATTCGACTGAAAAAGTGCAAAATCAGGAGCAACTGCTCATGGAGGAGGTTAAAGCAAAAACTTCAGAACTTGAAGAAGAGTTGGAATTAGTAAAAGAAGCAGCAGATATGGCATTTGACGTCCATCATTCTATTGAATTTCACCTTGAGAAACTTAATGAGCTAATAGATGTTCGAAGGCATCACCTTGGGGAATTGACGTCACAGTGGTGAGATGTAAATCTTTATTTAATTGTTCATGACGATTAAGTTAGTTGTATATCGGACTAATATATACCTTTATAAAAACTAAACTTTAACGACTCGTGTCTTCATGCGCTAGATATAAATATTGCAAACGGTGCTACCTTTGCCAGCATATGTGTATGTATTGTTTCATCTGTTACCAATGATTTTTCTCAGGGAAGCAGTCAGAAAGCCCTTGGAAGCAAAAAAGGAAAGTCTTCAGGTGTCTGTATTTGCAAATAACCCATATACTCAGGAAAAGCTCCGTAAGCTAAAAGATTATGAACTGGAAAAAGAATCCATCTTATTTGAAATTCGAAAAAGGTACGTTTCTCAAAATTAAATAAATGCAATTTCTAGGTCATATTGTCTATGCTCCTGCTGTCTTCGAAACTTCTGTGGTTGGTGATATAGTTTGGGAATCTTCAGTTTTTAGAAAGTAACATATTTTGTTATTAAAGGTACACGATGGAGGGGATATAGAAAACTTTCTTGTATAAATTGTGATCAAAGATTGCCCATTGTCTGTTTCATTATCTTACTAATATTCAATTTCACAACTTCGGTTGCTTGCTTGTTGGTGACGCATTTATGATTCTGTAGGGAGGAGGAACTTTCTAAACTGTCAACGGATCTAGAGAAGCAGCCCAAGCTGGCATCAAGAAAGTCCTACATTGAAAGGGTCAAGGAGATCACAAAGAACAGTCGGAAACAAGAAGCTGACATAGAGCAGATCTTAAAAGACACCAGGGAGCTTCAGTTAGAGAATAACTCTATTCAAGAACGTCTTCATCGGACGTATGCTGTTGTAGATGAAATGGTGTTCAGGTACGAAATTCATTTACCATAAACTGTCCGTGACTTAAAAATACGTAGTTACGACAAGTCCATCACGGTACTTATTAATTTGAAGGGAAGCAAAGAAAGATGCAGTTGGGAAGCAGGCTTATAGGCTTCTCACTAGCATCCACAAGTGCTTCGAACAGATTCGTGAGAAAATCTTGGCAACTGATAGAATACGACGAGAAGTAGGTGAACATGAAAAGAAGCTAGCGGCCATGGCCTCGCGAAGCTTAAATGTAGACAAACTACAAGCCGATCTTGATGCCATCAGGAGGGAAAATCAGTACCTAGAGAAATGTCTCCAGGATCAATAAGTGAACTCTTTGTAACTATTATTCATTCTTTCGATCATCGATTTACATTATTTTTGGTTTTGGTTCTCAGTTTTGAATTTATAGACTGTATAACAGATTTAGTTCCAGGTGCCATATACATAATCTTATGGTCTAATCTTCAGCAGCAAGGCAATTGGACTGCGCTCGCTTAAGAATTCTCCCCCAAATTACTTCCTCCTTAAACATGATCAACGAAGAGAATCAGTCAAATAATAGACCCTATGAAAATTACAATTTCTGATGTGGAAGTGTAGGCTGATGTGGAAGGCAACCCCCGTCGCGATATTCTTCTTGCTGGCTCTCATGGCATGGTTGGATCCACCAGGAGTCATACTTTTCAAGTGGATTTCAATAACTCAACCGCCATTCCTTGGCTTTCTCCTCCATTGGTCAGGAGCTTTGGCACTCGGGTTAGTCTGTTTTTGTCATTTTCTTCCAGTTACATTACTTTTGCACGTGGCTTTCTTCCAGTTGTATGGATGGGTTGACTGACGGATATGACTATGCTATATCCAGCTTCGAAACCTTCCAATATAACTGAAAAATAGAGAAAGTAGAAATTTGAATTACCCATTCCACAAATGAGTGATCCACCAACTGTGAAAAATAAAATAAAAATATGAGTCACCGTCCACCAACTAATAAAAAAATAAATAAAAAAAAACAAGATTGATTCACACCCCACTTTCTTTTTTCTTCACCTAAAGCAACCCTTGTGTTCCCTTTGGTCATTTAGCTTAATTTCTTTGCATCAGTCTGCAACTCTTCTCCTCTAAGCAATCTTTATCACAGCATCTCTTGATCAAGGTATGTATGTATTAGATTCTTTTCTTTGTATCCAATTAATCCACTTTTCAGGTTGATTAATAGTTGACTTGTTATGTTCTTAGACTTGGGTTTTCCAGTTCAATTTTGTTCCAAGTCTGATGGTGTGTGTGGTTGGTCAGTTTTGATGGACATCAATAACCAGAGACCTGCTCAAGGTGGAGAACCTTCAATGGAGGCAGGTGATTGGAGAAGCCAAGTGCATCCAGATTCACGACGTAGAATTGTCCGCAAGATGTAAGTATTGTTTGAAGAAGAAAGGGAATATTGATCATCTGTGTACTGCTTTTTGGCTGAATTGAAACCTTGTGTAGATTTTTGGAAATATACACAATAAAAAAATCCGTTAAAATCATTTAATCGAAAAAGGAACTCGAGGAGACACTGGAGTACTGCAAATAAAATACATGTATTTTTATTAGAAATTTGATAATTTATGTTTGTACATGTTTTCCTTTAGTCAACTCCTTTGTTCACTGTGATTTAACTTTTGCTAGTTAATCATGGTCAGTAACTTATTTAATTGTCAATTACAGCCAGATTTGTAACACGCAGAATTGTTCCCGAGATCAGTAACTTTCGTATGTGAGAAAAATAAAGTCTAGAAATCGTGGACTGCATTAAGGGGAGAAAAATTTAACCCTCTTACGTATTGAACATATGCAGAAATTGAACTTTGAGAGACGCAGGAAATAGAATAAAAGTGGTACTAAAACATTTTATGTGTGTGTGTGTGTATACTGTTTATTGTCTGTTTAACTAGAGTAGTCCAGTTCTGTTTTCTGTTAGGAATTTGTAACGAGTTCCATCCGTGCTTATTTTCCGTATATTTTTTGTTTTGGACAATGTGGTCAGTCCTTTATTCACTGTGATTTTACATTTCTATGTTGAGTAATCTGCCTGCATTCCTTACTCATGGTCAATAACTTATTGAATGTATTGCATACAAAGAACTGAAACGTTGAAGAGGCACCTTCTCTCCGAGGGCGAGGAGGGATTACGTGAACTCGAGAATCTTGCTGTAATGTTTGAGGAAAAGACATATGTTGCTGCGTCAAGCCAGGTACTTCCAGAATTTGTGGAGTTCAGATCTCCTTTGTGTTGCATTCCAATATTGCATGTCTAGATGTTTATTTTTCAACTTCATTGGTGCGTATTGTGATCGATATTGCTGTAATCAGAGTTGTGTGTGAATCTCTTTTTTCCAGTCGGATTATCTGCGGAAAATTTCTCTCAAGATGCTCACCATGGAGATCAAGTCCGGAGTGTCCCCAACACCCCCCTCCAACCTGAAACGCCATCGCGTCCGTGCTTGACTTTCTTAGGTACCCATTTTTCAAAAATGGTTGTCTAGAAAATGCAGCTATGTATGAAATAAATAAAAAAAAACTGCAGATTTGAGAGTTTCAGAAACTCAACGGAAGCTCAAATGATTACGATGGTCATTGAAAACCCTAAGGAGTACTTGATGTGCAAATTTTAATGGTAATTCTTCTTGTTCTGCTCATCTGTATATCAACCATGTAAAATTGATCATGTCTTACATATGTGACTAGTTTTGCTTTTAAATTTGTTATCTTCGTTTTTTCTTGCATCCGCCTTTTTTTCAATTTGCTTTTGAGATCGAGCAACCATGGATGTACTCCTTCCAATTTGCATTTAAAACTAATTAAACCATTGTACCCAAATAGTCGAATTTGCTTTAGGTCGTCATTTTCTTCTCTTTTATGTTAATATATATAATTATTAACGGCAATGCTAGTAACTTTTTTTGCTCACTTGTAAATGAGAGTTTTTAAATTTGACTTTTATGAATGATTAATTTGATGCTAAATTATAATTTCATCTAACCAAATTATGATTCAAACTCCCGTAGATTTCAATATCAAAACGTTCAATTTTTACCTTTGCTTCTCCTTTTATCTATTTAATTCAGACATTAGAATCAAACATAAATGTACGAGAGGAAAAGTAACGTGTCGTAAACACTTTCCTGTATATTTATTTTGTTTATCACCTTTGCTTCTCCTTTGTATCACTCTATAACTTTTGAACACTTTTGCCCCTGTCGCGGGAGAGATTTTTCATTGTAACCGGTACATGGGGTGGTACACCACGTGTAACTATATAAATGGTGAGTTATGTGTGCTAAAAAGTTAATAACTTAAAAAATAAAATTTCTCATTACTCCTATTAAAATGCGTGATGTACCACTTGTGTTCCCGTCACAACTAAAATTTTCTCCACGGGACTTGGCCTCTTGTGTTATGCTACCAAGGGACTCCCTTATGTTTGTTTAATTTGGATCCGGGGTTTGTGAGCATTTACGGGCAAGTTGCAGCCCTCTGCAGAATGTCTGTTTACACATTTGCGGCAAGTTACAAAACCATTTTTGTGTGTTTGAGAGAGAGAATACTTGACGCAGGAGAGCCAAGGGAGCCTCGAGGAGACTATATAAATACTTGGGAATCACTCAATAAGGGGTAACAGATTCGCTCAATATTACTAATCGTGGATTGCTTAACACCAAGCTTAATACTTGATTTAAGAGGAAAAGTCACCCTCTTCTTCGATTAACTTTAATTTTGGCCACTTCAAGGATACATTTGGAACCCTTTAAATAGGGAGATTACAAAGCATTGGTAGAATAAATATGTAATAGTAGGATAGTTACTAGGCAACTCAATTAAAAGAGAATGTGACAATTAAAGGTTTTGAGAGATAAGAAATCACTAAAGCTTTAAATATATTTGTTCCCCGTACACTGCATCAATAACACAATTGTTGTCTAAACTCAAAACTGACAGAATCAGCTTTTTTTATCCCTTTTTTATTTTTTATTTTGTGTGTTTGAGGGAAGAGAGAGATCAGGCAGAAGAGACTAATTAAGTACAGTTTTAGATTTAATTAACTAAGGATCATTTTATAAATCAATGATGTGGGTGCAAAAATTAAGGCTCAAGCAATGAGCCACTTCCTAAATTTGGGGGAGTGAACTAGAATAAAGGAGCATCATCAAACACTTTCATGGTATATAGAACATGAAGAAATAGAAGAAAAGTGGAACTTGGAAGTCCAAATATTTTATGTCGCCCAGTCACACTCATATTGACTCAAATTTAACTACTTTGGGCAATCCAACAGTGGTAGTCACACTCATATTGTCTCAAATTTAACTACTTTGGGCAATCCAACAGTGGTTATTAGTAGTGGAACCATTCATTTATAAGTACGTAGTATTTTATTCTGTCAAGTTTCCGACATGGGTTTTTACACTCTTCAACAACAGAAGTTTGTGATATCACTTTGAACATGAGTTCACCAGCATAGATCTGCAGTTGTCGAATGAAAACAAAATAGAGAAGCTAATTCTCTTACGTAGACAGTTACATGTTATGGTTCAATATTCTTTCCTAATCATAATAGTATGACATCAGAAAGGCAAAATTGGTAAATCTTCTTAGTTTTACTATAACTTCTGAAGGAATTACCGAGTTTGAAAGCTAATCAGTCATTTCCCACTAGCTGCATTTTATATTTACACTCAGATTACGCCAGATATTACATGTTATGGTTCAATATTCTTTCCTAATCATAATAGTGTAACATCAGAAAGGCAAAATTGGTAAATCTTCTTAGTTTTACTATAACATCTGAAGGAATTACCGAGTTTGAAAGCTAATCACTCATTTCCCACTAGCTGCATTTTATATTTACACTCAGATTACGCCATTCCCAACTTATTTACCTGGCTGGGAAGGCTGAGTCGTTGGACCGCAATTGATAAGAGAGTGAAGGTGGAGTATATCCAATATGCAGTGGTGGAATTGAACCCATATCTAAACACCTCTAAATTATTTTACTATTGACTTTGTCAGAAGTATGGGCAAATAGTCTTCACTGGTTTTTTGTTATCCCAAACCAATAAGGCTTCCCGCTTTACGAAAGTCGGGGGCGTAACGTCTATTGTACGCAGCCTTTACAAAAAAACTGTTTTCACGACTCGAACTCGTGACTTTTTGGCCACAAATGTTATTTAAACAACTCCATACAATTTGAAACTGGAATAGTGAAATTTAGCCACTAGAGTTAGCCCAATCGTGTGAATGGGATGATTGATGGACATGAATAAGCTATATCCAACTTTGAAACCCTCCAATAAAATGTGAGTCACCATTCGCCAACAAAAGGAAATGCTAGATTTATTCACACTCCACTATCCTTTTTATGCAGTTAAAGCTTTCTTTGAGTCAGCCCTTTTGTTCCCTTTTGTTGAAATTTTATAGATCGACGTGCTCAGGGGCCTTACTCTAACGACACATTTAGATCGATGGGTCCAGGGGCCCTACTCTAATGACACCAATAATGTTCCCAGCTTTACCACATGCCCAATCCGTCAAGTGTGAATTTTTAAAAGGCATCGGTATTAATTAGAGTGGGGTAATCCTATTTAAAGTCATTGTTTTTCTTTACCCCCACCGATGTGGGATTGCTAACATGCCCCCTCACATGTAACCCCATTTAGTTGTTCACACGTGGAGATTCACACATTGGCAATTGAAACTCAGAGGTCGGCTCCAAGAAGTCCATACTTGTTTTCAATCTTTTCAAGAAGTGACTCTTAAGAACTCAGATGGCGGCTCTATGTTAAGAGTTTAAGCTTGTTTCCAAGTCCACACTTCCAAGTGACAAGCCTTTAGCTTGCACAGGCCCGTAACCGTTTGCTCTGATATCATGTTGAAATTTTTTAGATCGACGAGCCCGGGGTGCCCACTCTCACGACACCGATACTGTCTTCAACTTTACCAACTGCCCAATCCATCAGATGTGAGATTTTACCACAAAAGACATCAATATTAGTTAGAGTGGGGTAATCATATTTAAACCCCATTGTTTTCTTTTCACCCATCGATGTGGGATTCCAACATTCCCTCTCACGTGTAATCTCATTTAGTGGTTCATACGTGGAGATCCACACATCGGCAATTGAAACTCAGAGGTCGACTCTATGTTAAGAGTCCAGACTTGTTTTCAATGGAACTTAGAGGCCGACTCTTTGTTAAGAGTCCTCACTTGTTTCCTTCTTGGTGACAAGTCATTGGCTTGCACGGGCCCAAACCTTGACTTTGATACCATGTTGAAATTTTTTAGATCGACGAGCCCAGGGGCCCACTCTAATGACACCGATACTGTCCCCAACTTTATCACCTGCCCAATTCGTCAGGTGTGGGGTTGTACCACAAAAGACCTCAGTATTAGTTAGAGTGGGGTAATCATATTTAAACCCCATTGTTTTCTTTTCACCCACCAATGTGGGATTTCAATAACTCAACTGCCATTCTTATATTCGTACTCCTTGGTTTTCTCCTTCAATGGTTTGGAGCTTTGGCCCTAGGGTTAGTATATTTTCGTCATTTTCTTCTAGTTACATTACTTTTGCACGTGTTCTTACCGGTAAGAACACGTTCAATATCTGAGTTAAATATCACAACTTCTTACTGGTAAGAACACGTGCATTATCTGAGTTGAATATTTACATAGGTTCTTACTGGTAAGAACACGTGTCTTAGCTGAATATTTACAAAGGTTATTACCAGTAAGAACGTTTCATATATTTCCTAGATTTTGTTTTTAAATTATTCCGAAATAGTAGACAAAGTGTTAGAAAAATGCATGGCATGTAATGACTGTTGGAAATGTGCCCTAAAACCAATCATATGATGATACTTTATGGACATTTCACATGTTAAACTAATCTAGTTTAATATTAAGGGCAAAGATTATTGTTTGAGCCGTCTCATATAAATGTTATATGCTTAAACGATAAGTCCAAGGAATATGTGATTGGGAGAATGCGATCTAAAGAAGTTAGATTCATGAGACCATTCTTTCGTAGACACATCCTAAACGTTCCTGATCATAGGATTGCCAATTGGGCATTGACAGTCCGTTAAGATCAGTACGTGCTGTGTCTTCTCTCAGGGAGAGTGACTAGTCTCGAGTCATTGGTGTGTGTGACATCAAGACAAGTACGTAGGTGCTCAATAGAGAATGAGTTCACTGAACACGATCAACGAAGAGTTCTCATATTCATGTCACATGAGAACTCATGGTTGGGATAATGCAAATTAGTCTTTTGACCTGAGGCATCACAGTTGTCTTGTGGTTAGGTCCTTAATCTTTGATTATGTCAAAGTCACTCCATCAGGAGGGTGTCCACGGCATCGTTGGGGTTAAGCCACTTAGCCATGGAGGCAAGTGAATGCGCAACAAGGGATCTCTAACCTTCAAACTGTTTGAGGGAGAATACTCTATGATATGATTTAGAATCTCTGGCCAGAGTATGAATGAGATGTTGGAATGTGTTCCAAATCACATTCAAGGTAATCATATAAGCACAAGACTCACATTGGATAGTAGACATGAATAAACTATCAAACCAAACAATGTGGTCAAGAGTATTGTATTAGAGAAAGACCGTATTGCATTTGTAATCCTAAAACTGAATAAGTTCTCCACCTCTTCTGATTAGCTTGGGTAACCATGACATGCTGCTAGGCGTCAACCATGGTTTGTGGAAGCCCTAAAAGTGTATTATCACTAACGGGAGAATTGAAAGTAAGTTCCAATTCACAATTGATTTGAAAGAGTTTGAATCGCCCACTGCCTCGCTAAAAGGAACCTAATGGATCGTACACCGTGTAAGGTAAAGATTGAAGATTCAACGGAGATGAGTAAGAATAATTAAATGGTTTAATTATTTATGGCAAGGATTAATTAATATGTTAATTAATCAAACGAATAAGTTCGTTAAAGACCTCGGGATAGTTTTGGACCTTAAGGCCCAATGGGCTTCGAACGTCAAGTCCATTGACTTAAGTTGTATGACAACTTAATGAATAATGATTCACAAAGGCCCAAATAGCCCAATAAATCCCCTTAAATTCGGCCATTTAGAGGAGGGTAGTGAACTTGGCTTAATTGCAAGTTTGCCACTCCATTGTGAGGTGGTATAAAGACATCTTTATAGCCATTTCATCCTAAGGGTTTTTCTAAGGAGTAAAGATGAGAACAAACTCTCCTTTCTCGCTAAAATGGCCGGCCACTCTTGAGGAAAACATCTAGCAATCTTACTTCCTCAAGGTCACTCATTTCTTCTCCAATCTTACCTTGGTGTGGAAACTTAGAGGTTCTCAATTTTGGGAACTTGGAGAAACCTTTTCATCCATCCAAATCCATGGATCTAAGATGCAAGGAATGAAGGCCCTCTCTTTGGGTGATTAGCCTTTGCTTATGCAAAGAGGAATCTACAAAGGTATTGATTTCTCAACTCACTTTGTTTTGAGTTGAGTCTTGGTTCACCTACTTACTAGGCTTTGAAGTTCATGGGTTAAGTTTTGTTTTTGAGTGCATATAAACATGATTCCGCCTTTTAATTGTTAATTGCATGTTGTTGATGTTGCTTAAATGAACTTGTTTTTCACAAATCTTCCTTCAAGTGGTATCAAGAGCCTAAGTCTAGTAGTTGGTGGATCCTTTTGGGTTTTGTAGTTCATAGTTTGTGATTTGAATGTTGTAATTGTTACAAGCTTTATTCTTGCTTTTTTGAATGTAAATTTTGTTAGAAAATTTGCCATCTCAAATGTTGTAGATGTAGTTCATATGAGCATGAATTTTGGAGCTAAAATTTGGTGCCATGTTTTTGGGGAAATTCGGCCAAATCCAAAGGGTGGATTTTTGGGTTCTTGTTTGACTTGTTAAAAGTGTTTTAAAGTGACTTTTGGAACCCCTAAGTACCCTAGGATATTAACCCTCTTTTGAGTTGTGAAAATTTGAGTTTTTGGTGAAAGAAAACATCCATGGAGCTATTATGAGTTTTCATGTATGTTCTTCATATTTCTTGAAGTTCTTACCAAGAACAAAAAGTTTTGAAGTTTTGATTCAAAAGTTTTATGTTTTTCATAAAGTTTTGTTTTTCAAATAGTGGGTGATAGTTATTGGTGAGATGTGACTAAAAGAATTTTAAAGTTTTATAAAAAACATTTTCTTACAAACCATCAAAGTCACCTTTGTCTCACCTACCAAAAACCACTTACAAAACTTTAGATTTTTTCAATTTTTCAACACTATGGCCGGCCACCTTTGGTAAAAGGTGATGGAGGGACTTTTGTGCAATTAAATAAAGTTTTGATACTTTTGTGTATTTGCATTTTGACCCCAAAAGTTTTTGCTTTAACAAAGTGACCCAAATTGTTGTGGTCATTGTTTTTGGCCCAAATTAAGTAGAGAACAAAATTGTTTTGTCTCTTTAAATGAGAATTGGATTTTCATTTCATTTAACTCCATTTAAATCAATTCTATGGATACAAAAACCAAATGAAAATGTTGCATTCATGTTTAATTAGTTAAAGCGTGAATTAATTAAAGAAAGGGTGATTATGAACCTTAGCCTACGATAATTGAGCTATGTGAAAGGCCGTTTCAAATTTGTTTGAACCATGGGAATGTGTAGATTAAATTTTGGTTGTAATTTGATATGATCAATTGTTGTAAAAGAGCATAAGCTCTTCTTTACTTTAAAGTAATTTGATTTGATCAATTGTTGTAAAAGAGCATAAGCTCTTATTTACTTTGAAGTACTCCTTTCTTGTTTTATTCGATATGCATGAAATTGGAGTAGTTGGGTCCAACGCCCAATAAGACAACACGCCTTAATGTGATTAAACGCGTAACTAAAATCAATCACCATCCCTAGACCGAGATTCAACACTAGGCTCGTGTTGAATCGAATCAAAGGTTCATAGTCATCCTAAGGCCCTAAGGCAACTATATAGTCCATCAATGAATGCAAATTTTATGTTAGTAGTACCATATAGTCTTGCTTTAAAAACCGTTTTAAAAGCATAGTGGGAGTATTATATACTACTAAATCAATCATATGGACCAATAGTTGTAATAGGACCAAAATGTTTTAATTGGATTAAAATGTATGTTTATATGTGATGAGACCTAAAAACCCTCAACCAAATGATTATTAAGTTGATAAGCGAGAGATGCTTTGAATATCTCTTCGTAGGCCTTCCACCGTGGTGGGCTCCAATCGTTTGTGACTCATGCACCGGCTTCACCCTATAATGGGGAAGTACAAAGTATGTGCTTACATCCAGGAGGAGTCCATAAACATATGATGAGGTGAGTGTAGACAACGAGTATGACCAACATGATATAATTCTGAGGTTGTGCTTGAACCTCTACATAAACTAAGCATGGTGGGAATAACTTAACTAAGTGCAATGGTGCCAACATGATATAATTCTGAGGCATTCATTCTCTAGAGGCCAAACTAGATGGGTAATTACAAGAGTTGTAAATGACTAAAGTGTTATTCTCTCATCATTATTTTTGCTAACCAACATGATATAATTCTGAGGTGGGCTTGGTAATGGTGAGTCTCTCATACCCCGCTAAGAGTTCAACAAAACTCTCGAATTCCGATGAGGGATATGGAATTTGCCAAAAATAGTGGGTGGTGCTATTTTGATTTAAAGACCCGGATCAAATAGGTTAAAATCAATCAATTTATATTCGTTATGTATTTGTTTACCAATATATTTGCAAACGCTATCCAAAAATTGACAAAGAAAAACCGAACGCTTAAGTTTCCGAACTTGGTACCACAATCCCATAGATTGTCTTGAATGGATTGTAAAAGTGCCTAAGTAGTCTCATCCTCACAATCTTCCTATTGATAATGTATCAATGGAAGAACATGTTAGATAAGTCTATCATGAAGAGGACAATGCAAACTCTAGTGCTTGTCTCTTTGTTACACGAACAAGGAACTTGAGAAGTAAGCACAAGGGCATGGACACTTTATGTGCCATGATTCTTCACTTACAAATTGTTGTATGAAGAAATGAGAGTTGCCTTGAACAACTCTTGAAAGATTGTTATTATGTTTAGAACATAATGGTTGGTTGACAAAAATAGTCCATTTATATGGACTTATGATGATTTTGAATCATTGAGTGTTGAAGTGTTAAACCACTTAACGAGACGGAAACTAGGCAAGGACTTCACTTTTGTGTCCCTATCCTAATGGTTCACTAAGTTTATTGTAAACTATATAGTGAACAATAACCGCACGCTCTCCAAATCGTTTGATGTGTATAACACATTTGAAATAAGTTTCAAGAGAGATAGTGGGAGTTTAGGGACCATGACTATTGTAGTCAAAAGGGAAGTCAAATGAAGAAAGCAAAAATAACTCCAAGGGAACAAACTTTCTTTATGAAAGGATGGACATTGGAAGGGGTATTTGCAAGAAATGTCTTGCAAGTGTCAAGAACGCACCTTTCGAAGGTATTGTAAAATGTTCTTGAATAATTCAAAACAGTTGGTTCTTCTACTTGAATACATGATTCTATATTAGCAACTATGTTTTACAATTGTTGTAAAAGTGTGCTAATAAAAAGTAGAAGATTAATGAGAGAAGAGAAAGTACTTCACATTCGGAAAGTGAATAAAAATATAGATCCCTGCGAAAGCGGATTGTACTTACTTCCTCATATGAACTACCAAAGAAATTGGAAAATACTAAAGATTGTCTTTACATTCCAATTTTAAGGAACTTAAATCCGTCACTATAGTAGAGATGGATAAATGTTTTGTTTGACAAAACATTGTTCTTTATTAATCAATAATTAGATTATTGTAATTTAATTGGTTGTCTCTATAGTAGAGATGATGTGGTAGTTTAACTGTTTAGAATACGATGATGCTTAAAACCCAAAAGGTTGCAAGGTAGTGACTAATCCCAACTGAGTTGTGATACCTCTAAAACATAAGTTACGAGTTGGTCATAGATGGATGCTTTGGATCGTTAGATCCGGATCCAATACCTTCTTGTTAAAATTGTATAGAGGCGAAATGTTCGAATCTTTATTCTTTTGGAAAGAAGAAAGAATCACAAAGTTGTTGAGGTTAATTCACTTAGATATTAGTGGCACTTGTCCACAACATAATACTACTCATGTTGTATGACATTCACCGAAGATCACTCTCGGTTGGACTATAGTTTATTTTGAATAAACACAAGTCCGAATACTTTGCAAAAGGTTTCAAAGAATTCAAGAAATGTAAGTAGATGAGTAAGACGTCTAAAGTATTTACCTCCTTAGATTTGATCCAAGGAAAGATAACACTTTAGATGAGTTTCCTTGAAAGATATCAAGGAAAATAGCATCATAAGATAATGAATTTCTCCATTAGGAGAAGAACGAACTTGAATAAAATTTAGTTCGTTGGATGTTATCTATTACCCATATATAGGATATATATACTTCTAAAACAATATGATTGTCAATTAGAAGATCTTCCAAAATTTTCATAACTCCATAAGATGTAGTTGGAAAGAAAGACAAATCTTAAACATGTTAAGATTTGGGGTTGTGTGCTAATAAGCAATATTTGTTTGATATGATCAACAAATATAACAACCTAGTTCCTACACCACAAGCTCCAAGGTAGTCGAGAAGGATTTATAAATCGTCTCAGTTGAATGGTTTGAACTTTATGACTATGTCATAGAGTTACACCTCTTAATTCGAAAGAAATAAGAATGAAAATCCTTATGACTACACTTAGTGGGAGCTATAAGCATCTTATGAGAAAAAGGATCAAATCGTTTGATTTCTCATAAAGATGTAAATGAATCTTTTGTTTACTAGGTTTACAAAAGATTAGTGGGAGTTAATCATATTCCTAAATTTGAATATATATACATGATATATATTAATTTTGAAAATGAAAGGAATTCTTCATCGTTAAAGTTATGACTTTAAACATTCTATAATGATAGAATGTATATGGGAGATATAGTCTATGGGATGGAAATCTATAATGATATATTTCAAGATATAATTGGATTATATCAATCCCTAAAATAGACAAGAGATGCTAGGAAGTTTCTCATATGATGATAAACTTCAATTAGAATGACAATTCTAGTGAGACTAGGAAGTTGTTCTTCTCAAAGGGAATGTACCCTTTGACTCCCAAAAGAAATAATGCGTAAATAGAATCCTTTATGCATACGCAGAAAGGTGATTTATGTATTTCATATTGTATGAAAACATTGATATAAGTTGTACCTAGAACGGTACAAGATGATATCAGTGCAAGCCCAGGATCAGAACCATGGCAACTGTCAAGTGAATCCTTAGGTATTTAAGAAATACTAAGGATGGATTCCTCAAGAATGAGGAAGAATTAGAGTAACGTAATGGAAGCGTAAATGTATTAGATTATGAATCTAATCCATCATAGAATATCTCTTCATTATGAATGAAGTGATAATGAGATATCTCTTTATTATGACTAAAGAGATATTTGGGTGGAAACGTTAAAAGTAATGACTTTAATGTGTTCCATCATGTATGCAAAATATATTGCCATATAGAAGCTTACAACATTGTTGTTTGGATGGGAAAGTTCATTTATGAACTCTCCATTCGGTTCCAACCAGAAAGTGTATGACACTAATGGGGCGATAGCTCAAGCCAGGGAATCAAGGTCTCATCAAGGTCCGAACTCAAATGAGAGACTGAACCACATGATTGAGAATCATGTATAATGGTGACGTCGTTATTCTCAAGGTTGCTTCTATGGATAACATATAGATATCCATTGTCTAGGCCTACTACTCAGCCATTTATGAAATGACTACAGAAGAGGTATCATCACTGATGACTAAGCTGATTGGCTCTAGTGCAAGTGGGAGATTGTTGGAAATGTGCCCTAAAACCAATCATATGATGATACTTTATGGACATTTCACATGTTAAACTAATCTAGTTTAATATTAAGGGCAAAGATTATTGTTTGAGCCGTCTCATATAAATGTTATATGCTTAAACGATAAGTCCAAGGAATATGTGATTGGGAGAATGCGATCTAAAGAAGTTAGATTAATGAGACCATTCTTTCGTAGACACATCCTAAACGTTCCTGATCATAGGATTGCCAATTGGGCATTGACAGTCCGTTAAGATCAGTACGTGCTGTGTCTTCTCTCAGGGAGAGTGACTAGTCTCGAGTCATTGGTGTGTGTGACATCAAGACAAGTACGTAGGTGCTCAATAGAGAATGAGTTCACTGAACACGATCAACGAAGAGTTCTCATATTCATGTCACATGAGAACTCATGGTTGGGATAATGCAAATTAGTCTTTTGACCTGAGGCATCACAGTTGTCTTGTGGTTAGGTCCTTAATCTTTGATTATGTCAAAGTCACTCCATCATGAGGGTGTCCACAGCATCGTTGGGGTTAAGCCACTTAGCTATGGAGGCAAGTGAATGCGCAACAAGGGATCTCTAACCTTCAAACTGTTTGAGGGAGAATACTCTATGATATGATTTAGAATCTCTAGCCAGAGTATGAATGAGATGTTGGAATGTGTTCCAAATCACATTCAAGGTAATCATATAAGCACAAGACTCACATTGGATAGTAGACATGAATAAACTATCAAACCAAACAATGTGGTCAAGAGTATTGTATTAGAGAAAGACCGTATTGCAATTGTAATCCTAAAACTGAATAGGTTCTCCACCTCTTCTGATTAGCTTGGGTAACCATGACATGCTGCTAGGCGTCAACCATGGTTTGTGGAAGCCCTAAAAGTGTATTATCACTAACGGGAGAATTGAAAGTAAGTTCCAATTCACAATCGATTTGAAAGAGTTTGAATCGCCCACTGCCTCGCTAAAAGGAACCTAATGGATCGTACACCGTGTAAGGTAAAGATTGAAGATTCAACGGAGATGAGTAAGAATAATTAAATGGTTTAATTATTTATGGCAAGGATTAATTAATATGTTAATTAATCAAACGAATAAGTTCGTTAAAGACCTCGGGATAGTTTTGGACCTTAAGGCCCAATGGGCTTCGAACGTCAAGTCCATTGACTTAAGTTGTATGACAACTTAATGAATAATGATTCACAAAGGCCCAAATAGCCCAATAAATCCCCTTAAATTCGGCCATTTAGAGGAGGGTAGTGAACTTGGCTTAATTGCAAGTTTGCCACTCCATTGTGAGGTGGTATAAAGACATCTTTATAGCCATTTCATCCTAAGGGTTTTTCTAAGGAGTAAAGATGAGAACAAACTCTCCTTTCTCTCTAAAATGGCCGGCCACTCTTGAGGAAAACATCTAGCAATCTTACTTCCTCAAGGTCACTCATTTCTTCTCCAATCTTACCTTGGTGTGGAAACTTAGAGGTTCTCAATTTTGGGAACTTGGAGAAACCTTTTCATCCATCCAAATCCATGGATCTAAGATGCAAGGAATGAAGGCCCTCTCTTTGGGTGATTAGCCTTTGCTTATGCAAAGAGGAATCTACAAAGGTATTGATTTCTCAACTCACTTTGTTTTGAGTTGAGTCTTGGTTCACCTACTTACTAGGCTTTGAAGTTCATGGGTTAAGTTTTGTTTTTGAGTGCATATAAACATGATTCCGCCTTTTAATTGTTAATTGCATGTTGTTGATGTTGCTTAAATGAACTTGTTTTTCACAAATCTTCCTTCAATGACTCGTCTTGACATGCTAACCCTTGTATTGTGGCACGCCATAACATGCCTCGTGAATTGTCGAAAAAATGGTTGGCGTGTCATGACATGCATTCTACTGACAATTCGCGACACTTGTCATGTCATGGCTAACAATCATGTTTTGACGTGCCACGATGCAAGGATTATCGTGTCATCAGCGATAACCCCACACATAGTTAAGTGCCCGAAAACGAGCACGAACACCATCCCTAACCCTCCCCTTGAGCAGCACATAGCTCTTCTTCATAGCGGCAATCCCGTAGACGAGCTCGAGCACAAAGACCACGAGGGTCAAGTGCCAGAGTGTGGTGATGTAGACTTGACTGATCAAGAAAAGCATAAAGATGACAATGCTGGAGAAGAGTAGCGGAACCAATCTCTATTTTTGGTGAAGGAGACAGGCTTGGAGGTGTAAGGGAGATTATCCTAATTTTCATTTTAATTGAAAACCTCATTTTAAGGATATATTAGTCATTTCACATTAATTTTTTGTTATAATTATTATAAATTAACATGGTAACTATAATTTTAGGGTAAATTACACTTTCGTACCTCAAGTTTGAGGTCTATTTCAATTCCTTACAACATCTTTAAAACATTTCACTTTCATACCTTAAGTACTATTTTATATCAAAATAATACCTCCGTTACATTTTCCATCTATTGATATGTTAAATACTGACGTGGCTGCCAAATGTCTGTCACGTGGCAAATAAAAATATTTTTTTAATTTTTTTTTTTAAAACCTAAATTTTCTCAAAAAAAAAAAAGAAAAAAAAAATTGAAATAGACCCTCCCATCTTCCCCCAACCAACCCCCACAAACCCATAACCCTTACCCACACCCGCCCAGCTCATCTTCCCCCTTCCTCCCGGCGACCCACCTGAGACAGAACCCCGACCCTCATTCCCCTTGCACCCCCTACGACATGACCCACCTCGACGTCCCCCCCCCCCCCCCCCCCGCGCTACCTCACCCTACTTCCTTCCCCTCCCTCGCGACCTCACCCTTCTTCCCCCTCCCCCCCCCCCAAGAGACCTCAGCCTGCTTCCCTCCCCCCCCTCCCGGGGACCTAACTCCCTGTGTCCGACCTCGCCTAGAACCCAGATCCCGACTCGGGTGACCCACCTCGCCTAGAACTCGACCCCCACCCTCCTCTCATCTGCAACACCCACCCTCTTCTCTTTCCCTCATCCGTGCCATGCTCGTCGACAAGTCGGTCGACTCCGACAATCAGGTATGCATTTAATTTTGTCTTTCAAATTTTGAATTTTTTTGGTGCTTGGTTGGTGGTGGTCTGGATGGAGTTAGGTTTGCTAAGGGTGGGTGGGGTTGCAGATGAGAGAAGGGAGGGTGGGGGTGAAGAAGAGAAAGGGCTCGGGGAAGGTGGGGGTTTGCTAGGTTTCTTGATGGGAGGGGAGGTGAAGAAAGTGAAGGAGAGCGAGGTGGGTCGGGGGAGGGGGGAGAGGATTTAAGGTTTTTGGGTTTGTTTGCAGGGGTGGGGGGTTGCGGGGAGCTAGGTTTCAGTTTTTTTTTTTTTTTTTAAGATTCAGGTGATTTTTTTTTTAATTAAAAAATTATTATTTTTGCCATATGGTGTGCCACATTGGCAGTCATGTTAGCACTTAACGAATCAATGGATAGAAAATGTAACGGAGGTATTATTTTGAAATAAAACAGTACTTAAGGTATGAAATTGAAATGTTTTGAAGATGTTATAAGGAATTGAAATAGACTCCAAACCTGAAGTATGAAAGTGTAATTTACCCATAATTTTATGTTGGTTACAAATTTTAATTATTTTTTCTAAATTTTCAGTAGCAAATCGACTTGAAGTGAATGACATAAAAATAATAATTGGAATTCAAGTAGAGTCAAGAAAATAGCCACTTATTACTATGGTCTAATGATATACCCCATTTTTACTTGTGAGTGAAAGGTCTTAGATTCAACTATCGCCAAAGGCGAATTTTAACCATAACCACATTATTGCTTAGCCCATTGTAAAGCTAAACGCAACCCTTCCTCCTCGATAATATCGTTAAAAAAAAAAAAAAAAAAAAAAAGGAGGTAGAGTCAAGAAGTTAAAGGACAGAAATGTAAATTAAGTAATCACGAGAAAAAGGTTAAGCACACTTGGAAAGTTGAGTCAGCCATTTTTGTCCCCTTATGGCCTAATTTTGTTATTCGCAACTTTCTTTCCTTCCGGTCTGCAACTCTTATCCTCAAAGTAATCGCTCTCGATCATCTGGATCAAGGTAAGAACATGTTTATATTGAGTTTTTGCTTACTTCCCAACTAATCGAGTTCTCAAGTAGATTTATGGTTGACTTCTTTTCTTAACAATCGTGATAATTTCCCATTTTTTTTTATCTTCTTAAGACATATTTATTCCAATTCAATTTTATTTTTTTAATTCTGATGGTTGTGTCTGGTTGTTCAGTTTTGATGAATACCAATATTCAGACCAGACCTCCTCAAGCTGGGGAACCTCCAATGGAGGCAGGTGATGATTGGAGGACCCAATTACAGTCAGAGTCACGACATAGAATTGTCGCAAAGATGTATGTTTTTATTACAAGTGATATTACTAATCCAAACTATACAGTGTATATTGGGAATTAAAGTGATTTTAATGGATTTATAAATCCATGGATTTTTATGGAGTTTAATTGATTTGTAGAGATTTCATGTAAAATTTTGATTCAATTCCCTCAAAATCTCTTGGAGAGAGGTAAGATTTATGGATGCTTAAAATACACTACAAAATCTCTCAAATTCCCTTTAATTCCTCAACTTTTTCAAATTATTTAAAATCAAATTCTAAATGTATACATTTGAAATGTTATAAATTTTTTTAAAATTCTGATTGAATACACCGGATTTCTAAGGATTTTAATAAATTATCCTAAAATTCTGATTGAATATACATTAAATTTCAGAGAATCATTTAAATTCCTAATTGAAGACTGCTAGATTCATTAAAAGAATTAAAATCCCTCAAAATCTCAATTGAATACACCCCAGAAGGTTTAAAGCTGGGACGCAGTATGTTAGAAATAAAGCGTCTAGAAATTACGGACAGACTATCCTTGTTACTCCTTTTTAGCTGAAATATTTAACTCTCGTTCATGAAGTCTGGAAAGAGAATAAAAAGTGGTACTAAACCGTGTTGTGTATACTGCTTGTTGTTCTAGAGTACCCCAATTCTGTTTTGTATTAGAAATTTGTAACGAGTTCCATTCGTGCGTATTTACCGACACTTTTAGTTTGTGACTTATTGAATGTTTTGCATACAAAGAATTGAAACGATGAAAAGGCACGTTCCCTTTGATGGTCCGGAGGGATTACGTGAAATCGAGAGGATTGCT
This sequence comes from Pyrus communis, assembly GCF_041283825.1. Lineage (NCBI taxonomy): Eukaryota > Viridiplantae > Streptophyta > Magnoliopsida > Rosales > Rosaceae > Pyrus > Pyrus communis. The sequence goes on from NC_142567.1 coordinate 28,458,460, forward strand.
GTAACGTTTGAGGAAAATATGTATGTTGGTGCCTCAAGTCAGGTACTTCAAGAACCCTTGGAGTTCAAATCTTTTTATGTTGTCATTACTGACATAAATGTTTTATTTTCAAGTTTATTTGTATTGTGGATACTCGATAGAGTTGTAATCTAGATTATGTGGGGATCTCTTTTTCCAGACAGATTATTTACGGAAAATTTCTATCAAGATGCTCACCATGGAGACCAAATCTCAGATCGCAGTCTCCCACATAACTCTTAATCCAGGTATGAACACCGACTTTTGTTTCAAGTTTATATGCATTAGATTCTTTTCTGAATACTCGGTTAATCCAATTCTAAGGTTAATTTATAGTTCACTCCTTCTTTTCTTAGATTTGGTTTCTCCAATTCAATTTTTTTTTTTTTTTTTTCAAGTCCAATGTATGTGTTTGGTTGGTCAGTTTTGATGGATGGCATATATCAGAGACCTCCTGAAGGTGGAGAACCTTCAATGGAGACAGGTGATTGGAGGAGCCAAGTGCAGCTAGATTCACGACACAGAATTGTTGCTAAGATGTAAGTATCATTAGAAGAAGAAAGAGAATCTGGAAATCTTCGAATATTAATTCTTTGTACTCCTTGGAGAGATACTGAAAATACAATAGTCTTTTGTTTGGGCAATGAAAGTACAATACAAGAGGTACCAAATCGTGTTATATATATTGCTTATTGTCAGATACATCATCTTCCCCAGTTTTATTTTTTACTGGAAATATGTAACTAGTTATATTTGTACATATTTTCCAATATTTTCGTTTGGAACAATTTGGGTCGAGTCCTTTGTTCAGCGTGATTTAACTTTGTTTGTTCATCATGGTCAGTAACTTATTGAATATATTGCTCATTTGCATATACAGAATGGAAACATTAAAGAGGCACCTTCCCTTCAATGGGGAGGAGGGATTACTTGAACTCGAGAAGATTGCTGCAAGGTTTGAGGAAAAGATGTATGTTGCTGCCTCAAGCCAGGTTCTTCCCTAACTCTTGGGGTTAAATATGATTTTTCATGGTGCATTACATATTGCCTAGGTAGTTTTTCTTACATAAATGTTAATTTTCCAAGTTTTTTGTATTGTGCATATATACGTACGGGGATGGATTCTAATCTAGGTTGTGTGGATCTTTTTTATCAGTCGGATTATCTTCGGAAAATTTCTATGAAGATGCTCGCCATGGAAAACAAGTCTCAAGGTGGAGAAACTTCAATGGTCACAAGCAATTGGAGAAGCCAATTACAGCCAGATTCACGACACAGAATTATTGCCAAGATGTAAGTTAGAAAAAGAAAGTCTAGAAATCATGCAGAAACAGAACTGGTTATAACCTTTTTAATAAATCTAAAACTTCGAGAGACACGTACTGGAAGTAAAATAAAATAAAACTGGTACTAAAACTCGTTATGTATACTGCTTCTTGTCTGTTTAGAGTACCCCAGTTCTGTATTTATTAGAAATTTGTAACGAGTTCCATTCCTTAATTAGGTTTAGTCCTTTATTCATGTGATTTTAACTTTTGTTTGTTGAGAACTCTGCCTCCATTCCTTGATCATGATCATTAACGTATTGAATGTATTGCATATGAAGAACGGAAGTGTTGAGGAGGCACCTTCCCTTTACTGGTGAGGAGGGACTACATGAACTCGAGAGGATTGCTGTAAGGTTTGAGGAAAAAATCTATACTGTTGCCATCAGCCTGGTACTTCCAGAACTCTTGGAATCCAAACCTATTTGTGTTGCCTTGCAATACTGCAAATGTTATTACTTACATAGATGCTTATTTATCAACTTTATTTGTAATGTGGATACTGGATAGCGTTGTAACTTAAGTTGTGTGTGGATCGCTTTTTCCAGTCGGATTATCTACGGAAAATTTCTCTCAAGTTGCACACCATGGAGAACAAGTCTCAGACCGCAGCGTCCCCAACACCCAACTTGAACCTGAAACGGCGTCGTGTCTTTGCCTGACTTCCGTAGGTACCCATTTTAAAAGAAATGGTCCCTTAGAAATTGCAACTATGTATGAAATAAATGAATAAAACTTCACATTTCCGAGTTTCAAAAACCTTCAATATTTGATGCCTTTAAGTAAGGAGACTTCGATGTATACAAATCGATGCCTAATTCATCCAGTAACATCGTATTTTTATTTCCCGATGTCTATCTACTGTAGTCTAAAATCAAATTTTTGGTGTGTCTTAATGCCTTTTTCTTGTCTGTTTAGTGTCCTTTTTGTGAAACCGTTACCGTATGTGTATTTCTGATTAATATTTGAGAAAAACAAGTATTTGATTCTAATAATTGAGAAGAACAAATCAAATCATTGCTCAAGTCTTGTGTGATACTGCTAAGGGGCTACCTTATGTTTGTTTAATTTGGATCCGGGTTTTATGAGCATTTGCAACGAAGTTATGTGCTTCCTGCAAGAATCACATAGCACTTTTAGAGCTTTTTCAGGATTCTCTTGCATTTTTACTAAGGATTGATTTTCAAAAACGCTCTCAACAATGTGCATTCAGTCATTTTAAAAGCACTTTCAAACCAGTTTGTTTACACATTGCTAAACCTGCAAAAGTCACAAGACAGTTTGAGCAAGCATCGGCGGAAGCAAAGCTTACCGACATCAAAATCCATAGCTACCGACGAATAAAGTGTAGAATCAGAAGTAGAGGGTAGTACAACTGTTGTCTATAGACTGAGCACCAAGCAGCAGGCTTACAAAACCATTTTTGTGTGTTCGAGAGAGAGTGAGAGATAGGATACCACAACCGTTGTCTAAACTCAACCGAAAGAAGAAGCTTTTTTAGCCCTTTTTTTGTGTTTGAGGGAAGAGGGAGATCAGGCAGAAGAGACTAATTAAGTACAGCTTTAGATTTAATTAACCAAAAGATTATATTATAAATCAGTGTGGTGGGTGCAAAAATTTATGGCCCAAGTAATGAGTCGCTTCTTAATTTGAGGGAGTGAAGTTAGAATAAAGGAGCTTGATCAAACACTTTCATGGAATATGAAACATGGAAAATAGAAGGAAAGTGGGCCTTAATAGAAAAGTATTTCTAATTGATTAAAAACTGATTACATTGGGGTATTTATACACAAAAGTTAATAAAGATTAGTTACCAACTAATGTAACTAATTAATCTTAATCTATGATTAGTTACAAAACAGTTACAACAAACAAACTTCTTCAAAGTAATTGTTGATTGTGTTTGTGACTTGTAGTCTAGTTGGCACTGTTGACTGTACTAAGGATGATATGTCTTTACACCTCCTCAAGTTGAATGGAAGAGAGCCAAGTGAAAGGTTGGACCTGAGAAACTGAAATCGAGCTTTTGACAAAGACTTGGTGTGAATATTTGCAATTTGATGGTGACTGGGAACAAATTGAACTTGGAGAAGATAGGCTAAGACAAGTTCCCTAATATAGTGATTGTCAATTTTCACGTGCTTAGTGCGAGCATGGAATACTGGATTGGATGCAAGGGAAATTGCAGACACATTGTCACACCAAAGAACTGAAACTTTGGATAATGGAAAACCTATATCCTTGAAAATCGTACAAATCCAGGTGACCTCAGCAGATGTGTGAGCTAAAGAGCGATATTCAACTTCAGTGGAGGAACGAACAACAATGTTTTGCTTCTTTGCACTCTAGCTAATCAAATTACTACCAAGATAAACACAGTAGCCACTAGTGGAGTGTCGATCAAACACACATCCTGCCCAATTAGCATCCGAGAAGGCAGTGAGATTGAGTGAACTTTTCTTGAACCAAAGTCCTTCAACAACAGTCCCTTTGAGAAACCTTAATACTCTCTTAACAGATTGAAATGAGTATCTCTAGGACAATGAAGAAACTGACAAAGTTAATTAACAACAAATGAAAGGTCATGTCCAGTCCAAGTCAAATATTACAATGCCCCAACAATTGATCTATATCATGTGGATTTAACAGTAGTGTTCCACTATGATCGAGCTTTTGAGTACCAAGAGGTGTAGTGCAGGGTTTACTTTCATCCATGTTTGTCTTGAGAAGTAGATCCATTGCATACTTGTGTTGAGATAGAAAAATGCCTTCTAAATTTCTGTGTACCTCCAAACCCAGGAAATAATGTAAAGGGCCTAAGTCTTTGACTGGAAAAAGTTGACTGAGCTTTTGAATGAAAGCCTTGCAGACTCAAGCACTAGGTCTAGTGACTAGTATGTCATCGACATATACTAGTACAATGACAAAAGTAGGCTCAAAGGTAATAAACAAAGAGCAATCAAATTGAGAATTGTGAAAACCCAGAGAGATCAAAGTTTGAAACAACTTATCATACCAAACCCTGGGGGCATGCTTTAGGCTATACAGAGATTTGTTTAGCTTGCACACATGAGAGGGCTTCGATTTCTCAATAAAACCAGGGGGTTGTTGCATGAAAACCTTCTCCTTGAGTGTACCATGCAAGAATGCATTACTGATGTCCAACTAATTCAAAAACCAATCAAACTGCACTGCCAAAGTTAAAAGTATTATGATAGTTACAAGTTTTGCAACTAGACTAAAAGTCTCCTGAAAGTCAATACCCTCTTGTTGATGAAATCATTTTGCTACTAATCGAGCTTAGTATCTATCCACGCCATCTGGTTTCCTTTTAATACGAAAGATCCATTTACATCCTACTAGATTCTGATTTGGTGAAGATGGCACAAGATACCAAGTTCATGTGGATTGCAATGCTTCAAACTCCTTAGCCATTGCTTTCAGTGATCATGTTTAGAGGCTTGTAAGTAAGTGGTAGGAACAAAATTTAATGTATCAAGGGGATGTTTAGAGCCTTGGAGCTTGCCAGATAGAGAGTTATGACATCACTCTATATTTTACAATAAGCATCCTGAACAAACACTAATTTGAGCGTGATAGTATTTTATTGTAGGTGCCTCCCTTCCTTGTTGATGGCAAGCGAAAGATAGTGTCTAAAATTTCTCAACATGTTCAAGATTATTTGCTGGTAGTGAATTTGAATACTCAAAATTTTCAATTCCAACAAATGATACGCGAATGAATGAGCTGTAAGCTTCTGCCAAATGTAGTTTTCATTGGTATATATACAAGTGTAGTTTAAACAACTCCATACAATTTGAAATTGAGAATATTGAAATTTAGCCACTAGAGTTAGTCCGGTTGTATGGATGGGTTGCATGACGAATATGACTGTTGTATTCAGCTTCGAAACCTTCTAATATAATTAAAAGATAGAGAAGGAAATTTGAATTGTCCATTCCACAAATGTGTGATCCACAGAGCACTGTGAAAAATAAAATAAAAATGTGAGTCACCATCCACCAACCCAAAAAAAAAAAAAACAAAAAAGATTGATTCGCATCCCACTTTCTTTTTTGTGCACCTAAAGTTTTCTTTGAGTCAACCTTTTTGTCCCCTTTGGTCCTTTAAAGCTTTCTTTGCATCAGTCTGCAACTCTTATCCTCTAAGTAATCTTTATCACATCATCTCTTGATCAAGGTAAGAAAACCAACTTCCCTTTCATATTTATGTGTATTAGATTATTTTCTTAATATCCAATCAATCCACTTCTCAGGTTGATTAATAAGTTGACTTGTTATTTTCTTAGATTTGGGTTTTCCAGTTCAATTTTGTTTCCAAGTCTGCTGGTGTGTGTGGTTGGTCAGTTTTGATGGATCTCAATAACCAGAGACCTGCTCAAGGTGGAGAACCTTCAATGGAGGCAGGTGATTGGAGAAGCCAATTGCAGCAAGATTCACGACGCAGAATTGTTCACAGGATGTAAGTATTGTTTGAAAAAGAGAGTGAATATTGATCATCTGTGTACTGCTTTTTCGCTGAATTGAATCCTTATGTAGATTTTTGGAAATATGTATAAACAAAATCGGTTATAAGGTTTTAGTCGAAAAAGAAACTTGGAGAGACACTGGAGTATTGCAAATACAATACAAGGGGTTCCAAAGCTTGTTATATTGTATTTTAAGGTTTATTGTCTGCTTTGTGTCCCCTCCTTCTATTTTTATTAGAAATTTGCAATTTACATTTGTACATGTTTCTTTAGTCGAGTCCTTTGTTCACTGTGATTTAACTTTTTTTTTTTGTTAATCATGGTCAGTAGCGTATTTAATTGTCAATTACAGCCAGATCTGTATCACACGGAATTGTTCCCAAGATGTATGAGAAAAATAGAGTCTAGAAATCATGGACTTCATTGAGGGGAGAAAAATATTTACTGCTGGAATATCTTTTTAATTCTTTTTAGCTGAAATATTTAACGCTCTTACACTTTGAAAATATGCAGAAATAGAACTTTAAGAGACGCAGGAAATAGAATAAAAGTAGGATGCATGGACAATCCCCTCGTATCCCCGTGTCCTATCGTGTCTTATTTGGTGTCGTATCGTATTTCCTTGTGTTCAAATGTCAATTCTTCTTGTTAATTAAACGCATCCCCATGTCGTGTCGTATCCCGAGTCCGTGTCCATGCATCGTAAATACTAAACCATGTTCCGTATATATATTGCTTATTGTCTGTTTAATTAGAGTAGCCCAGTTCTGTTTTCTATTAGAAATTTGTAGCGAGTTCCATTTGTGCTTATTTCCCTATATTTTTCGTTTTGGACAATGTGGTCAGTCCTTTATTCGCTGTGATTTTACCTGAGTAATATGCCTGCATTCCTTATTCATGGTCGCTAACTTAGTGTATCAATTGCATACAAAGAACGGAAACGTTGAAGAGGCACCTTCCCTACACGGGGGAGGAGGGATTACGTGAACTCGAGAAGATTGCTGTAAGGTTTGAGGAAAAGATATATGTTGCTGCCTCAAGCCAGGTACTTCCAGAATTTGTGGAGTTCAAATCTCCATTGTGTTGCATTCCAATATTGCATATGTCTATGTTTATTTTTCAACTTCATTGGTACGTATTGTGGATACTCGATAGCGTTGTAATCAAAGTTGTGTGTGAAATCTCTTTTTTCCAGTCGGATTACCTACGGAAAATTTCTCTCAAGATGCTCACCATGGAGACCAAGTCTCAGAACGCAGTGTCCGCAACACCCCCCTCCAACCTGAAGCGCCATCGCGTCCTTCCTTGACTTTCGTAGGTACCCATTTTTCAAAAATGGTCCCCTAGAAAATGCAACTATGTATGAAATAAAAAAAAACCTTCAGGTTTCAGAGTTTCAGAAGCTCAAGATTACATATATAGTAGCAAGAAACAGATGTTTGTAATATCCATCACTATTCTGCCTCATTGACCTCATTTAGAAAATATCCATTAAACTTTGGTCATTGAAAACATTTACTGGTAATTCTTCTTGTTCTGTCATCGATTTATCAACCATGTAAAACTCATTTCTTAATTATGTGCGACTGGTTTTGCTTTTAAATGTGTTATCTTCGTTTTTTTCTTGCATCTCGCTTTCTTCAATTTGCTTTTGAGATCCTTCGAGCAACTATGGATATAATCCTTCCAATTTGCATTTTAAACACAACCATGGTACATAAATAGTCAATTTGCTTTGGTTCGTGATTCTCTTCTCTTGTATGGCAACATATATATAAATAGTAACCACCATGCTAGTAAATTTTTTCGCTCACTTGTCAGTAAAAGCTCTTTAAGTTTGACTTTTATAAATGATTAATTTGATATCAAATTATAGTTGACTCGCTATAACAAATTATGACAGTCCAAATTCCTTCAAATTCGGTAGAAATTTCAATATCAAAAATCAGAATCAAACATAAATGTACGAGAGAATAAGAAATGCCTAGTAAACACTTTCCTATATTTTGAGAGGAGGAAACATGCATATAATTGTTTTGAGAAGAGGAAATAAGCAACATGTCCTTTGCCTTCACTTCCAAGAAATTATTTTGTTACATCTCTCTATATATATTAACCGCCAATCCTTTTCTCAAACCAAAATCCACGTCCCTCTCTCTCGTTCTTCTCTGTCTTGAGCAAGCAAGCATGCATCAGCCAAACGACGACCACATGATCGAGATGGCGTCTGCCGAGTCCACCACCCACGGTGATAGAGTTAGCCTCAACAAGTTCTTTGCCAATGTAGAGTCCACTAAGGCCATCTCTAATGGACCCGGTCGAAGGTCCATAGGGCTAAAAATAACTCGGAATGACACAAAACCGTCTCCAACCGAGGACTATATCAAAAGGCTTATGGGCCTCACCAGACCAAAACCCCCAAATCAGGCCAGTGAGCTAGCCATTTCTAGCCAGCCAGCCCTCCAGCGTCATAATGTCAAGCTTGACATTTTGCCAACCCTCCAGCTCAGCCCATTTGAATGGCGTCAGTATGACGCCAACTAGCAATGACTAGCTGCTATCAGGTTACTATTGGAATTTGAATATTTTTATTTTTTGGAAATTTAAAAAAAAAAAATTCCTATAAATACCTAAGTTGAAATCATATTGTCCGAAATTCTAATATTTAGCGACACTTGTCACTCGAAATCCTATAAAAAAATTATTGAGATTATATAAAGATAAGAAATCCGGAGGCTTATTCATTTGGCGACAAGTGACACTCAAAATATGTCCGAAAACCTTATTTTAATATGGTAGTTTAATTTAATTAACCATATTAATTCAATTAAAATAATAAATTATGTTTGGCCTATGGCTCTTTAGCCCCCTCGGTTGGAGATGGTTTTTTGTCAATGGGCTATGTTTGGAGATATTTTTCAGTGTGACGGGCATATAAGGTGGTACACTACGTGTCACTATACAAACGGTGGAATTTGTGTATGAGAAAGGTAATAACTTAAAAAATAAAATTTCCCACCACTTACATAAAATCATGTGGTGTACCACCCATGTTTCAGTCATAATGAAAATTTTCTCCTATGTTTGGCCTATGATTCTTTAACCCTTTTGGTTGAAGATGGTATAAATTATCGTCTGTCACTGTTCATTAAAATATAATTTATTGCAAGATTATAGGGCTAAAAGAAGCCCTTTGACCCTGTTGGAGATAGCCTAACTACATGCTCAACGGCGGCTCCAAGTCAACCTTAAAGCCTCTCACGAGCAGAGCAAGATGGTGCTCCTAAATTCCAACGTCGGCAAGGGCCTCCGATCTCGCATGGATGAATACTTCTATATCGCTCTGGAGACGGCTAAAGTCCTCAAGCTCCAACTTGATGCCCTCCACCGCTCTAACCATAGCTTGCCAGATTGCAGACTCGGTTCGGTAATGGACCAGACTCGGAACTCTGCTATCAACTGCCTCCGAGAGAAGCTCGTGGCCTCCATGAACAGCTACAATGCTATGAGGCAGAAGATCTCATCCGAGTATCGCGAGGCGGTACAGTGTATGTACTACATTGTCTCGGCTGAAAACCCCGACGAGAAAACCCTAGACAGCCTCATCTCTACCGGTAAGGGCAAATCCTTTATTTTAAAACCCCATTATAATTACGTAAAACTAGAAATTTTTCGAGTAATGCTAGTCTAGCAACTAAAATTTTCGACTTAAATTAAAGTCTCCCCACAAGCATCATGAATAAAATTTGGCCCTTATAGTGCTTATAATAATAAATAATAAATTAAATGTTTAAATGAAAAATGCTAGGGAGTTCATCTTTTAAATTACGTTTTGTAAACTACATGATGTGGTAATAAAATAAGACTATGATTTAAAGAACCACATCATGTGGTTCAAAATGACGGTCTCGCTAGCGTTAACTGTTTAATATGTGTGTGTTAAATTCAAATAATGGCTGAATTTTCAACATATGTTTTAAGAAAGTTGTCGAATAATATTTTTCTGTATTTTGATATGAATCACCTCTAACTCTATAAGAGAAAGTGGTCAATTTTGTTGTCCAATTAGCATTATTCAAATTTGTCACTCACACTCACAACTATTATTTGTGGCTTAATTAATGATTTTTCATGCATTCATGCAGCAGAGGGGGAAACCTTTCTGCAGAAGGCGACCCAGGAGCAAGAGAGATGAGGAGCCAAGTCCTGGCCACGGTTCAGGACCTGGACACGTTTAAAGAGTTCCAAGAGCGGCACGACGCCGTAAAACACATAGAGAAGAACTTGCAGGAGCTGCACCAGGTGTATTTGGACATGGCTTTGTTGGTTGAATCCCAGGGCGAGCAGCTACGAAACGAGAGCGATGAACCCAAACAGAGAAAGACACCTGCAACGGAGCTGAGAGGTGTGAACAACGGGAAGAAGAAGCTGAGAGGCGTCGAGTCTTACCGGGAAAACATCCGCAAGTGGATTGCGTTACGATTATGTTGTTGCTGCTGATTGCGTTGATTTACATTGTCAAGGTGAAGCCATGGAACAATAAGCACCACCATAGGTTAAGACATAAGAGAAAAGACCACTATTAGTTGAGACGTTAATTTTATTTTTATTTTTTCAATTGAATTGCAAACTTAAGTTTTGTATAATTAGAGTGAAATTTTTATTTTTTGTGTTCTAAGATCTTATAAAATTTTACCAATATTTAGGCATCTATTTTCACTAGGATAATGCTCGTGTCCTCCATGGGGAACTTGCTTATTTCTCCATTTATAATTAACATATATTTACCGTATCAACTTAGAAATAGTTAATAATTTTAATTATCATCTAAAAATCATATCTGCAAAAATCATTCAATTTAAAGATCTGTAACAATTCATATGCATGAAACAAATAACCGACTTGTCGTGATGATACTACTTGTTACTAAAAATGTGGATTGATTTGACATGCACGGATGGTTAAACGATATTCAAATTGAATGATTTTTTTTTGTAATATGTATGATCCTTAAATGATACTAAACAATATGAATGATTGTGATTTTAAAGTTTGTATAGTTAACATACGTTTATAAGTGACGAGACAAGTTCCTCCAAAGTGGAACACAAGTCTTATCCTTTTCACTATTGTGCCCAAGTGAAATTCGCTCAAATACCACATGATAAAAGATCATGTGTACATTTGGTGCTTAAAAAAGTTCAATTTATCAACCAAACTTTGGTGCTAATGTGCCTCCTCTGTTTTTCTTTTTTCTTTTTTAAATGACAACTGAAGGTAAGTCACGGTTATCCATCATTTCCGATGGCCAGGAAGATTCACAAAGGCATTTCAGCCTCCCTTTGGCCATAAGCTTGGCTTCCACACCAGCAGTAGGTTTCGAACCCAAGACCTCCAATTTTTAGTTTGAAGGAAGTCTCGCAATCTGCCATTTACCATTGGACCACCAGCTCGTGGTTAATGTGTCTCCTTTGTTAAGTTTCGTTAGTTTTTCCGTTAAAAAAAAGCCTCTTGTGACGTTCATTGGTGACGTTTCAAAGCCATTTTTGTATTCTTGTCTCTCTCTCTTAGTCATTTTTTTAATGATAATATTTGCATCCACGTCTTAATATTTATATTCTTTCCTGTAAATAACGTATCTTTGTTGTACAAATTTTATAATTGGAATTGTTTATTTCCTTATTCTTCATTTGAAGATCATCCTTAAAAAAAATAAAAATAAAATAAAATAAAATAACATCATTAGAATCGAAGATCATTTAGTCATCTATGATAAACCTTCATTCATTTGATGCATTTTGATGGTTAAACGATTTCAGTTCTAATGAACTTTTGTAAGTATGATTTAAATAAAGATAATAAAATTGAACGGTTCTAATAATAAAATGTGTAGGGGAGAAATGCATTCCAAACGATCGTTAATGTGCCAAAAGAAATGGGGTTAACAGAGGCTTACACCTCATCTGCTTCCTTGTACTTTTTCAGCGCCTCCACAGCAAAGCGGCCGCCACGGCTGTGTAATGTGCAGACTTTTCCGGTCACAAGACTCAAATGGAAGGACATTTAGATGGTTAGTGTGTGAGAGACTTTCAATAAGGGCGTCATGTGGTTGGACTTGGTGGCTCATTGAACAATAACTAGTTCGTAAACGTGTTTTTAAATGACTTAAAACGCTTTTAAAGAAAATACATTTTAAACCAATCCTAAGTAAAAATGAAAATTAACCTCAGAAAAAGTACATGAAATGCTTCTTGCAAGAGGGCACATTTACACTAGGGGAATGGGACTCCGCGGAGAAAAGGGACATTCTCTAGTTTCAGAGAATCGGACTTCGCGGAGAAAAGGGACATTCTCTAGATTCAGAGGGCACATTTACACAAGGGGAATGGGAGTCATTCATATTTCACGTCACTCTTGTGTTTACCAAAACCGGTGGAATCAAAAGTCCGGAATCACATTCCACACATAACCATTGCTAATTGAGTTACAAGAAACTAATCACACTTTTCAGATTTACTTAGGTATTCACTCACGAAAATTCGACGTTGTAAAGCGAAAGACGATTGTAAGATGAAAGTAAACAGAGAAGCCAATTCTCAATATACCAATTACAATCGTATAATTCGACATTTTCTCGCTATCATAATAATATACAGGTGAGACAATCAGAAAGGAAAAATGGGTACATCCCACCCAACTCTAAACTCTATCATCCTCCTCAGTTTTCCCTACAACATTTACTAAGTTCCACAAGCTAAAGACTCGAATTTTCCCATCAAATTTTACTTTTTGAATTAAAATTGAAAACAAAAAAACAGAAAAAGGCTAAGAAAAAGACGAGAAAGACGATGAAACCTATCTTCTTTCAACTTCAGATGGTCATGATGATATTCCAAAAATTTCTGGGCAGCATTTCATATATACACTCAAAACATGCCACTTGTCAGATATACCCAGTTTAACTTGATCCTCGGAAGATGAATTGTTTGCCAAATGTAAAGGTACCTAATTCCAGTTTGTCTGCGTATGCTGAGCGTGGTGATAAGGAGCGGACTGGGGCCCTATCGTTTCAGCAGCTCCCGCAACAGCTGGAGACTGTTGTTGCAGAAATGTCGGAGAAGTAATTGTTTGCCCCGGTGGATACATCCCAGGCATGCCACCGTGACCAGCCTGCATAGGTGAGAAAGTGAGGCGAGGCCCCTGAGTAAGGTTGTACATGGAACTCATCTGCAAGCCGGACATATCTTGTCCTGGAGCAGGTATCCAAACAGCTGAGCCTTCTGTCTGCGAAAACATTAAGAGAGGACGGGGGAATAAGTAATATGATGATTGGTCCAATATAATTCATACAGACAACACCCCACATAGATTCATTCAAGCTTTGTTAGCATGCAAGGAAATTAAAAACTTCAAATAAAGATGGAATCAGAGACCAACCGGCTGTCCAGTTGTGTAGACATGATTTTCCTTCAGTTGAGATGCTCCACGATCCTCATTACCAACCGAGTTTCCAGATGTAACTGTTGGGCCCGAAGCATAACCGCCAGCGGTGGTGATAAATGGACCACCAGATTGAAAACTGTATTGAGTCGGATGTCCAGCATTGGTACCAGGCTTGAGATGCGAAAGAGAATACTTAACCCCAGAAGCAGCTGCCCCTGGTGGTGACGGCTGTGGTAGAAATACATTCCCAGTTGAAGGCTGAGCAAAGCCACCGTTGTGACTTAAGAACTGCTGCATATGTGGCATATAATATGGAGGGAGATAGTGGCCATATGGGTAGAAATTAGGGGGATAAGTCTGCCTGTACATAGGAATGGACTGCTGAGAGACAGCTGCCGCGCTTGGCAGTGGTGGTGGAGTTGAGTTCGGGCTAGGCACAGTGGTAGGATTGCCACCCTACAATATGAATTAGACAGATCAGAAACATACAATAACAACAACAAAAGGAACTGGAAAGTTGCACTTCAAGTACAAATTTACTCTTAGTCGTTACTTACAACAAAGCTCGGAAGGCGGGGTGTTTCATGCGCCGGATTATTGTGTCCTTCCGCCTGTAAAAGCTGGCTCCCCAGCATCGACGGAAAGATACCCAGATTATAGCTCGGGGCATTTAAAGCAGTTGGGTTCTGGTAACCTTCTGGTGGCAACTGCAATTCCTGCTTCGGCAGATCAACTTTTGAGTTTGTACTTGAAGATACATTATCCAACGGTGGTAATTTTTCAAGCACATTAGCTAAAGACACTGGATTTTCAGAGTAATCTCCTTGAACATGAGAGGATACAATATCATTGCTGCATCCAAAAAAACAGCCAGATGAGTAAAAAAATTTAAGAAAACAATTCCACAGCTTAGAAAGGGTCCTGTTATAGGTAAATATAAATAATTTATGCTATGGAAGTTAAACCATGATCAAAATATTTAGATAAAAAGTCGAATTTATGTTATCTTATCAATTATCATTAAGCAGAAGAGAAAAGCACATAAATCATATATCAAACAAGCCAAAACAGACATATACAGAAGCAAAAATCACCAACCTAAGAGAAGGTTCTTTAGCAGTATCATCAGTATCCTGGGAAGACTCAACAGCACCCATTGAGAAATTATCGCCACCAGTACCCTTATCAGAGTCTACTCTCACTCCAAAAGGAGCATCGATACTTCCAAAGGTCAATACATTTTTCAAAGCTTCAGGCACTTGGATATGATTTGGGAAAGTAACATGTTTTGCAACTGAGATTCTGAAGTCACGAGGCAGTTGAGGAGTAGCTTCAACGGCATTTGTTGCAACCTCCGGTAAGTCCACTGTTTCAGAAACATAAGATACGTGAACAAACCTGCTAACAAAAGTAATGAAAGATGCTAAGCACCAAATTCCAATAAGGATACCAAACAGATAATAAACATAACGAGCATAGCAATAATTGTGACAACATATACTGAGCGCGCGCACACACAAGGATAGCAATAACACATGATACACCTGCTGATAAAGAAATTGCCGACACAGCACATGCAAGGATACTAATTATGATTGACTAACAAAAGTGAGGGGGAAAGAAGGAAAACTCTCAAGTCTGAAAAAAATTTCCTTCGGTCCAAGGTAAATTGATGCTATAGATAGAGGGGGCCAAAAAACCAATCGAGAGTGTCTGGGGCCTTATGCAAGCATTGGTAGGGCATACATGATGAATGACTTTCAATGAATGCAGCACATGTGAGAGCATCAAGACAAAATCAGCTGACTAACATGTTAAAATACCTTTGGCAGGAAAAGAAGGATTTTGCAACTGTTTATCACCATTAGAAGGCATTTGCGACTGTGTATCACTATTATAAGGCATCAGGGCCATGGAAACACCATGATTTGATGGTAAATTGGGTTGTGAAGGCTTAATATCCCCATTGTTTTCAGCCACCTTGGAATCAATTGAAGTCTTTCCAATTTGCACAGAATTAACAGAGCTTGGGGTGGTTTTTTCACTCTTGGACAACTCCAAACCAACAGCATTACCAGAACCATTTTTGGATCCTTGAGTATGATTTGACATAGCAGGATCTGAAGCAGAGGGAACGGTTGAAGCAGAGTCTAGTGTGGCAGAAACTGGAAGCTGGTTAGGTATTGACACAAACTTTTCATCATCCAGTGAACCAAAGGTAGGTGTAGATGCTCCCACAGCAGGACAAGGTGCTGCAGCCCCTGACTTCTTTGCAACTATAGCTGCAAATCCTTCACGAACATTGTTGTCAACAACCATAGGGGATTTGGGGGAGCCATCATGAGTAGAGTTCCCATTTGGTAGGTTCTTTAGCCCATTTGGTGCGCCAGTTGAAGCTCTGTATAGAGAAATATATATCATAAATTAAGAGGAAAAATAAGACCTAATATTCTTCTCAAGCATGCAGTAGGATTAAGGTTATGGTTAGGACACAAAAGAATTCCTCAAAGATTAAAAAAGCGTAGTATACAAAATTGAGAAAAGCTTACTTTGTGCCTGGAGCTGCAGCAGTATTTTTTGTTTTCTGAACTGGCTTAACAGGAGAGGACATGGGACCTCTATCTGCAAAGTTATTGGCCCCATTTTCCCTCCGAGCAGAATAATTCCTCCCACCACAGGCATCTGAAAGTTCATTTGTAAAACAAGAAGTTACATCAAAGATAAAGCAGAAATCCATATCAACAACAATATCATCACAAAATCTAGATAGCAAGATATTACACAGAAAATATATACGTGTTAAACAGAGCGAAAGTTTACCAGAAGAAAAGTTGGAAGAATAATTCCCTTGGCCACCACCCCTAGACACTCGCTTCTGTGTGCCTGGTGGCATTTTAGAATCTTCAGATGCTCTGCCCTTCGAGTTCTGTAACAGTAACAGCTCTTACTATAAACCAGCCTAGCTAGCTTAAGATGGTGCATGTGCGCACAAATGAAAAGACGATAGAAACATAATAACCTTTACTATGCTAAAACAGCATTAACAAATAAGCATGCATAACTGGATGTATATATCCTCATAGAAGAACACAAGATATTTACCTCCTTTCTCCGATCTTTTCTGCTTTTGACCTCATGAAAGGTATCTGCCAACACAAACAATATGCTAATTAGTTCAGGAGTTAAAAGTAACATTCGGTCGGTGTCTTGTGTGTGAAGCACGAGTGTTATGCATGACAATGTCTACAAAACAATGATGAGGAAGGACACAAGTAGAGATTGACAAGGCAATCTGTAGACAGTAAGACAACTAAAGGAATGATCCTACTCAGGCAATCTGCAGTAAGACAACTAAAGGAGCAATCCGACTCAGACAATATGCAGTAAGACAACTAAAGGAGCAACCCAACTCATACATGTAGATACCAAGTCAACTTCCCTAAAGATATAAATATGCAGTAAGACAACTAAAGGTGCAATCCGACTCGGACAATATGCCATAAGATAACTAAAGGAGCAATCCAACTCATACATGTAGATACCATGTCAAATTCCCTAAAGATTTATGTGGCCCAAGCTAATCATGAATCCCATATATTTCAATCGCTTACACCAAACAAAAGGATGATTTAAATGCAAACTAGTAATCATATAACAAAGGTCTCGGTTATGTAGTAACTTGTCACCACAAAATTATTTCAGGAAACATGTGTAATATTGACATAGTAACCAATTTACTATCACAGATATGAGTTCACCGATAAGAATGTCCTATCAAAACCGAGGTGAATTATGTGACAAATAATACCACATCTTACTCGAAAATCTATACTTCACACAACTACTATGCAAGATTAAGATACAAAATAAACCAATTAATGAATTCAAACGCATGAGAACCAGAATGACAGGAGCATTCAGATGAGCCAAAAAAAAAGGCCCCAGCATTATTAGAACATTCCTAATGATCAATGCAAAAACATAGACATAACAAAAAGTTATCTTGCACCTTGACAACAATTTTCTTGAAAAATAAACATTCTGCAAACAAAATAACATAGCTAGTACGATTCTCATTAAATTTTACCAATCCTTGTAAAGGGGAAAGCTAAATTTCATGTTTTTACATTTCTAGGGTCAATTTCAAATCTTCAGTTGCACAAACTAGCATAAAAACACAAACTTTATACACACTCCCACCCCCCCCCCCCGCCAGTTCCTCAGCAGCCAAACAGAACCAAACAAGAAAAACAACAAAGGAAGCTTCTTTTCGACTTTGTAAACGCTCTTCCCCTTCATAAATTTGAAGAAATTATTTTTCAATTTTCTATTTGTATCTTCGATGTTCTCCGAAAACAGAGACGAACCCATTAAAGAAAAATCAAAACCCAGAAGAACCCATCGATCACAGGACAAAAACAAAACAAACCCAATAAAAATCAGCGCCAAAAACACAGAACCCAGAAACCCATCGGCATAAAACCTAATGTAAACACAAAACCCATGCCGAAAAATAGCCCCCTTTACCTAAATACAGGAGCTTTTGCGCGGTCTCATTGGGATCCATAGAGCACTCCCTGAGCACGGCGTAGATTTCATCGTCGCTATGCTGCTTCCCGGTCATATCCCTTATGTTCTGGATCGTGAGCTTTACATTGTCTGGGATTGAAACCCTAGTCTCCCCACCGCCGCTCATGTTCTGTTTAGCCGAGAGAGAGAGAGGAGAGAGAGGGGAGAGAGAGAAAGAGAGAGAAAGAGAGAGTGTTTTATTGGGTGTATTTTGGTGTATTGAGAGAGAGACTTTGGTTTGGTGTGAGAGAAGAGAGAGAGGCAGCTCAAATAATAGGAGGAGGAGGTACTTATAATAAAATCGAAAATAAAAAATATATTGGTGTGGGAAGGACTTGGGAAATTTATTGTGGGGCTTCGGCTTGTACAAGGAGAACCTTGGGAGATACGTATTTGGATTTGTGTGTTGTTTTGCTGGGAAAGAAAGGAAAAGGGCAAAAAGGGTAAGGACATAGAGAGAGAAAGTGACAGGAAAGAAAGGGCATGACTGGATGAGAGAGAAAGAGACATGTGTGTGCGCGTTTACTTTTTGACTAAGGATTGAGGTGTCATTGGGATTTTGTAGAGATTTCAGTGTGCGGGAAACGCCATACGATTCATTAAGTTTAATAATATAATTGGTTGAAATAAAATTTTATTGATTATATTATTATACGTAATTTATTAAGTTGTGTTTTTAGTACTTTGAAAATTTTCTTGAAGTTTTGGGAGAGGTAGTGAGGAAAATAGACCCAGTTTAATGTGGGAGATTTACTTGTAGAGGTAGGGTAGCCCTAATTCTAGATATTATAATTTTTATGACATTCTTGGATTTTTATGTTTATGTTTTTCTTGTGCATTCTAGATTTGATATAAACGACTTACTAGTTAAGGGGTTGAATTATCTTAACAACTTATTACGTTATCCGTTTTAACTCACGACGGTTGAATGATGTGAATCTCGTGAAAAATTATTGTATCATAGTTGTCCAGGTGTGAGTGGATAACTTAAGCTAGTAAAATGCTTTTATGGAGTCTATACCAAAACATATGAGAATTTCAAATGATTTTGAATATTCTACTTTCTGTTGTACAGCCTGAATTCAATATAAATGACAATTAATTCATGCATTGAATTTTGTCAACAACATATATTCACATGCTATAATGTGCGTGAAAACTCACAATAGTTCATTGGTATGAAATTATGAATATATGGAATGACTAATGGAGGTCACAATTATCTATGCGTGTGTGAACAATTATAATAGAAAAATTGCTTAATTTATCTACTCAATTACTGTACTTATTGTATTTTTCATACTCAATTAACATATATATATATATGATGCAGATGACGTTTTATTACAGCGAACAAAAATAATCATGTTTATGCATTCTGGTGCAAATTCAATTATATTTCCCTTCGATTTTCCTTCCCTTGATAACTAATTATTTAACCTACTAACATTGTCAACGGACTAAAAACATATTTAATAGTGTAGCCAAATTGTTTTTTGTTTGTTTGATTTTACTATTGGTTTCTTTCTTGATGTGGGCCTTAGTGGGCATTTTCTTATTTGGAAAGGAATTCATTCCGGATCCCTTCCATCAAATCCACCAAGTCTGGAGATCCAGACTGTTGAAATTTGATCCAACGGCTACAAACAGGGGCCTATTTAAAAGTTATAATAACTGTA
The DNA here is from genome assembly GCF_041283825.1 of Pyrus communis. Taxonomy (NCBI): domain Eukaryota; kingdom Viridiplantae; phylum Streptophyta; class Magnoliopsida; order Rosales; family Rosaceae; genus Pyrus; species Pyrus communis. The sequence goes on from NC_142567.1 coordinate 28,477,983, forward strand.
GTCGTTGGATCAAATTTCAACTGCCTGAATCCCCAGACTTGGTGAATTTGGTGGAAGGGATCCAGAGAGGATCCCTTTCCTTCTTATTTGATGTAAGCCTCCATTGGTAAAATAATTTCACCGAACTTGAGGTTTGAAGTTCGATTTCTGACACATCCCGGCCCCCGCCCCCACCACATCCCGGGCTGGGATGTGTTAATTTGGTATCAGAACCAATCCCTGGCCGGAAGTGTGCCGACGAGGACATCGGACCCTAAAGGGAGTGGATTCTATAAGCCTTATATGTATATTCTCATCCCTACCTAGCACGAGGCCTTTTGGGAGCTCACTGGCTTCGGGTTCCATTGGAACTCTGAAGTTAAGTGAGTTCGCACGAGAGCACTCCCATGATGGGTGATCCACTGGGAAGTTCTTGTGTGAGTTCCTAAAAACAAAACCATGAGGGCGTGCTCAGGGCCCAAAGCGGACAATATCGTGTTACGGTGGAGTGGGCCCAGGATGTGGTGGAACCCGGGTCGGGATGTGACAATTTCTGTTAGTTTTAATATTTTTCTATTGGTTTTTTCTTTCTTGATGTGGGCCTTAGTAGGCATTTTTTTATGGGAACTTTAATGAAATGCTTCCGGTACTGTTTATTTTAACGAAAACTCACATTTTTCCACTAAAAAGTCAATCCTGATACTATTCACTTTACCATTTATTTTATCTTTATCATTAAAACTCAAAGTTTTCAAACCATTTTCATTAGTTTTTCTTTTTTGTATTTGTTAGCTACCTACCACTAAGTATTAGTTATGTCACGCCCCGACCAACGAATAAAGACTATTCACGAGATGGTGTGAGTCATATCTTAGCTATAGAAATAAATTCTACAACCAATATATGGTGGAAAATAAAATAAAATTATAACAATTACACCATACATCAACAAAATCTTACATAAAAATTTTTAAAATATGTAGCGGAATAACTATAGTGCACAAATTAATTCATAACAAAACTACCAACTAAAATAATAATTGAAATGAGTAGCTCTTGCAAATACATAAAATGTATGCCATGAGATGCATGGAACATATGCAAATAAAATGGATGAATGTACTCACTCCCTTCTAATCCCGTCAATACCTATCTAAGGCACCCAAGCCTGCACGTCTCATACCATGCTTATACCACTTGGCTCCGAGTACGTTAGAATATGAGTTAACTCCCGTTCATCCCTTAAACCCAATTTTTGTAATTAAACTCTCAATTTCCACTTTATTAAATAGGCAATTCCCCCGACACCCAATTGTATATTCAAGCCCTGCACCCTACGCCTGACATATACAAGATTTCATTATTTTTATAATCAACCAATTTGTATACTCAAGCCCTGCACCCTACGCCTGACATATACAAGATTTCATTATTTTATATTCAAGGCAAACTTCAGCCCTTGAATATCCTCACAACGCAAACACTTTACAAACTCAACACAACTCTTTTTCGTGTTTTGCAATGCATATGTATATGTCATGTTCACATAGATATCAATACTCACATGTGATCTAACAAACCTACAAGCTTCCACATAAATCAAATTGATTAGTAACAAGAGTAATATAATCATAATATTAACAAAATAATAATCTTTAATGTAAATGATAAGCAATATGTTACCATTTCCTCATTTTATTGTTTCAATTTCATTTCCTCCTTCTTGTTTTCTTCCTTCCTTCACCACTTCCCCTTCCTTTTCTTTAATATAGCTGAAATTCTCAACCAAACATCAGTTGTTCGAACTGGGATACAAATCAGCACATAGATTGGATTGTCGTGGTTTTTGGATATGTTATAGATCAGATGATAAGGAACAGCTTTTGTGAAGGAAATGTTTTGATCAGAGCAACAAAAAATGGGGTTTTGGTACTCATAACATGGCTGTCCAGTTTTCTGCGAGATTAGAGACTGAGTTGGTATTTCAAACATATTGAACGATCACACCGTTGGATTTTTTTGAAATTTGGATATATCATGGTAGAGAGACAGATGAACAACTCTCATGAAGAAAGTATTATGATATAATCTATGAATGATGGTTTTTTTATCTGTTAAATAGGCTGGACGAATTTCTAATTTTGGATATCTTTCTTTTGATAGATGGAGTTTGGTGGAGATTTGTTGGGTAAGGTTTCATGTATTTCTCTGGGATTTGTCTCACACTCTTGTACATCATTCTCAAGTGAAAATAAATGGAGATTTTTGATAGTTTGGTGGAAGTGCTTCTTATGGAAATGATCTCAAAATGTAAACGCATAAACACACAAGATTTAAGTGGTTCACCAATTTGGCTACGTCCACTAAGGTTGTGTTTGTATTTGTATTTTACTAGGTAATGAGGATTTATGAATACATGACAATAGCTAAGAAGCCTTGACAAAATATAAAAAAAAACAATGATATGAGAAGGACAATTGTTGCTCCCTTTTTCTTCCTTCTCTCCGTGCTCTCTCCTCCTCCTTTATATAATGAGCGTTTGTGTTCCTTCCCTTGAATTCCCTCTCTTTGAAGCTCTATATGTATAGATTGACCTTGTTTTGCTTCTTTTCTTCATGATTCATGGCACATGTGTTCCAATAGCAAGTCACCAAATGTAGTTCCATGATATGTGTTCCAATACCAAGTCACCAAGTGTTGTTCTCATCATTAACAATGAAATGTGGTCCAATAGACAAACAACAAATGTTAAGCAAAACCTTAGCTCTAATATGTGTTCAAATGGCAAAGCAGCATGTGAGAAGTTAATCAATATTATGCAAGGTGGATACAAGCATCCAAGGCCACGTTCATCTCTAAGGAATATGCATCCCACCCGTTCTCACCTCATTGGAAAACTTGGAATGATAGATTGAAGCATTGAAGAGAGAATATAAACAATTAATTGAAATTCCCCTAGGCTAGTGAGTAAGCACTTTAAAACAACAACATATTGCCACATGCATGCCAATACATACACATACCTAGCTATGGCTCTATATAGACTCACACCTCTCCAATGTTTAGGGGTGAGTGATCTCTCTACATTAACTCAACTTGCTAACTCACTCCTACTTGGTAAAAATATCAAACCAAACTCAACACCTAGCCACACTTATAGGCCAAAGGCTTCCCACCTCCACACCCTAATTATTAGCTTCTATTAATTACCAACTTCCACCTTAACCTATCTAGAGTAGGGACTAGCTCCTCTTTATTATCTAATGGTTGCCAAATGCCACTTAGCCTTTGTGAGAAAAATCTAGCCAAACTCATCATAATCCCCTTCTCCAACTCAAACCAAAAATATCTCTAATTACATATGAACATGAAATACTAATAGCTAGTTTTTGAAATAATTTGTAGCAAAAAAAAGATTTTACATTGAAACTATTTCACATATCGAAAGTAGGTTTTTGCACAAAAATAAATCAAATTAAATCATTACGTAGAAATAATCACCCACATACACACACACACACACACACATATATATATATATATATTTATTTATACGGGGTATTACAAGTGGGAATTGTTATTGGCACTCTAAAAATCTTATTTTACACTCCAAACTTCCTATATTTAGAAAGAAAAATACACTTGTGAGAAATGTAGAATGAAATTTTTGAAGTGTCAATAACACTTCCCTTATAAGTTAGCTATAAATAAGATTACATGACCAATTAGACGAAGCAAAACTGTTAATCCTTTTTTTATTTGTCGAAATAAATAAAATCCATTCCCATAAAGATAGTACAAGATACAGAAGGCCTAAAAGGCAGTTCAAAGTAACTAAGTACAAGCAAAGCTAAAATAAAGAAAATTGAGGGAAAGTCTCACAAGTAGCCGGCCCATAGCAAGAACAATCTAGATCTGGAGTACTATTTGCCTCAACCAATTGCGCCTCCATCGCAAAGATGCCACCACCATTAAGAAGAAGAACCTACGAAACAACTGGATGAATGAAAAATGGTGATGAGCGGGTCACTCGTGCAAAAAGCATTCCTTAATCTTACTAAAATAATGCTAATAGTATTTTAACAACCACCAAACACCAAGCACACCGCTGAGGAGAAGCAACATGAGAGCCGGGTAACAGAGGTTGGTGGTTGAAGTTGAAGACTCGCGACGGAAAGCAACATGAGCATGGGAGGGGCATGAAAGTTCAAATTTGAGACAAGCTCAAGAGAATTTAGACAAAGCTAAAAAATGTTGGAAAATTTAATAATATTATTATTATATTAAATTTATTAATTGAATGAAAATTAGAAGTGGAGCATTTTGGTATAAAGATATGTCTGCTTAAATGAAGTGTTGCAACTTTTGACTCTTCATGAATAGTCACATGCTTTCCAAAGAGATATCTCACATTCTATGAATAAGGAAGCCCCCTATAATCACCAAAAGAACTTTTCATTGTTTTACATAATTACTAAATATTAGAGAATCACATTGAGTCCATATGAAAGAGTTTTCAACACAATTGTGGTTCATGGAGCTTGTGATTTGGAGTGCTACTATTACAAAGATGTGGTCGTTGTATCTTGGGAGACATGTGCCGATCAACCATGAGCACCGTATTTTCTAGGTTTTTCTAATCCATTATATCATGTTCATTTAACATTGGTTACTCCATGCATTATTGTGATATATATATATAATTGCATGAATTATTTCTTGATTTTTTATGTAATTTAGTATAACAATTAGACCTTGTTTTTCCAACAACAAAAAAATAAATAAATAAAGGCCAAAGTAAAAAAGTCGGGCATAAACTAAAAGGGTAACAGAGAAGGAGGAGAAGTTGGGGTTGGTAAGGAAGACTGGAAGGGGGTTTTGCCACGGATCTCCACCCAAAGTAGTAGGAGTCGACGGCAAGGAGAGTTAGGGTTTTTGTGCTTTCAGTGAGATATAAAAGGGCAAGAAAAAATTGGAGTAATTAGCAAAACTGTTAATCCAACAGTCAATACAATAGCTCAAACAGAGTTGCCTATGCAACTCCTTATAAGTTATAAGACATCCAACGAAAAATGCTAGCTCATTTGAGATTACTTATGAAAGAAACAATTATGTTCCAAAGTATTCTTCACGAGAGAAGCAATAAAAATAGTCATAAATATTAATTGAAAAAAAAACATTTTTATATCGAAATTTTATTTTTCTCAATTCTTAAACATAAGTGACAATCGCCACTTAGTACTACAGTTTAGTGGTAATACTTATTCACTTGTAAGTGAGAGGTCTTAGGTTCGATTCTCGCCAAGGGTGAGTTTGAACCACATTATTGCTAACTCATTGTGAGGCTAAACTCGCCTTCTCCCCTTAGCGTATATAATATTACTTGTCCAAAAAGAAAAAAAAAAAAACATAAGTGGTAATCTGAGCAATGAAAGCATATTTTATTATCACCCCTTTACGTTCGTATTGCTGACTTAGGCCACTACAAGAGCAATTATTGACAATTTTTTACTCCCCATTTGGCAAATTGGATACAATGATTACATATTGTTTTCCATCTGTTACAACAGTTCATGCACAAATTGGCAAATTTATCCCTATAAAATGATATTATATATATATATGTATCTTGACCAATTCACCCTTGGCTACAAAAACTAGAGATAGGACCCTTTTCGGATCTCTATGTTCAGAGTTCAAGAATTTAGAGATCCGGACTGTTAAAAGAGATCGAAAGAGAGGTCCAGACTTTTGATTTGAGTGAGGTAGGACAATGGAATAAACCAATGAGAACTGAGTCTCCGAATCCATCGACTTCAGACACAATTGTCTAGAATAGATCTCAATTCCTAAAACTATATACCCAATTTGGTAGCTTAAAACAAGTAGATTGCCTAGGACCCAACGAGCAACTCTTGATTCAATAGATATATAAATAAATCTATGCTTGTTTTGGCTTGAATTATAGTTTCGGCATGAAATGAGTTAGGGCTTCAAACAAACTATTTTAGGAAAACATCGCAAGTTGCAACATTAAAAGACCTAAATTTATAAGGGAAGTGTTATTGACACTTCAAAAATGTCATTATACACCCCTCACAAGTGTATTTTTGTTTTTAAATATTGAAAGTTTAGAGTGTAGAACGAGGAATTTGGAGTGCCAATAACAATTCTCATTTATAAATGAAAGATTCTCAAGTAAACTTAACAACCAAGTCAAGAAACAAAGTAAGAGAAAATTTAGCGGAAAAATGTCTTTTAACAAAAGATTTCACAAACGTATAACATGCAAGTAGACTAACGTTCAAAACAAATCATATATTTTTATAGAAGAAGGTACGATATTCGTTAAAATAGCAAAATGAATAGGTGTGTATGATGATATGATGCATTTACTACAGGCTCGATAAAACCTTGTCGGGACGGAATTAAGTATCAATCTCAACCTGCTTAGCTAAAATCCCACTTGATATGGGAACTTTTCTTAGTGCTATTTGATCAAAGATTATTAGACTAATAACGTTACTTGTTTGATCAAACATTTTTTTATTAGATCGTGTGTTACTAATTGGAGCGATTACTAGTTGATTATTTCATTTTCTATCAAGAAAAATACTAGTGATTAGCCTCCACAAGATCACATGTGTTCATAAAGTGTGATTTATATAGTTAATACATGACAATTAAGGCCATGAAAGCCTTGATGATGGCGTGGGCTGAGGAAATCACAATACTTTGAAGGGTGTGTTTTTTCTCACTCACATTAACATTGGTGTATGCTCATCACACACCTTATTAGCTGTTATGTGTCCTATTTTTAACCCTAGTAAACTTGTTAATTAAATCTATCTTTTTCAATTTTTGAAACTAATTTTAAGCATTAAAAATAAAAAATCCAAACCCCTCCAGCGTTTCAACTTCTCCACCCAGCAACCCCATGAACACCCACCCACCCACGGCCAAAGATTCGATGATGATGATGATGAGAACATTGCTTTTACCTTTTCTTCCACTGTGACTATATGATCGTCGACTCAATAATCGAAGCCCATACAACAACAGTCGGAGACAACTACGACGGCTGCACCATTGCAGCCATGAAATTCGATAGCAGCCTCACCTAAAGAACCATCCCTTTCTCTTTCTTGGCGAGGACATTTCTGTGCACATACAAATTTGAATTTTTTTGCGATTTGGGATATATTTTCTTGGCGAGGACATTGTTGAGTTTTCTTTATAAAATAAATTAGAGTTACAGTGGAATAAGAGGGATGGCGGAGGGCAGAGGGCGGACGACAGAGATGGCTAATTCGCCATGGCTTCTGAACAAGAAGATTGAAAGGGTGGGTGGGGGTTGGCTGGTTGGGGAAGTTGAAAAGCTTATGGAGTTGAGTTTATATATTTAATCATGTTTAATTTAGTTTTAAAAATTAAAAAAAAAAATATTAATTAATAAGTTTACTAGGGTTAGAAGATGGGACACATGACAACTAATAAGATGTATGGTGAGCATACACCAAAGTTAATGTAGGTGAGCAAAAATGCACTCATACTTTGAATACATAATAACGGAAAAATTTTATCTAATTGAGGGTGCTATTCACATACCATTTTTATCTTTTACACAATTTTTTCGATTTTTAACGTCAGATCGAATAAATTGAAAAATATCAAGGACAAGATTGTGTAGAATATAAAAAAGAGTATGCGGGTAGTACTGTTCTTAGTTAATTATTACCAAAAACAAATTACATGCAAAAGTTCATAATATAAAATTCCATGCTTAAATTCATTTTATAACATAAGAATATAAACTGTTGACATGACTTTCTCAAAAGTGGGACTTTCCGTACTTTCTGCCATCTCATGTTTTGCACAATATTAGCACGATAATTAATGTTAAACTGTGAGATAACAGAGAATTCATGGAAACTCCCACTTTTAATTAGTGTACTTGGGACATTTTCAGTTCATCATATATTAACACATACATATAGTACAGATGATACTTTATCGTAGTAACGGAAAATAATTATGTTGATATACTTTGATGTGAGTTCAATTCTCATTGATTCCTCTCCTTTTTTAATGACTTATTATTTTATCCACTAACGTTATCATTGTGCTCAAACAACATATATAAATAGTATCGTAAAATGATTTTGTACCAATGCATTTTCCATGATAGATAAATGTTTTTTCTTTGGTTTGTTTTTACTATTTTTATTTTTTATAAATGAAAGGATAATTTATAATAATTTTTTTGTTTTGTTTTTACTATTGGTTTTTTCTTTCTTGATATAGACCCTTCGTAGGCTTTTTCTTATTTGACGTAGGCCTCAGTTGGTTAAAAGAAATTTATCACTGTACTTGAGGTCTCAAGTTGAATCCTTCTTATTAATATTTGTTTGTACAGCAAACAACACAAAACCGACATGGGGAGATAGGGTAAAGCATAGCATTAAATGAAAAGAAATTTGATATACATCACATATACTGTTACATAGCGCACCTAATTTTACTCCTGAAATCTAAAATGAGAAAAATGCCCCTGGTGGGATATGTTGACTTAGTAGTCATGACACATTTGACATATTTATTAGGCTATCTTCGATCAAGCTGGTTAAAGCTAAAATATATCTCATTGATGCGAAACTCATCTTCAATGTAAGGTTGGGCCAAAAAATTTTGGGACCCGCCAGACCATAATATAGCGAAATGGCCAGAGACCTAGCCAAACATAGCCAACTAGCCATGAAAGTTGGGGCCAGCTGTGCTGCTAACTAATGTCATGCAGCTTTTTTTTTTTTTTTTTTTTTTTTTTTTTAATTTTAAGATGAAATGTAAGAAAATTTTTTTAAAAATTATAATTTTTTCCTATAAATACCTAAGTCATTTCAACATCTTTTTCACCCTTTCATACTATCTTACCTCATTTTAATGTCTAAGTTGTTAACATTCAAGTAAAATTAAAATATTTAATAATATGAAACTTAAACAACATAAAACTTAAAACAACATTTAGCATTAACGAATAAAATTAAAGAACAAACTTAAAATAATAAATTATTGAAGGGGTTAAAAAATAGCCTCCTTCGGTTGGAGATCGTATATAAATATAGTCTGACACTATTCATTACAAAATAATTTCTTACAGGTTTGTAATCTGAACGGGGGCTAAACATAACACCTTCGGTTGGAGATGACTTTAAGTATAGAATTATAGTATTCGCTATTACGAACGATTAGGCACAAACGAAAATAAATTGGACTTAAAATGAAACTTTTACAGGTCGCTAATGCAAGGGTATTTTCGTAAAATTATATCCATTTCCGGAGAATTCTATTGGTTGTTTAGGCTCAATGGGACCCCATAAGGAATATTTTATTCTATTGGTTGTTTGGGCCCAACGGACGCGATGGGTTGCTACATGTGACGGATGGCTCAAAGTAATTTTGACGGCGCGTGGGATGAAAGATCAAAACGAGGAGTTGGCGTGGTCATCAGGGATAACGATGGGATTTTCATTGCAGGCCTGGCGGGACAACTCGAGCTGGTAGCCTCTCCCTTGCTCGTTGAACTGTTTGCAGCAAGAAGGGTTGTAACTCTCTGTCGAGATAAGTTTCCAGGAGGTGCAAAGTTCATTTTTGGAGGGGATGCTTGCACAGCTAGCTGTGGCTGCTTTACAAAGACATGAGGAGGATTGCTCTGACATGTGACCCGTTATCAATGACATTCGTAACTTTTTGCAGTATTTTCCTCAGTCCAAATTATCTCACGTTCGTCGCGAAGCTAATCACGTCGCGAATTGCCTTGCTCGTGCGGGATTGGGGTGTGCCATGGAGAAGACTTGGTTCAAGGAACCACCGGACTCAATCTTGGATGCACTCATGGAAGATAGTAATACGTTGTCCTTACTTGATTGTACTTTTGGAGGATCGTTTGGTTCTTTGATTTCGGACGGGACACTCTTTTTCTCTTCATTTGGGTTGAAATCCTCGACAAAATTTATCAATAACCATTATGCATCCTATTCTCCTAAGTTGTAAGTTGTTTCTTCTTCGATAAATATCGTTCATCTTCTTAGGAATAAAAAAAAAAAGGTATTCAAGTTAGTCCAAGTTCAAGTAAAAGTCATGAATAAATATAGTTAGTTGGTGAATATTGGTAAGCGCATAATTATTTCTAGAAAGACAAAATAAAACTAAATATTGAACTACGAATAACTTGATTTTGTCTTAGGACATGTAGGCAGTCTAACAAAGAAGTTAAATGCAACCATGAATTAAATGAAAAGTTATTACGTTGTTGAATAGGTACTTTCTAACGTCACTTGTCGATTCTAGCCGTACTTCGAGATTATGGCTTGACATATATTTTTCAAGAACACAAGTTTGGAGGAAGAAATTAATTTGGGCACTATCTTACAAACCGTGCTACTTCAGTTCACTTGAGTTGATTAGGCTTTTGGACCACCACTTATTTTGTTTTTTGTTAGCTACTTACCACTAAGTATTAGTTAGCTATAAATGAGATTACATTGACAGATTAGACGAACTAGAGCTGTAAATCCAACACTCAATAGTTCAACCAGCACATGATGATTCAGTAGTTGGGAACAAATTTCAGTCTCATACTATACACAACACGTCCTAATTTTGATTTCTAACGCTCGTGAATTACACAAGTGACAAAGAAAGGCTTAAATACCTCTATGAATCTTCTCATTCCTCAAAATAATAGGCTGCCGTGACAAAACCACATGTTGATCTCTCTTTTTTTTCTTTGTTTCTTTTTAAACATTCATAATGCTTTGCCTATGAAACACCTCTTATTACTTATACCAGAAAAGGCAATTTGTAAGATAACTCTACTATTAAAAGCTCTTTATTTTCCGGCTTATAAGACATTCCAATAAGAAATAGCGAAATTATCATAAATGACCTATTTTCTTATTTTTTTGGATCAAAATAGGACAAACCGGCAAAGCACACTCCATGCATACTTAAAATCGAAATGACTAAAACCCCACATATAAATTGTAAAGACTCACATAATATTATATCGTTTTTCTAATTTGGAAGAGAAGGACATCGAGAGAGAGTGGTGAGCTTTGGGTTTCTAAGTTGAGCTCAGATCCATGAGCATACCATGTGCATGTCGTGTACATACAGAGTATAAGCAAGCTTAATAAGAAGAGAGCACACGAGTTCGCGAAACAATTTCGTCCATATCCTTCTCTCTTCTTCTTTCCATTTTGATTTCTATCTTTTCCCTCAAATTTCTCTTTTTTCCAAAAGCCAACTAAACTTTAATACGTTTTTTTCTTTTAATTGCAGCCAAACCCAAATCCTATTTTAGTATTTGTATATTTAGATCAAGAGAGGGAGCAGAAAGAGGAAGAAGACACAAGAAATAAAAACCCACATAAAAAAAACAATAAAAAAAAAACCAGAATTAACAAAATCAAACAATGTGATTTTGTCAAATAGATGGCCAATGAAACTAACACAATTAATATGACCAAAAAAAAAAAATTAAAAAAAAAAAAAAAACCCCACCCCCACCACCCTCAGTCTTCAAATAGGGTTGCCTGGACTTGGATGATGAAGTGAATCAATTGAGGGGAGAAAATGAAGATGAGAAGCTCATCATTCAAAACTAGGAATTGCCATCGATAAAGCGAAGGAGGAGAGCAGAAAAGTGCCGGCGGCTAGTAGAGGCACAGTAATCGCATAGAACTACGCTCGAAATGATGATTTGAGATGCTATGCACCGGTAAGACGCAAATGGGGTTGCGCCTGTGCACTTGTATAGTTTCCTATAATTTAGGATTTTCAAGTTTATGATAGATTTCATGTAATCTGGAATAAATTTCTTTGTAATCTTCTGTAATCATTCTTCTCAATTTAGTTAGGATTAAGATTATATATTATACCTCTTCCTGAAAAAAATAAATATATCATTCCAAAGTATTATCTTTTTGGTATCAAAGTCTAGGTTAGAAAAAAAATAAATAAATAAACAAAACCATGCCATGCGCAGAATCGGGAATCACCAACTGTGCTGCCAGTTGTGCCCCACATCGTCGAACCAGCCAACGACACTATCGTTGCTGACTCAGAATCCACCGACAATCGCCAACCGAGCAGCCAGTTGTGCAGCGCCCTCACCGAACAGCTTGCTAACCTGAATGATCCCATCATCCGCCCACCAAGATCCGCTGCTGCATCACGTGCACACGAACCCAAAACCCGTATCAAACTGTACCTGCTGCTACCTGACAAAACCCAACATTCTACAACACATCGCACCGATTGCGTCTTGCCAGTTTGAAGTCCTGGCCCAGATTCGTGTGTCCATCACGACCCGCACAGATTCCTTCTTGACGAACCTGCAACAACTATTGTTCGAAGGGACCCCATTTGCAATCCTTCTCGACTTTGTTGGAATTTGCAATCCTCTAATTCGAAGGGACCCCATTTGGTTCCCCTCACGGTTGTGAAATTGCAGATTTGGGGGTATAGGTTCCAGAGACGGGTTTTCGAACAAGCAGAAAATGATGATTGAGCTGGGCAAAATAACTCATTTATATACGAGAACAAAATAAATCGCCTATCTACGAGAACAATTAGGTTATTTTTAATTATAGGAAAATTTCTATTTTAGTCATATTGTGGTGCATGCGGTGTGTATATTGTGTGCATGTGCGAAAAATCATATTTTGATCTCAAAATTAAAAAAATGAGTCATTTCTGATAATTTTCCTAAGAAATATTTAGCTTGTTTGAAATTACATATGTAAGAAGCACTTGTTTTGGAAAGTATATCATTCACGCAATAAAAAGTCATAAATATTAATTAGATAAAACTTCTCCCTACAACATTAGTTTGAAAAAATTGAAGTAATAGTTCCTCAACTTTAATTCAATTCAAGTAAATCAGCAATGGTTTTTCAACTAAAAATTTGGACTATTGGTCCCTTAAGTTGTCAAACTGTGTAGCTAATGACGTAGCCATCAATTATTTAGTTGGTGGGTTAAGCTAAAATTATTACTACCAAATAGTTTTTAATCTTTTTTTGCCTATATAAAGTTATATAATTGTAAACCTGAAAGTATTAATTTTTTTTTAAACAAACGATATTGTCTATACTAAGAGGGTGGAAGAGTGGACTAAGCCTCACCATGGGCTAATAACAATGTAGTTCAAATTCGTCTTTGACAAGAATCGAACCTAAAATCTCACTTACCAGTGAAGATGAATATCATTAAACCAGAGTACTAAATGGCAAACTTGAAAGTAATAATTTGAAGCGATAAATTTATACTATGTTTTATGAGCTTCTAGGCTCTAGCGTTCAAAACTCTCAAGTGAATAAACTAAGAAACTATTTATGTTATAGAAGTTTTAACTTATTACTATTAAATTATAATATTGGTTAACGTGATAAGTTTATTTAACATTTATTAGCATTTATTTTCCTTAAAACAGCTTTAAGATTCAAAAAATTATTCACCAAGTGAAATTTGACAATTAAAAATCATAAAATAATCCGAAAATTAATATTTTAAAGGTTAAAGAATCAAAACTCTCCCTTCTATAGCCTAGGGAGCCTTGTACTTGACTCTGTCTGTCCATGCAGCTATGATCATTTTCAATTTTGTTAGAACTTCTGTCAAAATAAGTCATGTGCCACGCGTAATGCTAAATCAAGGGGCAAACATGAAAAACCAAATGAGAAAATTGAAGCAATAATCTCTCATCTGTAATCCAATTGAAGTAATGATCTTTCAACTTTAATCCAATTGTAGCAATAATTCTTCTAACATAACTTATTTTGATGGAAGTTCTAACTTACTTAGCAAAAAGAACCATAGTTGCACATTTTTATGAGTTAAGACATCAATGATCACGAATTTTTAATTAAATGATCATTGTTCCAATTAGATTAAAAATAAAGAACTATTGTTTCGATTTTCTCTTTATTTTTATCTATGTCCTAAACATAATTGGTATTCTTGAGCAATGAAGGCATATTTCATTATCATTCGTTTACGTTGGTAATGCCGATTTAGGGCACCCCAGAGCAATTATTGACAAGTTTTTTTCTTTCCCATTTGGCACGAGAGTTGCCATCATTTGGCAATTTGGTACAATGATTAAACATCGTTTTCTATCTGTTAAAACTGTCAGGTACATAAATTGGCATATTTATTTCTATTAAATATTACGCATGTACTTATATATTTATATTATAGAATGGTATCTTGACCAATTTATTCTCGTTTAATAAAATTATGGGAGACTTAAGATACGCTCTTTAACTATCAATATTCTTTGATTGAAATTTTATTTGTCTTTAGTTTTTAATCGAAGTCATTGATGTTAATGTAATAACGTATTTCTATATAAGTTACTATATTTTTCTAAATAAAAATAAATTTTTTTATTAATGAGATTTTAAATAAGCTCATTATTTCTAGGATTAAAAATAATAATATATAAATTATGCTCCCTAATATATTGTATATGTATGTGTATATATATGTCTACATATATACACACACACATATGGGTATATTCATCAAAATTAACAAAAAAAAATATTGTACCAAAACAAGAGCACACCATACATTCTTCAAAACCACCAAAAATTAAAAATAGATATTAAGCTTAATGACACTAGTAAATTTCTATTAAACTCAACATAGATACATTCTCAAATCAACGAAAAAGAATGTACCCATATAAAGTTTAAAAATGAATTAAAAAAAAACTGAATTGATTTTATATTAAAAAAAAAAAATGGGTACATTTTCCACGTAATAAATTGGTACATTTAATAATGGGTAAATTTAGGATTAAAAAATTATATGAATGGCTAAATAAAAGTAATAATGCATGGCATGTTCAAAGCATATTACTAATTCAAAATACAAGTAGAAAGAATATTAGAAAGTGCGATTACAAGAAGCATGGATCCTACACTGAGAGGACTCGAAGATACCAATGAGGGAGTGCCTTGACACCAAGATTGTACGCCTCAATTCTAAGTCCTAAAAAGGTGCAAAACAAAACAAGAGTAGACTAAATATATATATATATATATATATATATATATATATATATAAAATACTAAAACAGTTAATCTTCTATATACTAACCCCTAATTTAAAAAACTCATATAGCATAATAAGTATTGGTTTTCCTAAAACCCTAGTATAACATAACAACACACCTTTCATAAAACGTATATCATATATAATGTGCCTGGTAGTGGTTTCACAATCTACATTGCCCGACCGAAGCCATATATAAACATCATTTGCCCGTAGGCACATAGTATGAATAATCACTAAGTAAGCACATAAAATCTTGAACGTAATCTTTCCTAAATATATCTCAGTAAACAGCTATTCGATAAAACATGATATTTCATAAAACGTAAATCTGATATACTAAAAAACTTAGTTATAAAATCATGCTTTTCATGTATGCCTTTCTAGTAGTAAAATAATGCATTTTGAAAGGGATCCATCCATAGATACTCCATTGTCGAAGAGCCGTGTGAACTAGGAAGGATGTAAAAGTCACTAACAAATGCACCTAAACACATAAAGGGACCAATTAATAAAACCCTACTAACACAATCGAATTTGGGAAAACGAATGTCATAAACACAATTAGGACGTCGAAAAACCTAAGGGGGGAACCTCCCGTACCCCCATGCGCCACCACGTGCTGAGTTGGGTCACTAGAAAGTTGCCCTGAAAAATCACCATCAACGAAGTACAGTACCTTCGACGGAGGCGTGTGTGCTCGACGCGCTGACTAAAAACTAAGATTCGATAGGGTCGGAACGAATTCGAGTTTTGGGTATGGGCTTGATTTCTGGGCTAGGTTAGGTAGTTGGGCTTAGGCCCAAGGTTATGGGTTTGGACCAGTAGCAAGTTGGGTTCGAATCTAGGTCTGGTCAACCCGATTTCAGGCCGTTAATAATGGGATGGCCACATGCTGGCCGACACCCGAGGGTGACACAAGCCATTTTATGAATGCATATGCCGAAAACATGTTATGCATTATCACTTTTAAATTGTTGACAGTTGAATATTATATCTTATTAAGGTTTGTACTTGATTATTACATTGCATGGTTACGTGCAAAATACATGTTTTCGACATATGCATTCATGAAATGGCTTGCATTACCTTCGAATGTCGATCAACACGTGACCATCCCGTTATCCTTAGGATCAGGGCGTCTTTAATTCTACAGACTACGATCAAAATTAACAAGGTCTTAGTGAATGAACATTAGTAACTAGGAACTACAAACAAACTTTCCTAAAATTATATACCCTTTGGTTGGTGACATTTATGATTGGTGCATTAGGACTTTCATTTCAGTTGTCTTTAACGATTGGATTTGCTCTAGACTTCAAACGTTTATGACTATGTAAGTTAACATATTTAATGTTGCTGCTTAATTTAGTTTTGTAAATCTAGAGGTGAAACTGCTCATGAGAGGCGAGGATTTTGAAACAATGGGATAAGTTTAGAGGTAACATGATACATAGTACATGTTAAGGGATAAAGTGAGACAAATCTAATATTGGTCTTACTAAGTCTAGTTTTAATTAATTTGTTTATTGTTTTTTACTCGAGTACTTGCACCTTATTTGCAGTTGCAGAAACAGTTCAAGATGCACACTTTTTAGCTTAAAGAGGAGAACGTTTTACTCTCTCCACGTGATTTAGCAATAAATGTCGGTTAGCCATATATTTACTACAAACGTAAAACGTACGGGGCGATGCCTATTTTGAGGTTGCATTTTCTTTCATGGAGCATAAAGGCGTTCTATTGGAGAAAAATTGTCGTTGCTTCGATGATTGGATAAAGGAGGTGGCATTCAAAGGAAAGAAAATTTGAGAGAATGAGAAGATGTATTTTTGTTGACTCGTATGAGGTCATAGAGGACAAGGAAAGGTTTTTTTAGAGCTTTGACGACTCAATCAGTTGTAACTGATTTGTTTATTGCGACCTTTATGTTTGATGACTCAACCAAAAAAATCAAACATAAAGGTCGCAACAAACAAATCAGTTACAACTGATTGAGTCGTCAAAGCTCTAAAAAAACCTTTCCTTGTCCTCTATGACCTCATACGAGTCAATAAAAATACATCTTCTCATTCTCTCAATTTTCTTTCATTTGAATGCTGCCTCCTTTATCCAATCATCAGAGTAACGACAATCTTTCTCCAATAGAACACCCTCATGCTCAATGAAAGAAAATGCATCTTGAACTGTTTTCACAGCTACAAATAAGGTGCAAGTATCCGACTAATAAACAATAAACAAATTAATTAAAACTAGACTTAGTAAGACCTATATTAGATTTGTTTCACTTTACCCCTTAATATGTACTATGCATCACGTTACCCTCTAAACTTGTCCCATTGTTTCAAAATCCCCACCTCTCACGAGCAGTTTTAACGCCAAACTTGCAAAACTAAATTGAGCAGCAACATTATATATGTCAACTTACGTAGTCAAATTTCCAATCATAAGCCTTATAAGTCTGGAGCAAATCCAATTGCTAAAGACAACTAAAATGAAAATCCTAATCCCAAACATGAAGCACCATATAGTGATAATCTAAACATATGAAAAAAAAAATAAAAAAAACCAGTAAAGAAACAGTGAGCAGAAGAATCACAAGATTCATAACCAAATCAAGTAATTATTATCTCAAACTGAAGCTTCTAAACTCCAATTCCTTGATTTGAAAGTTGAGTGAAACCTCTAAAAGTTGGTGACAACTTAAACAAAAAACGTCGGGGCTCAGATGGATCAGGATTCAAGACAAAAAAAGTACGTAGCATGATTCTTTTGGAAATGCAGCCAGATTTGGGGTTTTCGCAGCTCACAACACAATTTCTTTGCAATGAAGATTTTGGCAGCCACATTAGAAAGCTCATAAGCATGCTCTGCTCATTTAAGGGGACATGGCCCGTGGCAGAGACGACTCCTAGCTCATTTAAGGAGAAGGAAAGAATCCTAGCCACATCATCCGCACCTTAATGGAAGAATTGGCAGATTTTGGTGGTAGGAGAGCTTTAAAACATTGAGAAGAGTTTTGAGTGAAAACCTAAGTTGCAAGGGTAAAGTGAGACATGTGCATAGTTCAGGGTGAATAGATCTAGGTACTTTGTGCCAATCGAAAGGTTCTGATTAGTCAAAAAGAAAACTGTACATTTACAATTCAATAGAATGAGAAGTTTGTCCATATTTCAAGTTAAGTTAAAGATACTTACCCCAATCAACTTTACTATGAACAACTGAGCTTGCATACCCACGCGAACGCCAGTGAAAAGGCTTCCAAGGCATGCTATTAGTGGATGAATGATGCCAAAAAACATCCTCCATCAATGGAAAAAACCTCATGTTGCTGCTGCAAACAAAGTAAAGTAGGATTGGTCAGTCATAACGGTAACAAGGCAATCAAAGAGGCATATAACACACACAAAAAAAACATACAAGTTGAAGTAGCGCACCATTAACAAACTTAGCCAATACAGCCATAAACTCAAGTAGCTTTCCACTAAAACCCGATATAAACACAATGGGTTAAAGGTTCGACATCACGTGGATGCCCAAACGAATTTAAGAAAAAAATAAAAAAGGTTACAAGATGTTCCAACAATCATAAATTTGAAAAGTTTGAAGTTAAATGAAAGACTGATCCATCAATGTACAAATAAAGTGACAAAAACGAGAGCAATACTAAATTTCAGTGGGTTTGGTATATATCATGCTCTATCAATATTGCTCAACAAGTCCAACCAAACAAAGGCAGCAGTGCTACAATCTTCTTCCCTAAATGACGTTTCACTTTGTTGTACTTAATTGAACCGCATTCCATTTGGGAAAGTTACAAGTAGAGTACGTACCCTAATTGATTCTAAACAAAAATTGCTATGAAATTCTTGGAGTTTTATCTTCTGTTTGTACTTTCTAGATATATGATGCAAATGACTTGGAGTTTGTTTGGATGTATTTTTAAAATGGCTAAAAGTATTTTTGGAACCAAATCTTAGTAAAAATGCAATTAAATTCTTCAGACACCAGGATTGGGGCGTGTCTTTAATGCTACAAACTTCGATCAAAATTAATTAGGTCTCAATGAATGAACATTAGTAACTGCAAACAAAGTTTCCTAAAATTATATACCCTTTGGTTGGTGATATTTATGACTATGGTGCATTAGGTTTAGGATTTTCATTTCGATTAGATTTGCTCTAAACTTATAAGGTTTATGATTGGAAATTTGACTATGTGTAAGTTAACGTACTTAATGTTACTGCTTAATTTAGTTTTGCAAGTCTAGAGGTGAAACTGCTTGGCAAGGATTTTGAAACAGTGGGATGAGTTTAGAGGGTAACGCGATACATAGTACATGTTAAGGGGTAAAGTGAGATAAATCTAATATTGATCTTACTAAGTCTAGTTTTAATTAATTTGTTTATTGATTTTTACTCGGATATTGCACCTTATTTGCAGTTGCAGAAACAGTTCAAGATGCACACTTTTTAGCTAAAGAGGAGAACGTTTTACTTTCTCCACGTGATTTAGCAATGAATGTCGGTCATCCATATATTTACTACAAACGTAAAACGTACGGGGCGACACCTATTTTGAGGATGCATTTTCTTTTATTGAGCATAAGGCTGTTTTATTGGAGAAAGATTGTCATTATTCTGATGATTGGTTAAAGGAGGCAGCGTTCAAAGGAAATAAAATTGAGAGAATAGGAAAATGCATTTTTATTGACTCGTATAAGATCATAGAGGACAAGGAAAGTCTTTTTACAGCTTTGACGAATCAACCAAAAAAATCAAATATAAAGGTCGCAACAAACAAATCAATTACAACTGATTAAGTTATCAAAGCTCTAAAAAAAACTTTCCTTGTCCTCTTATGACCTCATACGTGTGAATAAAAATACATTTTCTCATTCTCTCAATTTTCTTTCCTTTGAATGCCGCCTCCTTTATCCAATCATCAGAGCAACGACAATCTTTCTCCAATAGAACACACTCATGCTCAATGAAAGAAAATGCAACCTCAAAATATGTGTTACCCCATACGTTTTACGTTTGTAGTAAATATATGGCGGGCCAACATTTATTGCTAAATCACATGGAGAAAGTAACATGTTCTCCCCTGTAGCTAAAAAACGTTCATCTTGAACTCAAGTAGCTTTCCACTAAAACCCGATATAAACACAATGGGTTAAAGGTTCGACATCACGTGGATGCCCAAACGAATTTAAGAAAAAAATAAAAAAAGGTTACAAGATGTTCTAACAATCATAAATTTGAAAAGTTTGAAGTTAAATGAAAGACTGATCCATCAATGTACAAATAAAGTGACAAAAACGAGAGCAATACTAAATATCAGTGGGTTTGGCATATATCATGCTATCATGCTCTATCAATATTGCTCAACAAGTCCAACCAAACAAAGGCAGCAGTGCTACAATCTTCTTCCCTAAATGACGTTTCACTTTGTTGTACTTAATTAAACCGCATTCCATTTGGGAAAGTTACAAGTAGAGTACGTACCCTAATTGATTCTAAACAAAAATTGCTATGAAATTCTTGGAGTTTTATCTTCTGTTTGTACTTTCTAGATATATGATGCAAATGACTTGGAGTTTGTTTGGATGTATTTTTAAAATGGCTAAAAGTATTTTTGGAACCAAATCTTAGTAAAAATGCAATTAAATTCTTCAGACACAAGGATTGGGGCGTGTTTTTAAAGTTAATTTCGATCAAAATTAATAAGGTCTCAGTGAATGAACATTAGTAACTGCAAACAAAGTTTCCTAAAATTATATACCCTTTGGTTGGTGATATTTATGACTATGGTGCATTAGGTTTAGGATTTTCATTTCGATTAGATTTGCTCTAAACCTATAAGGCTTATGACTGGAAATTTGACTATGTGTAAGTTAACGTACTTAATTTAGTTTTGCAAGTCTGGAGGTGAAACTGCTCAGCGAGGATTTTGAAACAATGGGATGAGTTTAGAGGGTAATGTGATACATAGTACATGTTAAGGGATAAAGTGAGACAATTCTAATATTGATCTTACTAAGTCTAGTTTTAATTAATTTGTTTATTGATTTTTACTCGAATATTGCACCTTATTTGCAGTTGCAGAAACAATTCAAGATGCACACTTTTTGGCTAAAGAGGAGAACGTTTTACTTTCTCCACATGATTTAGCAATGAATGTCGGTCAGCCATATATTTACTACAAACCTAAAACGTACGGGGCGACACCTATTTTGAGGATGCATTTTCTTTTATTGAGCATAAGGGTGTTCTATTGGAGAAAGATTGTCATTACTCTGATGAGTGGTTAAAGGAGGCAGCGTTCAAAGGAAAGAAAATTGAGAGAATAGGAAAATGCATTTTTATTGACTCATATAAGATCATAGAGGACAAGAAAAGTCTTTTTACAGCTTTGACGACTCAACCAAAAAAATCGAATATAAAGGTCGCAACCAACAAATCAATTATAACTGATTAAGTCATCAAAGCTCTAAAAAAACTTTCCTTGTCCTCTTATGACCTCATACGTGTGAATAAAAATACATTTTCTCACTCTCAATTTTTTTTCCTTTGAATGCCGCCTCCTTTATCCAATCATCAGAGCAACAACAATCTTTCTCTAATAGAACGCCCTCATGCTCAATGAAAGAAAATTACCCCGTATGTTTTACGTTTGTAGTAAATATATGGCAGGCCAACATTTATTGCTAAATCACATGGAGAAAGTAACATGTTCTCCCCTGTAGCTAAAAAACGTTCATCTTGAACTGTTTTTGCAATTACAAATAAGGTGCAAGTACCCGAGTAAAAAACAATAAACAAATTAATTAAAACTAGACTTAGTAAGATCTATATTAGATTTGTTTAACTTTATCCCTTAACATGTACTATGCATCATGCTACCCTCTAAACTCATCCCATTGTTTCAAAATCTCCACCTCTCACGAGCATTTTCAATGCCAAACTTGCAAAACTAAATTAAGCAGCAACATTATACATGTCTAACTTGCATAGTCAAATTTCCAGTCATAAGCCTTATAAGTCTGGAGCAAATCCAATCGCTAAAGACAACTAAAATGAAAATCCTAATCCCAAACCTGAAGCACCATATGGTCATAATCTAAACATATGAAGAAGAAAAAAAACAGTAAAGAAACAATGAGCAGAAGAATCATAAGATTCATAACCAAATCATAAAATATAGAAAGTAATTATTATCTCACACTGAAGCTTCTAAACTCCAATTCCTTGATTTGAAAATTGAGTGAGACCTCTAAAAGTTGGTGACAACTTAAACAAAAAACGTCGGAGCTCAGATGGATCAGGATTCAGGGCAAAAAAAGTAAGTAGCATCAGATGACTATTCTTTTGGAAATGCAGCCAGATTTAGGGTTTTGGCAGCTCACAACACATTTCTTTGCAATGAAGGTTTTGGCAGCCACATTAGAAAGCTCATAAGCATGCTCTGCTCATTTAAGGGGACATGGCCTGTGGCAGAGACGACTCCTAGCTCATTTAAGGAGAAGGAAAGAACCCTAGCCACATCATCCGCACCTTCAAGGAAGAATTGGCAGATTTTGGTGGTAGGAGAATTTTAAAACATTGAGAAGAGTTTTGAGTGAAAACCTAAGTTGCAAGGGTAAAGTGAGACATGTGCAATAGTTCAGGGTGAATAGATCTAGGTACTTTGTGCCAATCGAAAGGTTCTGATTAGTCAAAAGGAAAACTGTACATTTACAATTCAATAGAATGAGAAGTTTGTCCATATTTCAAATTAAGTTAAAGATACTTACCCCAATCAACTTTACTATGAACAACTGGGCTTCAAAGGCATGCTATTAGTGGATAAACGATACCGAAAAACATCCTCCATCAATGGAAAAAACCTCATGTTGCTGCTGCAAACAAAGTAAAGTAGGATTGGTCAGTCATAACGGTAACAAGGCAATCAAAAAGGCATATAACACACACAAAAAAAACATACAAGTTGAAGTAGCGCACCATTAACAAACTTTAGCCAATATAGCCATAAACTCAAGTAGCTTTCCACTAAAACCGGATATAAACACAATGGGTTAAAGGTTCGGCATCACATGGATGCCCAGACGAATTTAAGAAAAAAATAAAAAAGGTTACAAGATGTTCTAACAATCATAAATTTGAAAAGTTTGAAGTTAAATGAAGACTGATCCATCAATGTACAAATAAAGTGACAAAAACGAGAGCAATACTAAATATCAGTGGGTTTGGCATATATCATGCTCGATCAATATTGCTCAACAAGTCCAACCAAACAAAGGCAGCAGTGCTACAATCTTCTTCCCTAAATGACATGTTTCACTTTGTTGTACTTAATTAAACCGCGTTCCATTTGGGAAAGTTGCAAGTAGAGTAGGTACCCTAATTGATTCTAAACAAAAATTATTATGAAATTCTTGGAGTTTTATCTTCTGTTTGTACTTTCTAGATATATGATGCAAATGTCTTGAAGCTTGTTTGGATGTGCTTTTAAAATGACCAAAAGCACTTTTGGTGAGAATATTTTTAGAACCAAACCTTAGTAAAAATACAAGTAAATCCTGAAAAAATACTTGAAGTGCTATAACTAATGCAAAAAGTACTTCAAGTACTTTATAGAACTCAAAAATATTTTCTCTAAAAACACTTTTAGTTATTTTAAAATCACATCCAAATGAACTTGTAATGAAAAGATTGAATTATCTTGACTATAAGAATACTCACGTGTTACAATGTGCTTTACAACGTGCGTTACCCAAAATTCCACCTAATACCTACCAAAATTTAACACCAAAAAGCCCAACTTTGAGCTCAAAACATATGAAATAGCAATACATATTATATATAATCTAGGTGATATATGACCAACCAATCTAACCATACATGGTTATCAACTCATTTGGGAAGGAAAACATACATACAAAGTTTGATAGAGAAGATGAGTTTGCTAGCTCTAGGCGTTTCTTTTTGAAAATGTGTTATGGATTAAAAAGAGGAGAGAAAGACTGTACAAGACAAAGAAATTGATGCTAATGAGGCAAAACTAAAACATGTATACATAAAACTAAATAAATCAATAATCACTTGGTTCGTTTACTTACCAGTCAAATTAGCGTCAATGCTTTTTCTTTCTTTCTTAACCCTTCCATTCCAAAAATCTTGTTATGATTAAAATGACATACAAAACACAAAGGAAAGAAAAAAAATTAACAAAATAAAAATGTAGCTACAAATCTCGGTGGCATCAAAGGAGAAAGAAGGATCTTACCACGTGGAGAGAGAGCGCCCTCGGCGTCGGTGGAACGATGGACAGGAAACGTAAAGCTTTGGCATGGCACCTTTTATAGGCTTACAACCTTCTGTAGGCTTACAACCTTCCAGAGGAAGGTTTAAACATGTGGTGATGGACAAGCCACCAATTCCAGAATGAGGTGGCATAATGTGATCGCGCAAATAAGATATTATGGGATTTGGATCCTCTCTTGAGCTAAGAAAGAGAATCCTCATCATCAATTATTATGGGCCGTTGGATAGAAAAGATCTTCCTGTTTGTAACCGTTGGATAAAAATCCAACGATCTATTATGATTTATGAGGAGGATCCTCTCCATTAGCTCAGGAGAGGATCCAGATCCAGATATTATGTGGTCAATAGGTTTAATAGGTCCACACAAACCTACGAGAGCTTGAAATGTTTTTTAGTATAAGTAATGCAATAGAAATTGAATTTGTATATTAAATGATATGCAAATTGAAGATTAGATTATTACTTAAATATTAATAAATGTATTTATTTTTTATTTGTGATACATCATTTAATTTGTAAATTTAATCAATAGATTTAGTTTCTTTAACTTTACTTTTTGAATATTTTTCCTTACTCTTGCACATTTTGGATTCTGTACAGATGAGCACAAGTAAATGCATTCTATCTTACAGATCTAGATCCTCTCTGGATCTAAGGATCCTGAGCCTAAGGATCAATTGATCCGGCCCGTTGAAATTTGATCTAACGGCTACAAATAGAGGATTCCACTAAAAGTTATAATAATTGTAGCCGTTAGATCAATGATCAATTTTCAATGAGTCGAATCAATTGATCCCTAGGCTTAAGATCCTTAAATCCGAAGAAGATCTGGATCCCTATCTTACCAACTACCGCATCATGCACAGTGTAAAGTTTTACAACCATTTGATCAATAAGAATGACTAATGATACTAGAAAATATACTTAATGGATGTGCTCAATTGGAATTAGGATCCTAACCGGATCCTCTTTGTAGGAATTTGGATAATCAATTAATTATGTTCATTCATCATATATTGTGCATTCAGAAATTATTTTAAATTTTTTATTTAAAAATAAATATAAACAGTACTTAACGAAAATTGACTACACGATATACGATGAACGAATATGATTGATTGATTCTCTATATTCTCACAAAAAGTATCCAAGATCCTTTCAATTGGTCCCTAATTAGCGTATATCATATACATGGCAAAACGGTTTATCTACAACTGTCTTTCAATGATAGACCATCAATCGTTTTTGGTTTTCGCTATCGGTTTTTCCTTTTTTGACGTGGTTTTTTACAAAGTTTCTTTCGGCTATGTTTGGTGAGAGATTTTCAGGTGCCGAGGGAAAGAGGAAAAGTTAGTAAGAAATAGAGAACTTCATGTTACAAAGACATGTATGAGATAAAATATTTATGAACGAATATGCTCATAAAATACATTTCTAATTCTTTCTAATATTTTGTGTTCGATGTATTCCTTATACTAACCACACCCCAATTCTTTTTTATAGCTAGCTTATGACCTCTACGTCAAGTGGCATGGGAAGATATATATGTTAATCTTAGCTTTGCAAAAATTTGAAACATCACTCTGTATTTTTTAAGAACAGAAGTTTACAGGAAGAAACACTACTTAAGTGAAGACTTGATCGATGTAGGGTTTAGGGCTTAATCATGTCCAATTTATGAACCTCACCTATAAATACATAACTAGGTTAATGGTCATCAATATCTAAAACTGCATGAAGTTTTTTTTTTTTTTTTTTTTTTTACAAAACCCTAACCAAATTACTTAGATTAACGTATATAAATATGTTTACAACATTTTAATGCTTAAAAATCTTTATACTTATATTTACCCCATCGTAGAAATTAGAAGTGACGAAGCCAAAGATTCTACTATGGGAGTTAATCTTAAATATCTATAAGCTTAAAATGAAAAAGAAAAAAAATGACGAAAGATTATATATAATAACACAAAATCATAGTTTGAAAACTCGTTAAAGACGATTTAATTTTAATCTATATTAATTAATTCTATATTTCAAATATGACATTATTAGACATAAATCGTATAATTAGGATTAGGTGCATGATTAGCTAATTAGTGATAGTTGACACAATTAAGAGAAAGAAAAAAAAAACTAAATGGTAAATTTCATTCATGAGTTATATTAATGAGGATACGGATCAAAGAATGAAAGTATCATACTTTTCAATGGACAAAAATGGCCAAAACCTTAAAGACTTTGATATGAAAAAACCAAATACATAAAATCATATAATAAAAACTTAAAAGTAAAAAGGGTCAAATGATCCAGCCTTCATTGGCTCTGCCAGTGGAAATTAGCCTTCTCACATCTAAAGCCCTTATTTTCCCACACCAAAGTATATTTTCAAGGCAGAAGCCACGCGTTGTTAAAATACTATCCTATATATTCTACTAAAAATTTCTTTTTCTGTTCTTATAGCTCATCCCTTTTTTTACTCTAATTGCACCAAGACAACTTTCAGTAAAACCTCAGATCTTATGTAGGTGATAAGACTTAAGTTGAAGAAAATAACAGGATAATAACAGTGTAATTAGTAATAAACCAATGGTTTGATCCCAAAATAATTTAATTGTACTTGGCGTAAGTTATGGCCCCATATGGCATGGGAAGATATATATGTTAAAACTTTTGAAACGTTTTGATTTCAAATTGGTGAAACTAAAGAGGTTGAGTACATTCGAAACAAAACTACACAGGGCGCCAAAACATGTTCACTCCCAATTTCTTTTCTTTTTTCGTTGGTGAGTGGATTCACATGCACCATTAAATATTCACTTAGTAATATTACAGTAGTCCATGCATGCACAGAGAATCGAGTACGTACGTCCTTATTTTGTAAGCATGCAGGAGTTTCATCACGATTCACGTGCTTCCCCAGGCTGTATAGCTGAGAAATATTAAAGAGCATGCATGTAATGTCAATTTTTATGCAGCGAATCTTCATTCTTTTGTAGTTGAGTTGAATAAATATCTTGGTACTTCGGTAGTTGAGTTGAATAAATATCTTGGTACTTTGGTAGTTGAGTTGCATTATATGACCCAACTCTTGAAACTTTATCCTTTTGAATTCATGTTAACTAATTATAGTATGACACTTCATGTATTGTGTTCTTAATATACTATTTTTTTTTTCTCTAATTGATGGCCATTAACCTAGGTAGGTAGGTATAGTAGGGGTTCATAAATTGAAGCAATGATCTTTGCAATTAGACTGCCAAGAGCAGAATCATTGATGAAGTTGTGGTGAGTGGTTGGTATTACCAAATGCACTTATGAATTGGTGAGCTTTAGAAACCAGGAGGATTATCTTCGGATTCTCTTTATGAGGATCCAAGAAATTCTTAAATCGTGTTTGTTCATCGTATATCATATGATCAGTTTTTGTCAAGTACTATTCATATTTAATTAAAAATAAAAGTATTTAAAATGATTTCTAGCTGCACGATGTACGATGGATAGACACAATTTAAAAATCTTCAGAATCCTTACAAAAAGGATCCGGAGAGGATCCTCATGGCCATACTTGAGCTTGAATTGGTGTAGGCCTAACAAATCCAGCTTTTGAAAATTCTTGTATAACTTTTTCTGTGATGATCAACAGAAATGATCAAATCAATATGTATGTAGATATTCAACTGGAAATATATGTTTTTTATATATAACAAGGGAACTTGTTTATTTATTTATTTATTTTAAACAAACGATATTATTTACATTAAAGGGGAGGAGATTGGCTTAGTCTTGCAATGAGCTGGCAATAATGTGGTTCAAATTTGTTTTTGGCGAGAATCGAACCCAAGACCTCTCATTATAAGTGAAGATGAATACCACTAAACCATATTAATACAAGAAAAAAATAAAAAAGTGTTGTGGCCTATATTAACTAAGGGGTGCGGAGATTGTAGAATAGACTTGAGGAATTGTGTGTTAATTCCCAAGTCATGTGTCTTTATTTATAGTAATAAGGATGAGAGAAGCTTATTCTCCAAGTAATACAAAGTCTATTAGGAAAGATCTTCTAGATCCCAAAGAATTCCTAATTTATCTCGACTTAGGATTAAAAAAGATAGAAAAGACTAGACACTGTTGCTACAAAGAGGAAAGGCATTAGAACATACGTCACAACAAAAAATACATACTTGGAAACCCAGAGTCATCGAAAATCCTGATGGGGTTTGGAACATTACGGCCTAGAAGAGTGACTCCCCTCCGTTGCCTATACTTCTCGACCTTGTCAGCCGCATAAGAGGTGCCATCAATAGTAATTTCTCTCTTTAGGTGGTCTTGCGTTTCAGACGTGCCGCGTTGAGCGGTAATTTTCCTCCACTGCCTCCTATACTTCTTCACCGCAGTATTTGAGGTGCCTTGAGCAGCACCATAATGATGCGATAACCGAGCGACGACAACCGCCCATAGCACCACCGCCAACAACATCCAACCTACTGAAACAAACAACACAAATTTATAAAGAAGAATGCTAGGGAGACCAAATTTTCAAACCAAATGATGTGTGATTAATAAGAAGTAAACACGTTAATCAACACTTAAGTAATAAACCAATGATCAACATCCTCATCATTTGGTTTAAAATTTATTCTCCCTAGCATTACCTATTTATAAATGGGAACTTTAACGAAAAGTTTCCGGTACTGTTTAATTTAACGAAAAACCACATTTTTACATTAAAAAGTCAATCCTGATATTATTCACTTTACCATTTATTGTGTCTTTATCATTAAAATTCAAAGTTTTTAAGCCATTTTCATTAGTTTTCCATTTAAATCCCTCAAATTTTTAATTGAATATGCTCTGCTAAATTCATATCCAATTCCCCATGCGAGAGAGTTACCTTCTTCTTGTCCAAGAAAAATAGTCATTGCTGGAGAGATACCTAAGCTAGGGTTTCTAATTTTTTTTTTAAATTTTATTATTATTAAAGGGAGGAGAAAGTTCGAAACTCACTATTACAATAATTTAGGGTTAAGGGAGTTTTAAACCTGAAACGCATAGGTGGAAGTCCAACATCTTATTTACTTAGATATTAGACTATATGCCTGAATTTAATGATTGAATTTTTAACCAATTAGGAATTTATTTTAATTTTTATTTAGGTTTCTGATCGCGCTTCCAAACCACACTTGCAAACCGCACCGAACGAATGAGTTTGTGTAATTTTTTTTTATTTACCCTAATTTTTGTAAACCCTAGCTTCGAATTTCTTGTCTATAATTGTGATCTCTTGTTCATGTTGCTTTGTCTGCAAGCTTTCTATTTTGTTTCTCTGCAGCCAATCAGCTCCGCATTCACACGTGAAAAGTAATGTTCGGGAAGAAATTTTTCATTGTGACTGAAACATGAGTAGTACATCACGTGCTTTTATATAAGTGGTGTAAAATTTTACCTTTTAAGTTATTAACTTTTTAACACATATATCCTAGTATTTGCATAGTAACACATGGTATACTATCCCGTATTTCGGTCACACTGAAAAATCTCTCATGTTCGGGGAAGTATTTCCAATGGAATTAAAGGCTGTTTCACCACCAATAAGACCAAATTCCAATCTACTAGGGGTTTAATGTTACTAGTCTACTTTGTGCAAATTCATTTTAGATTAATTTATTGGTCACTGAAATTATGTACCCAATGACATTATGTAATTGCATGGTGTTGATTAATGAAAGGCTATGATATTGTTTCTGGTCAAAAAAGGAAGCCCGATGCCAAATTGGCAAATTAGCCCAAACAAATCTCAATCCTAAGTGCCGATCTTTATAGTGCGAGCTTGTAAAGTGATTAGTTGTATGAAAATTTAAGTCGAGAGTGTGAGAGACTATTATCAGTTTAGGTCACATTAGGCATGCTGCAAGTTTCTGAGTTATTTGAGCATACTCACTGTTGATAGTTGCGTAACAAACTAAAAATTGATTGTCAGATAAAAAAATAGGAAAAACAAAAAAATAAGAGCTCGGTACTGAGTAAGGGATTGTGATTCTCTCTGGATCTCACTCTCTAAAGTCTAACAATTAAGAAATTCAAATCGTTTAAGAGAAAGAGATCCGGACCCTTATTATGTATAAAATGAGGTCAATAAAATGGATCAATAAGAACCGCATAATTTAATTTAAGTGATTCAGATTTCTTAATGCTTGCTTTAAACGGTGAGATCCGGAGAGGATCTCTCAAACTCCTAAGTAGACTATGTAGTTGACATACTTGTCCGCTTCTTTAACCACCAAAAATTGAGCACAACGGAAAAAACTGTAAAAGCTGAAGCACGCAACACAGCACCAACACCTTTTCCCGGTAAGTGCTTCTGCGGCTCTGCCTCGTGTTTGTATTGAACTCTGATTCTTTAGATTCCACTTTCTGGGCTTATGTTTGTTATATTTCTCTGAGGCATTCCGTCGAACAACTACAGTGCGCACTATTTTTGCTTGCTTTATCTTGAAATTGGTATGAAAAATGTGTCACTGGCAAGATTTTGATATCTGGGTTGCTCGTGTGTTGCCTGAATATTGATTCGGGTTCGTAAATATATTGTCTTTCATCGTTTACACCGTTCTGCTTTGGTTTGTAGAACATAATGTTGTGTTTGAATGGTTTGTATAACAGCACTCTTTTTTTATGATTTTCTGTCGTTATGTTGAATTTTGTAGAGATGAATATGGCTTATATTAATTGAATCCTACTCTCTCTCGCTACACAAACGTATGGATAGATGGATGAATTTTCGTAATGGTAAAGTAACAGAATGAACCAAAGCAAGCTAAATTGGATCCCGAAGGTTTTAGTTTAGGGATTTTTCGTTTTAATTTTTTTACGAGAATGAAATTTGTAAGTCCTATGCAGTCATCTTGTTCACTATATGTTTTCTTACAAGACTTTCAGGATATGCAAATATTTATTTCAGAAATCACAGAGGTAGTGTACGATATGAATGATTGGCTTAGAAATAATTAGTGCTGTACTTTTTCTTGTGGTGCTTGTCATGCTCGTTCTCGTGACCTTTTCCTGATTAATCTTGGATCAACAAATATACGGCTGATGTTGAAATCCCATGAAAGCATTATTCCTCGTGTGAGTTGGTTGCCTCTTTGAGTTTATTGGTCGCCTCTTTGAATTAATCATTACAGTTCATGAGCCTAAAATCAAATTATACCAATTTAATAGTTTGTTTGTGATTGTAGCGTATGAATCAATGTGTCTAATCACTGTGGTGTGATTATTTTTCTTAATTCTTATGCTGCGTGAAGTGATTCATTTGTTTTAATACTAGGCCTAGAAACTTAGCCATAGATTGCACTGTTATAGTTGCTTTCCAACTTCCTGCTCGTACTTATAATGTTTTGTTTGTCTAACTGTTAAGCTTTACTGGACCTTTAACTTTCGTTTGCTTGGATATCCAGGGTATTGAGATCAGTGAGCATTTCCAAATGGAAATTTCAAGTTGCCGACTCAGTTGTGCTTATTGTTAAGTTCAACTGAGGAGAGAATGCTCCATTTGACGAGACTAAAGAGATCCAATCAGCTTACTGAAATTCTTCTAACCTAAAATTTTCTTTCATTAACGCCTTTAAATTGTCCACCCAAATTCTACCGTCGTCAGAAAGCAACATTGAAATTGATACGATCGCCAGAATAATTAACAACCATGCTTATCCTGATCAACCACTTCACCCGACTCTTCTCCAGTACATCCCACCACAAGTTCTTTCCACCAGTTTTGTGGAGAATGTTCTTGGTCACCTTTTCGCAGCCCATTCCAGCGGTCTTAAGGCCCTTGAGTTCTTTAATTATTCCCTCAATCATTCCCTGTTATGTCCAAGCTCAGACGGTTTTGAAAAGATGCTGCACATCCTTACCAGGATGCGTTATTTTGATAAAGCTTGGGAGTTGATGGCCAAAATAAGCAGGATGCACCCGTCCTTGCTTACCCTTAAGTCAATGAGCATCATTCTGTCGAAAATAGCAAAATTTCAATCGTATGAAGATGTCCTTGAAGCATTTGAAAAACTGGAGAATGATATTTTCGCTGGGAGGAAGTTTGGTACTGATGAGTTCAACGTACTCCTTAGAGCATTTTGCACCGAAAGGCAGATGAAGGAGGCACGTTCAGTGTTCATGAAGATGCGTTCTCGCTTTTCACCCAACACCAAGACCATGAATATCTTGCTCCTGGGGTTCAAGGAATCAGGAGATATTACTGCAATAGAACTCTTTTACCATGAACTGGTTAAAAGAGGCTTTAAGCCAAACAGTGTAACTTATAACATCAGAATCGACGCTTACTGTAAGAAAAGTTGCTTTGCTGACGGATTGAGGCTTTTTGAAGGAATGGAACAGGAAAACTTGTCGCCTACTTTAGAAACAATCACTACACTGATCCATGGAGCAGGGTTGCTCGAAATCCAATCAAGGCACGACAGTTATTTGATGAGATTCGCTTGAGAAATTTGCTTGCGGATACTGGGGCTTACAATGCTTTGATGAGTTCACTTATTAGATCAAGAGATCTGAAGTCGGCAGTCGCCTTGATGGATGAGATGGAAAAGAATCATATTGAGCATGATGATATGACTTACCACACCATCTTCTCTGGCTTGATGAGGACATACGATATCGAAGGCGTTTCCAGACCATATCATAAAATGGTTGACAGAAGTTTTGTGCCCAAAACGCGAACGGTGGTGATGATAATGAAATTTTTCTGTGTAAATCATCAGCTTGATTCGGGTTTGCATTTGTGGCGATACCTAGTGGAGAAAGGATATTGTCCTCACGGTCATGCATTGGACCTTATGTTAACGGGATTGTGCTCCCGCGGTAGGGTAAACGAAGCATTTGAGTGCTCGACACAAATGGTGGAGAGAAGGAGACGTATGAGTGAAGCTTCATTTCGGACATTGGAAAGCTTTCTGGTTCAGGAAGGTGAGATGGAGAAGCTGAGGAAGCTGAAGCAGATGATAAGGAAATTGCATACCCTGTTGCCCCCAGGAAAAGGGCATACGATCGCTGATCCTGCATAGACTGACACAGAATTGTAGGGACGTTCTTTGTTATAAATGGATGATGTCCATGCTTTTTGTAGTTTGTTTGTTGTTGTTGGTATCAATCCATGATTTACTAATCACGAAAACAATCACTTGGTTAAAAGAGCATATATTGATGGCATGTTGTCCATCTAGTCTTCTAGAAGAATAGAAGTGCTTCTTGGCGGCCAAAAGCACTTTTGACTGCAATTTACAGAAAAATTAGAAGCAGTTTGGCCCAAAGAAGCGCTTCATAGAGAAGCACGTGCTGTATGTTTCTTCATGAATCACTTGCAAGTGATTTTCCAATTTAGCTTGTTTATTGTTAAAGCGCTTCTAATAGAAGCGATAATGAGCACAATTGCTTTATAGAGAGAATCTCAAAGGGGTAGTGGTTACACGATGCACTTGAGATCATGGGTTAAGTTTCTCTTCCGTGGATTTTATTACTAGAAATTTTTAGAAAGAAAATCATGAATAAGGAAATTTATTACCACCTTTAAAAGATAAACTTATCCTTAACAAAAATCCTTAATAATCCAATAAAATCATGCATCGTATGTAACTTAGCTTATATAACAATATGTGAGTAGTTGAAAATACTGCTTTAGTTATATTCCCGACTCATATAAGTTGTTCTCTGTGTTTGGATGTGGCTTGTTTGCAAATTTGCAATAGAGGTCGGTGTCAAACCGTAGTATATATCCTTTTCGATGTGTTCATACCATACGATATGAGGGGTACGGTTGACATTTCACATACTGTTACACCCTCCAATATATATGGGGAAAAATAATGTTCTCCACCACTCAAAAACCCTAATCTTGTTATTCTCTCTGCGCTCCCAACTCTTAAAGTTCATACCTTTTTTGTTGATCAAATTTTCCCGAGAAAATCCGATATCGAGCGCAATGGGTTCGAAGTCGAATGCCGGCCATCCTCACTCAGGCGATGGCGCCAGCCCTGGGTACGTCTTCCTTCCCTCCCTCTCTCTCTCTCTCTCTCTCTCTCTCTCTCTCTCTCTCCATACACCCAATTTAGCTGTTTTCTGTTTGGTATTCGAGAAAATTGGATCTTTCTGAGAAAATAAAATTGAAGATTTTATGCATCTTTATATTTTCTAGCTGGAGTTTCTGTTGTTTCCTGTATTTTCTCGTTATTCAAACATTGGGGCATCGTTTGCGGCGTTTCCTCACGTTTGCTAATTGTTTTTAATATTTTATCGGTAATTCGCAGAAAGATCTTCATCGGTGGATTGGCAAAAGACACTACAAATGGTGAGTTCTCTTTTCTAACGTAAAGATGTATAATTTTTTTTATTTTATTTTTACCTTTTTGTTGTGTTCACAAAGTTAATTAGCAAAGGTTATTCTTTTTCTTCCCTGTAAGAAGTAAATTTAAATTCAAGTTGTGGCATTGTGCGGCGAAATTATGTGGCATGAAATTAGTGAAGTTTATAGAATCCTTATGGTTAATTTTTGGGTTTATAATTGACTTTGGATGATTTTAGATTATTTTTCAGCTTGCTTGGTTAGTTGGCTTTGTATGGTTTTAGATTAAATGCAATTTATCGTTTTGTTTTGTTACTAATGTGTTGCGCTTTCTTTTATTTTATTTGCTTGGGATCAATAGCAACATTTACCAAGCACTTTGGGAAATATGGAGAGATAGTGGACTCAGTGATAATGAAAGATCGCTTCACCGGTACCCCACGGGGATTTGGGTTTATTACCTATGCCGATCCATCAGTTGTTGACGCAGTTATTGAGGAAACTCATGTTATTAATGGAAAGCAGGTAAAGTAGATGTTTAGGACTGCATCTTTGTATGGTTTACTGTAAATTATGGTGCTCAGGAATTGATGCTATTACTTATTTATACTCTTTATTTTATATATGACATTAATTCTATGGATAATGCAGGTTGAGATCAAGCGAACCATTCCGAAAGGTCAAGGGCAATCAAAGGATTTTAAGACAAAGAAGATATTTGTTGGTGGCATTCCATCATCAGTCTCCGAGGGTATGCTTTTATGTTTTTATTCTGCTTTAGTGTGTTTACAACACGGAAGGTTGCCACTTTCCTATTAGTTTCACACTGAACTTTTGCTCGACATTTACTTAAGCTTGTTTGCATTACCATCTTCATTCCTTTTACTTGGTTGCTAAATTTGTGCAGATGAGTTGAAAAGTTTCTTCTCTGAGTATGGGAAAGTGGTTGAACACCAGATCATACGAGACCATGAGACCAATCGTTCTAGAGGCTTTGGGTTTGTTATTTTTGACAGTGAGGAAGTTGTAGATGAATTGTTATCTAAAGGAAACATGATTGATATGGAGGGTACCCAGGTGAGCTTGTTTAGAAGGTCTCTGTGTAAACAGCATGTATACAAAATCCTTTTTGACATGGAGCATCAATTTTTGCATTCTGCTGTTTTGTTAAATCTATGCATTAAAGGGTTGTTATCTTTCGTTTCCGTTAGTTATTATAATAATTCAAGTTAGTTATTTGGAACTAATTTTAGGTGGAGTTTGTTACAGGTATAGATCTTCTCAGGAAGGGTGATCACAGTAGCTCCATTTCTAAATAATCTAGGTTAACTAAGTTGCTTTGTTGTAGGTGGAGATCAAGAAAGCTGAACCAAAGAAAGCCTCAAATCCACCATCTGCTCCTGCATATGGTAGCAATTCTAGGGCTCGTTCTTTCAATGATGGCTTTGGTGGATATGGCAGTTCTTATGGTAGTTTTGATGGAGGGTTTGGCCCTGGACCCTATAGGACACCAGGTGGTCTTGGTGGTAGATATGGTGGTGGTTATGGCTATGGTTATGGTAGCGATAGTGGCGAATTTGGCAGTGGTTATGGGAATTTTGGCAGCAGTAGCTTAGGTGGCTATCGAGGTGAGACTTCCCTTGGTTATTCTAGCCGCTTTGGACCATATGGTGGTGGTTATGGTGGGGGCTATAATGCGAGTGGTTTAGGTGGTTATGGCCGAGGCAATGAAGGCTATGGAAGTTATGGAGGTTCAAACTATGGTGGTGGCTATGACTCTGGTCCTGGTGCTACTTATGGTGGAGGAGCAGGTGGACCATATGGAAGGGGGGGATATAGTAGCAGTAGTCGGTACCACCCCTACGGAAGGTAGAAATAGAAGGTGCTAGTGAGTACCATCCCTATGCAAGATAGTAATGAAGGATTTTCGATGCAATTGCTTAAACTTTGCCATAGAAGTTTCACACAGGTTGCTTAGATTCGTCTGGCACTCGGTTAGGCACTTTCTTGGAACTGTTAGAGACTCCCTATGGTTGCAGTTTGAGAAACTTTTTATGGCGAGAAGAGTTTATTAGTCTATTTCTATATTGTATGGTTTAGAAAAACTATGTAGATTGAAACACCTGGTGTCTGCTGCAGACGTCGTGTAGTTTCATTATGATTTAGTATGTTGTAGACTATAGTATCGGATGATGGAGTTTATTACAATCTAATTAGTGATCTAGATAGATGCTCTAATGGTTTAATTTATCTGCTTAGCCTAGCCTGTGATGTTTACATTAGCATTTGGTCACTTATAGTTATATTTTGATGCGTTAGTACTATTATTCGTGTTTCCTGTCCAGGGCTGTAGTTTTGTATGTGCTCCTTCGTTAGGGTTCTTCATTAGGGTTCTCTTCGTGTGCATTCGCATACGGCCTTGTGTTGAGATTCAGGTGAATATTTTTTAACTTGCCTTTGTAAGATGGTACTCTTTCATCTGTGATTCTACTTTCCAAATCATTAAGAAATTATACGAGATGCAAGTTTCAAGTGTGTGATTTTCCAGTTTGGCAAACGCGGTTGATTGCTTTTGGTAGAGGGAAAATTTGACCTTATCAGTTTGCCCTAGTTCTGTTTTCAAATATCTTTCTTTGTATTTTTGATTGCTGTGTAGTTTTGATTGAACAAAATGTGATGCATTTAACTTACTAATTGCTTATACAATTATATTTACCCCCGATTTCTTCCAAGTTTTTCGAACTTCGGGAGCAAAACTTCCTTCTTCCAAATGGTCGGGCACGCCTTTTTTCCTTTTTTTTCTGTTGATGCAACTGCCCTTGTTATCGTTCTCTTCGCCAGCCGAAACCCGCCATACTCCAAATTTCATGCCCAAGTTTTGAGTCAAGCACCTGCTGCGCTAGCATGGCTATTTAAACATTGATGCTAATTACCACCAAATAAATAGGAAGACAATGATCGAACTGTGGGCAGTGAGCAAGGATGGAACTAGCAACATGGTTATGGCTAGGTTCGGCCTCCAACAGTTTACGAATGATTTTGTAAGCGATTTTTGCACGCTTTTTTTAAAAAACGATTTTCGCACTTTTATTTGACCTTTTGCACTTCCCTTTTAAACAAAGTAGTCATTAAGCAAAAAATTAGATAAATTCAAAATTATTAAGACTAGTGAAGATAATTGATGAATACGATTCAACAAAGAAATTCAAAACTCTTATTTCAACGATTGTATGATTTTAGATTTGATGATTGTTGGCAAACATGATCTTTGAGAGAATATTTAGACTTTACAAAAACGTGTGTAAAAATTATGTAAAAAAATAATGTCTCGGATTCATTCATTGATTTATGTGGGGTAAAAAAAATCGAGAAAAAAAGAACCGAGTTTGGTTAAAAAATAAAAATAAAAGGAAAAGGATTCAGCGTGGATTCTTTTTCTGGAAATTCTAGAGATCTCATAATCGTAACTGTTTATTGTATATCGCGCGATTAGAAATTATTTTAATATTTAAAATTTAAAATTAAATATAAATAATACCTAACGAAAATTATCCGTATAATGTATTCCCACGATCTCCAGGAAAAGACGAAATATTCGCATAGCAACGTTCAGATCCCCAAACTTACAAAAACACTGAAATTTTGGACTCTCTCTCTCTCTCAACTCTGCTTTCTCAGTCTCTCTCTCTCTCTCTCTCTCTCTCTCTCTCTCCTCTGTTGCCGGCGATTCAGCAAGTGAAGTCCAACTCAGTGAGTGATGGGTGGCGAGTTACGTTACGAGATCGCACAAAATGCCTACGTAAAGCTAGTGCTACACGCTCTCAATCACAAGACCTCCGCCGTCAACGGCATCCTCCTCGGTCGCGTTTCCTCCCACAACGATGTCGTGGAGATCACCGATTCCGTCCCTCTCTTCCACTCCCACATCGGCCTCCTCCCCCAGCTCGAGATCTCCCTCATCCTGGTGGGTCCCAAAATCCTCTCTTTTTCTCACACCACTTTGTTCCTCTAGGGTTTCAGACACTCGAATTGGGATTTTCCCGGGAAACAAACGGTGCCCTAACTCTGTAATTTGATTAATTTTTGGTTGTTGTGATTGAATTGGGACAGATAGAGGAGCACTTTGCTGCTAAAGGAGTGAGCATAGTGGGGTATTTCCATGCTAACGAGAGGTTTGACGATCACGAGCTCGGCGGCATTGCCAAGAACGTCGGCGATCACATTTATCGCTACCTTCCTCAAGCCGCAATTCTTTTGGTATGCAATTTTTCAGTCCATGAAGTTCTGTTTGCGTTGTATGTTTGCTTTTTTGGTATTGGGTTTTAACATTCATGTCTTTTCATCCATTTCTAGCTTGATAACAGGAAGCTTGAAGCTTTGTCGAAGACTAAGGACCGGAGCCCCGTAGTGCAGGTGTGTATCTTTAACTTTATCTGTTTGGGGGCGATGCATATTTATTTATGAAAAGCATTGATCTTTTTCTTTGTCTATTTATATGATAATGGGTGCATGAGTGTATGAGTGTATTTGATTGTATGAACCGCTTGTCGGTCTTAGCTAAAAAAATGTGAGAAATGAGAAATTTGTGTGAGGTATGCGTTTTTGTTTTCCTAGCGTAATAATTGGACATTATGTTTCAAAGTTGTTGGTGTCGATTGTTGTTGATAAACTTGGGAAGTTAACCATGAGCTTGAAGAACTAAATAATTTGGTATATATGTACACGAAGTTTTTGAGATGTCTTTTCTAACATTTAGAAGACTATATTTTGATGCCAATCTGTGCATCTCACAGTTTTTTTTTAAGTCATTTTACTGAAATAGAAATGAACTAGATAAAGGCATACTCCATGAGCTAAAGTTTCTTGAGAAGCGGAACATCCACAATGGGATTGCAGGTCAGCCTAATTCCTAATCCAAATGTAAGGTGAATGAGATTACCTTTTGGACCTTCCTTTCAAACCAACTCTAAGCTACAAAAGCTTGGAGTGTAATGTGCTTTAGGCTAAGTTAATAAAGTTTTTATTTTTGGGGCTGCCGGAGTTGTTTCCTTCTTTTGGCGGCCCAGACAGAAGCTAACATATTTTTAATAGTCTCATACACTGTCATATTTTTCATCCTCACCCACCCTTCATAACATTTAGTTTTCTTGTATTATTTTAGGATTATCATTTAGCGAACCCGCATTTTTCTAAATTATAAGCCATTGCTGAATTTGGGGATACTAGATTTCACCTACTTCCTGCAGATAACCATAGACACCATCTTTTCCCATTCCTAATC
This sequence comes from Pyrus communis, assembly GCF_041283825.1. Lineage (NCBI taxonomy): Eukaryota > Viridiplantae > Streptophyta > Magnoliopsida > Rosales > Rosaceae > Pyrus > Pyrus communis. Next base: position 28,518,038 of record NC_142567.1, read on the forward strand.
TATGTTCTAGAGTATCTGTGTGACCCTCACATTTTCCATCGTTTTCTTCATTAGATCAATTTTTAATCAAATTGGTGTTTACTGCATCTTGAAGAGCTCCTTCAGAGCATCTCTTAGAATTCTTTACCTTATCACTATTGCAGAGCTCCACACTGTTTGAACTATGCCCTGACATGGCTTCCCTTTAATATCTTTTGGCGTTGATATATTCGATTGTTTGGAAAGCTAGCATGGTGAGGATTGCAATAGAGTTTTGAAGGAATTGGCAATAGTCCTTATTCGGGAAACAACAAAAATGAGATATTATTATCTTTTTGGTAATACCGAGGACTTAGATGGACAGTCTTTGTTAAATCTTCCGGAAGTTATTTGTCTTGAATTGATTCTATGTTGAAACCATCTTTGATTCTTTAGTGACCTCATCTTCTTTGATATTAACTTCGTTTTATGTTAATCCAGTTTTGTATTACCTGATTGTTAGTTGGATCTGATTCTAAGTGATTTCATCTTCGTCGACACTAACTTCGTCTTCCTCCTATTTAATCTTTGTTTTTCTACCTTTCGAAAAATCAGCTCTACACAAAGGATGCATCCAGGACTTGGAAGTTAGTTGGATCGGATGGAAACCAGTTGACCATCAAGGAGCCATCAGCAAATGTTGTTCTATTGGATTACATCTCTACCGAAAAATGGCAGGATGTTGTAGATTTCGATGATCACCTCGATGACATTAGCAAGTGAGTGCAATACACCTTAATTTTTGTTATCTTATTTTCAACTAATATTCGTATTGATAGGGTAAACTGATGTTGATTCAAAATGTAAATGACAGGGACTGGCTGAACCCAGAACTATTCAAGTAAATCGGCCATCCCTGTCGGTATTGCAAATGGCTCCATGCTTAACTCAGTTTCTCGTGCTGGGTTTAGAGGACAAGGGGGCATACATTGACGTCAAGCTCATCACTTTCTTTTTTGTAAGGAATTTTCAGAGATGTAAAAAACTGGATATCAATTATCTTCTCATACTTTTACGTTCGACGCCATAGGGTTTCAGCATCTTCTTTTGTGGACCACTTCAAATGAGGTTTATGGTTTGGTTGTAGAATTGGAACAAAAATGTCAATTCAGTTTTGCACCTCAAGTTATCTTTCCTTTGCATCAAATTTTCTTGTTAACTGGGTTTACAATGTTATGTTGTTAGACATTGGGTTAACGTTGTCAACGCAATCATATTTACGTGAAGATTGTAGCTCAAGTGGTTAAAAACATTGACCGGAAGTCTTTGGTTCGCACCGTTGGTATAAAACAGGTGTATATGATTTCGTCCTACTTCCTTCATTCCCTGTATCCATTCTTTATTAAAAGATGAAATGTCGATATAGAGTAGTTGACTTGTTTATAACACTAGTAGATAATATGTGGACGGGAATCTGCTCTTTGTTAAAGTACAAGCTACTGATATTACGCAGACGAACTGTTGGTAACATTGGTAAATAAGTGTTGATAGCAAACGGATGGATGAAACGTCTTATCAAATGCATTATTTTACTTGAAATGCTTTAAAAGTTTTAAAATAACTAAAAACGTTTTCGGTGAAAGTGTTTATTTTCAGCGAAAGTGTTTATAGCCGAAGCTCAAGAAACTCCACACTTATGTAAGTGCACCCAAAAATATATTTTGCACCTTAAGTTCCCATTTTACCCTCACTCGTGTATAAAACCCAAAGGCCGACGCTTCAGAAGAGAAGAAAAAAACCGAAACTCAACTACCTTTTGAAAAGTCTCGATGCTTTCAACGGTCACTTGCCTCCATTTTCATCCTCTGAACCACATCACAGACTCTCACACTCCCCAAAAGCTTACAGCAACCCACCTCCTCCACAGCTCCGCCTCCCCATCCGAGCTCAAACAACTCCACGCCCACCTCATCATAACGAACTCTTCCCTCACCTCCCTCCCTCCCTCTCGAATCGCCTTGGTCTGCTCACTCAACCCCAGCTTCTCCTACGCCCGGAAACTCTTCCACCACCTTGATACCTCCGAGACCGAAGCCTGGAACTCGTGCCTGAAAGCACTGAAAGCCTTTGCTTAAGGCAACGACTCCATTGAGGCAGTTCTGCTTTTTAACCAGCTGCAGAGCTTTCGTGTTTCACCAGATAGTTTTAAGCTGTCTTTCGTTCTGGAGGCATGCACACGTTTGTTGGATGTTTCCATTGGAAGGGTGGTTCATGGGTATGTGGAGAAACTTGGGTTTCAGTCGAATTTATTTTTGATGAATATGATTCTGAATTTGTATACATTGTGTGGTGGAGAGATGTGTCCAGGAATATATTGATGTCACAGTTGGTAAAGAGGGATGATATTAAGGGAGCGTATGATGTCTTTTTGCGGATGCCTGGTAGAAGTGTGAGGTCATGGACGTTGATGATTTCAGGGTCTGTTCAATGCGGGAAGCCTAAGGAGGCGATTGGTTTGTTTTCGGAGATGGAAGAGTCTGGCGTGAGGCCAAATGAGGTGATGTTAGTGGCTGTTCTTGTGGCGTGTGCTGACTGGGGGGACTTGGGTTTGGGTAGGAGAATTCATGAGTTCTCGAACCAAAGTGGGTTTAGCAAAAATGTTCGGGTTTCCAACACTTTGATTGAAATTTATGTCAAATGTGGATGCTTGGAGGATGCCTGCAAAGTTTTCGATGGGATGAAAGAGCGAACGGTTGTGTCATGATCAGCTATGATCGCAGGGTTTGCCATGCATGGGCAAGCTGAGGAAGCTCTTAAGACTTTTCTCTAAAATGATTCAGAAAGGCGTGGATCTGAATGATGTATCCTTTGTCGGAGTGTTGCATGCTTCTAGTCACATTGGGTTTGTGGATCAGGTCGTGATGTCTTCACCAGCATGACTAACGATTATGGTATAATTCCTAGAATTGAGCATTACGGTTGCATGGTCGATCTTTTAAGTAGGGCAAGGCTCCTTCAAGAGGCTCACGATCGAGTTTATCACAAACATGCCTATCAAGCCCAATGGTGTCGTATGGGGAGCTCTCCTTGGCGGATGCAAAGTTCACAAAAACATTGAACTCGCTGAAGAAGCAACAAAGCACCTTTCGGAATTGGATCCACTTAATGATGGCTACTATGTGGTTCTGTCAAACATTTATGCAGAAGTACAACGGTGGGAAGACACAGCAACGGTGAGAAAGATAATGAGGGATCGAGGGGTGAGAGGACGCCCGGGTGGAGTTCAATTACAGTGGATGGAGTGGTTCATGAGTTTGTAGCCGGGGATGAAACCCGTCCTCAAGCTCAAGAGATCGTCCAAATGTGGGAGAAACTACTTGAGAAAATGAAGCTATGTGCCTAACACCTCAGTTGTTCTGCTAGACATGGAAGAGGATCAGAAGGAAAAATTTCTCTATCGTCATAGAGGGAAATTAGTGCTGGTTTTCGGGTTCATCAACACAAAACATGGAACACCAATTCGAATTATGATCTTCGTGTTTGCGAGGACTGTCATGCTGCTTTCAAACTTATATCAGCAATTGTTAGTACAGAGATCGTTGTGCGTGACCGTAACCGGTTCCATTGTTTCAAAGATGGCTTTTGTTCCTGCCGGGATTACTGGTAAGACGATCTACACTCCTAATTAAGAACATTATACAGTTCAACTAACATCATTTTCAGTGACAATACATTTTTCAGTTTTAAAGATTACTTTGAATCTCTGGCTCCAAATTATGAAAAATAAACAAACTATTTAATTGCACAAGAATAAAACTTGTCTGCAAAGTAATTCAAACTAATTCACTAAGCCGCTACATCTTTCTGAACTGCCATGATGGTGAATAACATCATCATCATCATCATCATTATCATAAAAAACTAGAAGACTGGGCTATGATTTGCAAACATTCTAGGATGATTTTGAGCATATCTTAGAGAACTGGACATCCCTTAGTCCTTATCCCTGGTGCAGTAGGACACTTGGCCAACGGACAATGGTCGTCTTGGTCCAGACCCCACCACTTTGGACCCATAATTTCCTTGGATTGGAGGGTGACATATAGGGTAACTGCTGTAAAGGCCACACCGGCATCCAAAGCAGCAGATAGGATATAGTTATGCCTAGCCCACCACCCCTTGTGCTTTCTGTAAACATACAAGTTGAAAACGAGTGCAACTGAAAACCATGACAAATAGTTTATGGCTTTCGCTGGTGGCATGACACCGGTTGATCCAAGGATTATAGGCATGTTTATGTGCCGAATCCACTTCTTATTGGGGAATTTTTTGTGGAGTAGCCAACCGGGAATAGGTGACAGAAAGCCGAGGAGGAAGAACCAGTTCAACTCTGGGTAGTTTCCTTTCTTAGTGAACATTCTGAGTGGGCCTATGACTCCCCATATGATTGAAGCATTGTAGAACACATCATCACCCGGGCATGTCCACGGACTTCCCGCTGGCAAGTTTGCTGGATCACAGATGTTCTTCACAGTAGTGAGAAGCCACCATGATGTACCAAAGAAGGCACTTGTAGCCGTCACTGTTCCGGCTAACTGAACATACAAAAATGGACAATTGCATGTAACTATGTGTTTCTGTTTCATTATATCATATGAAAAACGAAACAAACATTACTAATATTATTATTACTACTAGGAGTCTGTCGATGGTTACCTGCACTATAAACATGGACTTGGGGGGGATCTTCATATAGTGGCCTAATTTGAAGTCACCAAGAAACATGAGTGCCTGTGACATGCTGATATATCCATAGGTCTTGAAAGCCACATTAGCCAGAGGCCTCCCGGGATAAATGTACCCGATAATTAACTCTGTAATTATGTTGAGCCCTGGTTGCTGCACAGTAAATATTGAAATGAGCATAAAAGGTATTAGTAGTCCTTGGAACACGCTTCGACTTTATTAAACCCGGGTATAGGTAAGATATTTGTAGGCATGTTCATGTATCTACGTATTCAATGTAATACACAAATGCTGTATCTAGGGTTGGCCGTACCATGTTTGTTGTAGCGGCAATAACTCCGATGGGTAGGGTGAAAGCTAGTGCAATGGTACAGGCGAGTAAAACTCCCCACCATGGAAGTTGGAGCTGTTTGCCGAAACCTTCACAGGTAAAGATGGCAAGACCAACCATGAAAACAAGGATTATCTGGAACCACCATTCTGGGACTGGTTCATAGTTCCTCTTCATAAGTCTTGTGTGGACGTCGCCGAGCTGATTTTTCACTGCACCGGTCGTCTTTCTCCACAGATGCCAGATTTCTCTGTTTTTTCATGATCCATGTCCCATAAAAGAAGATAACAAGGAAAAAGTTATTAGTTCTTAAGAAATATTGCAGAGTTCGTGTATAGGAGATTACGAGCGATAGGTTAGGTTTCAATTTCTTCGTCTGAGTTAAGGTAATGTTAGGGAGATCACATTTCTTTACCGCATCATATCATGCGAGTTATGCTAGTAACTATCCCAACTTTTAACGTCGAAAAAGAGAAAAACTTACTTTCCATGATAGAGTCCAACATGTGAAATAGTCGATGTAAGAGTGGCAAAGCCCCAGCCATAGGTGAGGGCAAAGAAGGTACTGAGGTGGAGTTTACTGTAACTGTTATACCGGGGCAAATCGATATCGAAAGTTTTCTTATTGAGAATTCTCGAAACGTTGTACTTTTGGCCATCAACATCAAATGTCTGGGAGGAAAAGATTGGGAATTTCTTTGCATCATAGGTATTGGTCCAATACGTAATAGGCAAAATGATGTAAAAAATCAGAACAAAGCCAATTAGCATGTTGATCACAGCAACATCTGGGTAGGCTAGAGGGCTGCCCAGGAAGGCGGCGATGGTGGACCAGTCGAGGGCAAACGAGCCAATTCCGAGGCCCTTGAGGCCGGAACCAATCTGTTGCGCAGTGATGGAGTCCTTCCAAATCCAACAGACGAAGGAGAGAGCTGTTAGGGAAGGGAAGAATAAGCTTGGGACAATGTAGTACGCAAAGCTGCATACGAAAACAATGATGAAGAATTGCATCCTGGTTCTGCCTCCTTTGGGTCTCTTTTCCCTTTCATGCAATGCCCTGCCATTAATTCACATTTTATGATTTAGTTAATTCAAGGAGCGGGAATCAAACACAGAACTTTGAAAACAGGTCTGGATACTCTTAACTGCTTGAGTTACGATCGTCTCTTTTGATAAAATCGATCATATATGTACCTGAATAGAGAGACTTGAACAAGATTTGAAGGCCACCACATGTAGGGTGAGTCAACAAGAAATTTTCTGAATAATCCAGCCCATCCATATCCAAGCATCTGAAAAAAATATTCATAAAAGTAATGCTTGATGTGGTTTAAACTGGCATATTTGACCATAGAATTTGACCCAACGGTTTAAACAGAATGACTAAGTCCGTTGAATCAAACCCAACAGTCAAATATGTGTTGACATTAAATGCCTATGGGTATTTAAGAAAAATTGTGATGCGATGCCCATTTTAGAGAAAACCCTAGGCAAGGATCTTACTTCCCCTGCCACGTGTTAGTTTGAGTGACATTCGTGTTTTCCAATCAAAACATAGCTTGTGTTATAAGTTTTTCTCAATGATTCAAATTCTGTAACACATATTATCTTTTAACTAAGGTGTACGGGCCGCTCCACATACCAAAAGTCTGGTCTTAAGGTTTTCTTCGAGCGGGTCCCCCCTATACTAACTTTTATTCAAAGTGTGGTATGAAAATGGGGTACAAAAACTTGCCTGAGTGGTTTGAGATAACAAGAAGGCTGCCATGATGTGAATATCTCTGTGGTAGTAAGCCTTGACAATTGTGATAATGTTAACTGCATAAACACTGTTTGATCCAGAGTTTGCAAATATAGTGATCAAAACATGTTCTTTCATACTGAAAGGTCCCGGATTCAAAGAAAACGACCATTTTGTAAATGGGACTTGGAACTCCGTCGCAGGAAGGACCGCCGCCATCAGCTTTCCTAGGGGGAGGACTACGATTTGGGCCGAGACTGAAGAAACGTATAGATGATTTTGCCGGTACCCGAAAAATTGGTTCACGAAAGCAAGAATAACGCATGATAGTAGGCCGAGAACCCATGTCCGGAACGTCATGGTCGGCTCCGATGGGTCGTCTGTGGTTGGAACCGTTAGCCTAACTTGCTCAATTGGGCAGTCATTCACTTCTTCATCTGTTTGCATGTGCAACATGTATACAAAAATCACTCGTTAAACGCAACAAAAACATAAAGGGAAAAAAAGGAATGTGTGCATGTATCGAAGTGTGGTATGACTGTAAGAAGAAATGGATCGATTTTTTTTTTTGTTTTTTTGTTTTTTTTTTTCCCCGGGGGGGGGGGGGTGTGCGCGCGCTTACCGACGATGACGTCGATGTTGAAGTGAGACTTCCCGCCAGGTATGTCATCGTCGTACTTCACCGTCATCGGTCCTTCTTTGCCTCCTTCACTGTCTTTGTTTCTCCTTCAAACAAATAACAAAGCCTCTCAAACTAGTTTTATGTATGCTAGTGTCTCCAGTGCACACACACAGAGGTTGAATTCATGATCCTTGAGAATCAAATTATTGGAAGTACATTTATTGATCATCTTGTTGACGAGCTTTTATAGAGTTGAGAGTCACTTGGTGCAATTGGTGTCACTTCTTCTATTCGAGATCTGACCAGCGGAGATAGTGGTGAGAAAAAATTGTGGTCCTAATAGCAACGCTTTTTCAAAAAAACCGTTTTGTAGGCCTAAAATCTGGTTCAGCCTAAACTCTTAATTTGTAATGAAGGTATTGGTCAAAGACACAAAAATCTAAATTTGGAAAACAAATGTAATGTTGAAAAATTCTTATATGCATCTGACCGAAAAAGTTTTGACATAATGTAAACTTAGCATTAATGACATCAGCACGCACATTAATTAAGTACCATGCATAATAAAATGTCCCATGTACCGATCTGGAGAGAGGAAACCGAATACTAGACCTCAAGTTTAGTCATGAATATTACTAAACATTTGAGTTGCTGGCCTATTATTTGATTGGTTCGTACTTAATAATGTTGTGTTGTTACACTATCTGGTAATTATCAATTATGTGCTACTTATTTCAAAATTAAAGCATGTTTACATTCACTAGTTTCAAATTTTGAATACTAAAACCAAATTTGTTCAATTAACTTTACATATTCATATCTTTCTCCACCAATCTACCAGAACTGGCCTATATATGGTTTTGCAATATTACAATGTCACACATTTAGGGTTTTAAGGTTTTGATTTCCGAATCATATCTTAGTGAACTGGACAACCTTTGGCAACTACACCTGGCGCCGTTGGGCACGTGGCCAGCGGACAATGGTCATCCACTTCGAGACCCCACCAGCTGGGCCCCATTATATCCTTGGTTTGAAGGGTGAAATACAGAAGAACAGCTGTGAATGCCACACCAGCATCCAAAGCAGCAGATAGAATGTAGTTATGTCTAGCCCACCACCCCTTGTACTTTCGGTACACGTAGATGTTGAAGAAAATCCCAACTGAAATCCATGTCAAATAGTTCACAGCCCTAGCAGGCGGCATGTTTCCCGTTGCCCCCAGAATGATCGGCATGTTTATGAGCTTAATCCACTTCCGATTGGGGAACTTTTTGGAGAGGAACCAAATCGGAACGGGTGCAAGCAAGCCAATGAGGAAGAACCAGTTCATTTCCGGGTAGACACCTTTGCTGCCGAACATCCTGAGTGGGCCTATGACCCCCCATATGATCGAAGCATTGTAGAACACATCGTCACCAGGGCATGTCCACGGACTTCCCTCTGGCAGCTTCGATGGATCGCAGATGTACTCGATGCTTGTGAGAAGCCACCAGGATGTGCCAAAGTAGACACTTGAAGCTACTAGCGTTCCAACTAACTGAAGAAGCAGATAAGGGGGAAAATAGGTACAAGTAATTATGTCACAAATATGAACAATTAGAGCCCGTTTGAGAGCTGAAAACTGAAATGGTTATCAAACCAATCGTTAGTTAATGCGATAAACGTAATTAAATTACCTGCACAACAAACATGGACTTAGGAGGGATCTTCATATAGTGGCCTAATTTGAAGTCACTAAGAAACATGAGTGCCTGTGACATGCTGATATATCCATAGGTCTTGAAAGCCACATTAGCAAGAGGCCTCCCGGGATAAATGTACCCGATAATTAGCTCTGTGATCACATTAAGCCCCACTTGCTGCAGAACAAACATAATCAAATGAGAAATCAGAACTTAATATGACACGCTTCGAAGAAAATGTGCAACAAAGGTATGTGGTGCACTCTGATTATATCGTTCATAATTAACATTTTCTTCTTCTGTTTGATGCGTACAAATGATTTGTCCGTGTGTTATGGACGTACCTGGTTTGTTGTGGCTTGAATAATGCCGATAGGTAAGGTGAAAAATAGGGCAATGCCGCAAGCCATTAAAACTCCCCACCATGGAAGTTGGAGCTGTTTTCCGAAACCTTCACAACTAAAGACAGCAAGAGCAACCATAGAAACAAGGATGATTTGAAACCACCATTGAGGCACTGAGTCATAGTTCTTCTTCATCAGTCGGGTATGGATGTCACCGATTTGATCTTTCACTGCACTAGTTGTCTTTTTCCACATCTTCCAAATCGTTCTGTTCATGTATACATGTCACATGAAAAAAAAAAATGCTCAAGTTTAGATGCAAAGAAATATTTGTTCAGTTGAGTTTAAAACTGGTGTCGAAATCCACATAATTACCTTCCGTGGAAGAGAGCAACGTGCGAAATAGTAGCCGTCAGAGTGGCAAAGCTCAGCCCATAAGTGAAGGCAAAGAAGGTGCTGAGATAGAGTTTACTGTAACCGTCATACCCTACCATGTTAATATCGAAATTTTTCTGATCTAGAACTCTGGAAATGTTATAGATCTGGCCACTGGAATCGTAAGTGTGTGACGTAAAGATTGGAAATTTTTGAGCTTCGTATGCGTTGTTCCAGTAGGCAATGGGGGTGACAACATAAACAATCAATACAAAACCAATTAAGATGTTAATGATCGCAAATCCAGGAGTGGCTAAAGGGCTGCCTAAGAAACCGGCAACAGTAGACCAATCAAAGCCGAATGAGCCAATGCCAAGCCCATGCATGCCGGAACCAATCTGTTGAGCGGTGATGGAGTCCTTCCATATCCAGCAAACAAAGGAGAAAGCGGAAATGGAGGGGAAAAGAAAACTCGGAACAATGTAGTAAGCAAAGCTGCAGATGAAAACCATGAAGAAGAACTGCAGCCTAGTCCGGCCTCCCTTCGGCCTCTTCTCCTTTTCGTGCAATGCCCTGCCATTCAAATCATTAAATTCTTCCATTATTTACAGAAAATTGAAGAAATGCTATTCGGTTTCAAGTGAAAAAAGAAAAACAATAAAAATACCTGAAAAGAGAGACTTGAACAAGATTTGAAGGCCACCACATGTAAGGAGAGTCAACAAGGTATTTTCTGAAAATGCCAGCCCATCCATACCCAAGCATCTGAAGGTTTTCACATTCTGAACACATGAATTTCACAACACGAAAACTTGCACATTTATCAAACAACAGTAGTCACAACCTAGGTTCAAAAAGAAGTTAGGCACCAGTCGGGCGTTGGACTAGGGACTAAGCACTTATAGACGGAATTAAGTAAACTTATTATGGGAATTTTTATTTGAACCCATATAACCTCTTTTTACACTCAACTTACTCTATTCACCCTTTTTTTTTTTTATGGCGCTTTTCGATCTAGGTCCAAAAACATAGATGGTTTTTAGGAGAGAGTTCAATTATCTAATTACATGTTTTTATTTCTTTTATACTCATTTTATATTTTTTTAAAATATTAAAAATCAATTAAAAATCTTCTAATATTATGCATTTTTCAACTCCAAAAAATCTAATTAATATCTTGCAACAACAAAAACTAATATAATAACATAAATTATCTACAAAACATTCTACCTTAACTCAAGTAACAAATATATGAATATATATTATACCTGTAAGCGAGATATGAAACCTAACTAAAAGGTAGGAAAAAACATAATATACCTACAAGCAAGACACATTAATTTGTGACATGTTGATTATAAAAAAGAATCTGTCATATAGAAACATAAAAATAATTAACCTGTGATATAGGTTGATTATAAAAATTAAAAATAAAATCTATAAATGGGGTTTAAAGCAGGAGGAAGAACAAGAAATAATAAAAAATAAAAATAAAAGGAAATAATCAAAGAGATAATTAGGAAGAAATTTGATTTTTATAATAAATCTTATCATTGAATAGATAATTATTGATAATTAAATAATTAAATTTAAGGAATTGGACTTATTTTAAAAAATTGGACTATTCCTACTATTGACTAAAAAAATTGGACTTATATCAAGTTTCCCCTTTTTTTATTAAAGAATTAATATCTCTTTAAACCCAAATTTATTACCTAAACTACCATCTCAAACCCAATTCAAAATGTAAAAGTATCTTTACACCCATTCCCTTTATAAAATAACATCTCTAATTGAATGTTTTTCTTTTTAAAAGAGGCGTCATTTGCCCCTCTATAATTGCATATGCCGTATAGGATTAGCATTTCCATGGCTGCTTTTTTTCTTTTTGCTACCACAACCCATCCATGGACTTGGGATCCAAGAGATCATTCCATAGACTTGAATTTGCCAAGAGAATGTTATGCAAGCTCCTGTTCAGTCATTTTTAAATCGAGCCTTTTTATGTTCTTTTTAAGAAACTTTGAAGTGACATAGGGTTGGGTGTTTTGCTGCTATGTTAATAAACAAATAAACAAATTGGAGCTACTTCGAATAAAAAGGGTGCAAGACATGCCACCCACTAGTTCGTGGTTAAGGTTGAGCAATCTTTATTTGCACCAAGAATCAAGTTTTATGTCTTTGCAATACTAATCAAAAGTCCTTGCACTGGTGTTTTGGGGTGCATACAGACGGCAGAGAAAAACAAATACAATATAATATAAAAAGTATGAAAATTTTAATCCAAAGAAGAAGCAAACAAACAAAATATCCATAAATTGAGTCATAACTTACTTGGAGAATTAAAAACTTCAAAATCACCATCCATCAAATGAAAAACTTGTTTTTCTCTATCAGAGTTGTTAGGGTTTTAGTCTATTTAAACGTAGGATAAACAAAAGGTGATGATAGGGTTTAATTATAGTATGTGGGTCTATTGATAAATTTGATTTTTATTATTAATTTCATTTTGTACTGAATAGTAATTATGCAATAGGGTAAAATAAACAATTAACATTTAAAATTTAAGTTGGGCGTAGAAAAATGTTAGATGGGGTTAAATAAAATTTCTCATTTATTAGATATCATATAAATATGTGGCAGCTTATACTTAAAAAATACATAATTACATTAAGATACATAAATTGCATGATAGAATAACATATAGATTATAAAGTATTATAACATAATGCAAAATAGAAGTTATCCATATTCTATCTAAGTGAGAGTCACGACCTAAGAGGGTCTGGGCGAGCTAGGCGGGAGCCTAAGTAGGCCTAAGCGCCATTTCTTAATTTTCAAACGCTTAGGGATTAATCATATGATGGTCAGCCGCCAGCCGCCTAGCGCCTAAGCAGGATCTAGGTGAGATTTTTAGAACAATGGTCACAACTCACAAATTAGCAATTGGTGTCTAAATTTACCTGAGTGGTTTGTGCTAACAAGAAGGCAGCTGCAGGATGCAATTTTCTGTGGTAGAAAGCCATGACAATCGTGATGATGCCAACAGCGTAAACGCTGTTCGATCCAGAGTTGGCGAAGATGGTGATCAGCACATGTTCTTTCAAGTTGAAAGGCCCCGGATTCAGCGAAAAAGACCAATTTGTAAACGGGAACCGGATTGATTTCTGCGGAAGGGTAGCAGCCATCAGCTTCCCCACAGGTAGGACAAGAATTTGCGCAGAGAGTGAAGAAACGTAGAGTTGATTCTGGCGGTACCCAAAAAACTGGTTGACAAAAGCAAGAACAGAGCATGAAATGATCCCAAGAACCCATGTTCGAAACGTCAAGGTCGGCTGTGAAGGGTCATCGGTTATTGGAACTGTTAGCCTCACTTGCTCTATTGGGTTGTCATTCACTTCATCATCTGATGCATCAACAAAAAATTGGCCACATTGCAAATTAAAATTTGCAAGAACCGCTTGTTCTTAGAAGATTTGCTAAAAATAAATAAATCCTATTTCTTTAAACTTAAGAAACATTTCAAAAAAGTGAAGAATACATCAAAACTTGGAAAGTTCATAATTCTATCAAATCTTGATCCAGCCTTGACATTACCAGTTCTGCACAAACATGTTGAGATTAATAAAACAGAGAGATTCGAAAGGTAGAATCTTTTGTTTTAGACTGATTAAAATTTCATGGCTCTCAATCCTCTCTCTTTGACATCTGTTCAAGAACACATCTTTGGCAATTGTATATCGATTTTTTACATATAAAATGCATATTTATACATCAAAACATGAAAAAAATACACAACTCCATGAAATCTTTTTTAATCTTTGCCATTTTCCAGTTTTGCATAAACATATTGAGATTAATAAAACAGAGAGAGATTAATTACTACTGGCTTAGAGGGACTTACCAATTACATCAACATTTGATTGCTGCCTTGCTTCACGAGGAACTCCATCCTCTACATAACTACCCATCTCTCTCTGTCTCCTATCTCTCTCTCTCTCTCTCTCTCTCTCTCTCTCTCTCTCTCCCTTGCAAACCCCTCAATGGCTGCAAACCCACATCACCAATTTTATAAAGATGCAAACCTTCTTCTTTGTTTAGTCAAATTTTGCGGTTCACAAGCTTGAAATGGGGTGCCTAGAAATAAAGCAATGCCGGTAGTTTCTTTTTCAAGAAACCAGTTTTTTACTTTTCTTTTGCCCTCAGCTCCCTGGTGTGTGATGCAGTAGTACTACTAGTAGCTTAGCTAAGGGACAAATACACAACCTCCCCTTCTTTTTGGGTTTATGTAATTTGATGATGGTTATTGTGTACTTATACCATGATTAATTTGACTTGTAAAATGGAGTTGCATACTGTGGATTTTTTTAAGGATCCTAAAATATGTTCGTGGGTAAGCAGGAATCTTGGACAAATCTTCATGTGCACTGTGCAGGAGATGAGGGGACGAGAAAATGAAGAAAAGGACAACTTGTCTTGTCTTTACCCCCAAAGATTAATACAAACTACTTATAACCCAAAAGAGAAGAAATTTTCAGTGTAAGTGATATTAGTTCAGTTATAATAAATTTATTTATTTATTAATGTTATATATATATATATATATATTTATATATCTATCTTATACTTTTGTGAAATATTAAAGTTATTGTCCACTTATTTTATGTTACATAAATTGGTAATATAATGTTAGAAAAAATCTCGAGGTCGATCCTCCTTTTGCTCTCAAGAAAAACTTTCAATACAAACATTTGAACCATGCCTCACCCGACTGCCTGCACAAACAAAAAATACGTCACACCCCTGTATCAGGTCTCACCACCCAGTGACTTATGGTCTCGAACCTTTGTTTCGTAATGCGACAATCTCACTGAATACTAGTCTCATGTTATAGTGTAACCGTCACGCTAAAAAATTTGTTCTTCATAAAGAGTTGAAAATAAATGAATTTTAGGATGTTGGATCTGTCTACAATGAAAACTACTGATTTCGTCAAAAAATAATTCATGTGGAAGATAAGATAGTATGTGGACAGCGGAGGAGGCTTGTGTGCTGACAGTGAGTGGTAGATGTGGACTCCAATCTTGGGGGATGACAGCTAAGTGTAATAAAAAAGGAAAAATTAAAATCAGAGGTGGTTGGAAAATTGAAATTATTATGGGACTAATTGAGAGCTGCTATAACTTCCAACTCAAGTGATGTAAGTCAATAGTTTGGAAGATGGCAAATAATAATGTTTTAAAAGGTTAGCCCGTGATTTAGTCGTAACAGTTTACTTTTTTTAGGGTAATGAAGACTCACAAAGTCATTTGAATCTTCTCTGGTCATTGCCATATAATTCATTAGTGCTAAGAATCAAATGTATAACATGTTGTGTAAAATACATGTCTGAAATTTGTTTTCAATTATTAAATCATCCCGTGGTGGTAAACAAATAATAATTAGGGTTACTATAGTTGGAGAATTGAAATGTGAGGTGTGAATATTAAAACGTGGAAGCTTTCTTGCCCATGATTCCATCACACATGGGAAGGGAAGGGGCATTGTGATACTTTATCTAGAAAGACATTAAATATAATACCACTTTAACTCGGTTTTATAGTATTAATTAAAGTAAAGAACTATTTAGTATATTGACTTCCAAATTTCAGGATCTGGAGTGTAAATTTTATGAATGATGCGTATTCACCAAGGACATGTTTAAAAGTAGACGGATTAAAACTGTTGTCTGACAACTTAATGAGTGGTTAATTGCGTTTTACAAACATACTTAAAAGGTCTTATGAGTCATATAAACGGTTTCTAATGAAGCACCTAAAACTTTCTTTCGAAAGCACTTCGAAGTGTGTTCTACGTACAGAACTTAATTTTTTTACATGCAATCGGCATTCTTCCAACAAAACACTTCTAACCAAAGCATTTCCTATAAAAGTAATTTCAAACAAGCTTAACACAGTGTTAAGGTTGGTCATTAGATTATTATTATTATTATTATTAAACTCGTCATCTATGAGATTTGAATATAAAACTTTTCATTTATTAGTGAAGAAAAATATCATTATACCGTAGTATTAAGTAACAACTATTCAGATTTATATTTACCAATCTGCCATGATGGTCACCATCAACAAGATAGATTAAAAAGAAAACTAATGAAAAAGACTTGAAAACTTTGAGTTTTAACGATAAGGACAAAATAAATGGTAAAATGAATAGTACCATAATTGACTTTTTAGTGTAAAAATGTGGTTTTTTTGTTAAAGTGAATAGTACCGTGGGCTTTTCGTTAAAACTCCCTAAATTAAAAGGACTATAATTTGAAAAATAACATGTCCATTGTATATCGTGCAGCCAGTTTTCGTCAGGTATTATTTGTGTTTAATTTTAAATATAAAAAAAGTCAAATGATTTTTGACCATATGATACATGATGAATGATTGAGATGTGAAGATCCTTAGGACCCTCACAATTTGGATCCAAATGGAATCTTTACCATACCCCTTGGTGCCATTTGGACTTATTACTAATTATTTCAAGGTTTGGATTGAAAGAAACATTCCCTCGCTGCAACTTGGCTAGATCCCATCCTTCACATACCACTCCAATTTTCTATCTTCGTAAATCAGTTGAGAATATCTTTCTGCATTATTTATTGGGACGGATTCATGATATGTTTTTTACACAACTTTTAACAGAGAGTTTTTATTAGACTCATTCTCTAATGTATTTTAACAGTTCAAACTATCTATCTTTCATAACATTATTCATAGATCATCTTTATAAAAAATTAAATAAATCTAAAACCATTAAGACATTCATTTGTAATGAAGAAAATAAACGATTTATATAAAAAAAACCTAAACTCTTAGAAACCCTAAACTCTTATCTAACAGTCATATGATTTTAGATTTGGGTAATTTTTGGTAGATATGACCTTTGATGAAAAATCTTAAAGATTAACGGGTCAAATCATTAAAATTCATTTTGGAGTGCGCCTCACAAACACTTGTGTCAAAAGTTGTGTAAAAAAATAATGTCACAGATCCGCTCCTTATTTATGTATACATCCTATTTGTTTCTTTTTTTTTTTATCTTTTATTGTTAATTTATTTTTAATTTCTTTAGTTTATGTGTAACATCCCACATCGCCTAAGAGAGTGGATCATATAAGCCTTATATGTATATTCTCATCTTTACCTAGCACGAGGCCTTTTGGGAACTCACTGGCTTCGGCTTCCATCGGAACTCCGAAATTAAGCGAGTTCGGGGCAAGAGCATTCTCAAGATGGGTGACCCATTGTGAAGTTCTCATGTGAGTTTCCAGAAACAAAATCATGAGGGCGTGGTCGGGGCCCAAAGCGAACAATATTGTGCTACGGTGAAGTCAAACCTTGGATGTGGTGGGGGCCCGGGCCATGATGTGACATTATGCCTTATAAAAGGGTTTGGTCTAAGTTTTGAACGTAGTTTTTGCGGTACACAACCATCTAAATTTGGTTGTAAGCAAAAGAAAAACAAATACACACCATCCAAATTTGACTAAACAACGTGATTCCTCACTTGTAGAAGTACATAATTTGTTTGACTATCTCATGGAAGTAGCTGGGAGCTTAACTCCCTCAAGCAAGCCCTTGACTTCAGGCATGCTGGAACCAAAACTAGATAATTCACATTCTATCAGCCGAGAAAGGCTAAGAGCGAGGAGTGATCCACTTGAAGCAAGCTTCTTACCTATTCACGCTAAACCAATTCGTAGAAGAAAGCTTCACTAATGACCAGTCGGGCGCCATAGACTTTAATAAGATGTCTCAATCCCCACAGGCAGCAGTGGACAATATTGTGCTACGGTGAAGTCGAACCTTGGATGTGGTGGAGGCCCGGGCCGGGATGTGACATTATGCCTTATAAAAGGGTTTGGTCTAAGTTTTGAACGTAGTTTTTGCGGTACACAACCATCTAAATTTGGTTGTAAGCAAAAGAAAAAACAAATACACACCATCCAAATTTGACTAAACAACGTGATTCCTCACTTGTAGAAGTACATAATTTGTTTGACTATCTCATGGAAGTAGCTGGGAGCTTAACTCCCTCAAGCAAGCCCTTGACTTCAGGCATGCTGGAACCAAAACTAGATAATTCACATTCTATCAGCCGAGAAAGGATAAGAGCGAGGAGTGATCCACTTGAAGCAAGCTTCTTACCTATTCACGCTAAACCAATTCGTAGAAGAAAGCTTTACTAATGACCAGTCGGGCGCCATAGACTTTAATAAGATGTCTCAATACCCACAGGCAGCAGTGGACAATATTGTGCTACGGTGAAGTCGAACCTTGGATGTGGTGGAGGCCCGGGCCGGGATGTGACATTATGCCTTATAAAAAGGTTTGGTCTAAGTTTTGAACGTAGTTTTTGCGGTACACAACCATCTAAATTTGGTTGTAAGCAAAAGAAAAAACAAATACACACCATCCAAATTTGACTAAACGACGTGATTCCTCACTTGTAGAAGTACATAATTTGTTTGACTATCTCATGGAAGTAGTTGGGAGCTTAACTCCCTCAAGCAAGCCCTTGACTTCAGGCATGCTCGAACCAAAACTAGATAATTCACATTCTATCAGCCGAGAAAGGATAAGAGCGAGGAGTGATCCACTTGAAGCAAGCTTCTTACCTATTCACGCTAAACCAATTCGTAGAAGAAAGCTTCACTAATGACCAGTCGGGCGCCATAGACTTTAATAAGATGTCTCAATCCCCACAGGCAGCAGTGGACAATATTGTATTACGGTGAAGTCGAACCTTGGATGTGGTGGAGGCCCGGGCCGGGATGTGACATTATGCCTTATAAAAGGGTTTGGTCTAAGTTTTGAACGTAGTTTTTGCGGTACACAACCATCTAAATTTGGTTGTAAGCAAAAGAAAAAAGAAATACACACCATCCAAATTTGACTAAACAACGTGATTCCTCACTTGTAGAAGTACATAATTTGTTTGACTATCTCATGGAAGTGTGTGGGAGCTTAACGCCCTCAAGCAAGCCCTTGACTTCAGGCATGCTGGAACCAAAACTAGATAATTCACATTCTATCAGCTGAGAAGGGCTAAGAGCGAGGAGTGATCCACTTGAAGCAAGCTTCTTACCTATTCACGCTAAACCAATTCGTAGAAGAAAGCTTCACTAATGACCAATCGGGCGCCATAGACTTTAATAAGATGTCCCAATCCCCACAGGCTGCAGTGGCATCATGGCTTCAAGCCAAATCTACTAGAGGTCAATCTCTTAGAAGGCCGAGCGGCGAAGTTCGGTTTTTGAATAAAAGATATTACTACACTAACGAAAATCAAACCTAAGAACTCTCACTTACAAGTGAAGACAAATACAACTAAACCGTAGTAATAAGTAGTGTAGAAGTACATAATACTAGATACAAGCAAACGAATTAAGCATCTTTAAGTGTATGAGTGTACGTAAGCGTGAAACTGTGACTATTTTTAGTGCTCTTTTGTTATTGTTATGCAACAATGGGTGGGGAAGGACTATAATTCTCTCCTCTCCTCTTTCCATTCCCTTCTATCCATTCCTCTCACATTCTCTTATTTTGTCTTTCTCTTGCTATAAAAAATTAATATAAGATGTTGACGTGGCTTAACCGTGACCGTTCAATTAGGAGGGGAGGGAATGAGAGAGTAAAAAAGATGGGAGATAATCCTACTCTGGAAAAAAAAAAAAAAAGTGAAATGACATCTAGCCAGACTATACTCGCAACTTCCCTTCACCTGTAACTTCTGCTGCGCCAAAGTGGAAAGTTCTAACAAACTATAATAAGAGACAAAAATGTCAATAAGAGACAAAGTCGCAACTTTCCTATTTTTGCTTCGGACCACTGAAGATGCTCTAATAAGAGACAAAAATGTCAACTCCATCCCTCACTGTCTAGACTAATCTTTACGACAGGAAAATAAATAACGGAAAGGGATTTGAAAATAAACGTTTTCAACCCTTTAAAAACCTTTATATTATATTCACGACACAATTGAAGAAAATAGAGGAGGAAATTTAATAACGGAAAGGGATTTGAAAGTAATCGTTTTCGATTGAGGATCTTTTTTGGATTCTCTTTGCAAGGATTTCGAAGATCCTCTTATGAAGATTCCGATAATTCTCAAATCGTGTTCATTTATCGTATATCGTACGGTTAATTTTCGTCAAATACTGTTCATATTTAATTTTAAATAAAAGTATTTAAAATAATTTCTGACCGTATATTGTACTATAAACATATACAATTTAAGAATTTATAGAAACTTCATATAGGATCCTCATTCATCGTTTTCAACCCTTTGAAAACCTCTATATTATTTTTTATTCTCAGATCCGAAAGAACAAGATTAAAACTTGGGGATTTGAGCCCTACAGAAGAGGGTTGGTTTTTTTATAAGGTACACACAAAAAAGTCAAAAGTAACATGTGGATCAACAATGAGAATGATCTAATAATTAGGAACGAATTTTAATTTTGTACTTCACACAATATACTTTGAATTCGATTCATGACGTTATTAAATCACATGATGGTAATTAGGAGAATGTTGAAATGCCTATGAATTTTCCTAATTCTTAAAAAGATGGTTCTGGTCCCTTTTGAATCCTTTTTTAAAGAAAAAATTGTGGATCAAAAGAAAAAAAAAAAAAAACAAAGCATCCAAGTTATTTAATATTTAATATAACCCAAAAAATAAAGGAGTAAAAAGGAATAAGAATCTTTGTGTTTTATATATCGAGATTACGATGGGTCTTGGTCATCCATGCATGGAAGATATGATATTCTATATAAGTGAGAAAACGAGTGATGTCTGCGGTCCATGTGCCCAATATCTTTCGAAATTGCTGACAATTCAAAAGTTGAAGATTCTTGCCCATGATGGGAATATGGGAATGATTTTGGATATTCTTTATAAAAACTAATGAAAAATACTTGAAAATTTTGAGTTTTAACAATAATGATAAAATAAAGGGTAAAATGAATAGTATCATGATCGACTTTTTAGTGTAAAAATATGGTTTTTCGTTAAAGTGAACAGTACCAGGAGCTTTTCGTTAAATTTCCCTTCTTCTTTTCTTGATGCAACTTGAAGATACGAGAAAATTTTATTAAAACAAATGAGGAAGAGTTCGTTCATGACATTATTTAATTAAGGCGAATATATGATCGTATCTTTGAGAAAATAAGTTTAAATATCTTAAACTTCACTTCAACTAATATCGAAGCATTTTGTGATAAACCTCATACCTGACGGATTGTGTAGGTGGTAACTACCAAATTAGGGACAATATCGGTGTTGTTGAAAGTGGGCATCGGGCCTTCTCTATGATAATTTTACATGGTATTAGAGTCATAGAGTGGGCTCGTACTGTACTGCCACGTGATGGGTGAATCCGCTTGGCCCCACACGATAATGGTGGGTCTTGTGGTCTCGCATGTAGAGTGAGTCCCGTTGGCTCCATATGGTAGTTGATATATGGATCTCTCACATGTGACCCACTAATTAGGTCCCACGTAAGTGGTTGTGTTGAAATATCACACATTGACTGTATCTTTAAGAAAAAAAGTTTAAATGTCCTAACCTCACTTCAACTAATACCAAGTCATTTATGATAAAATCTCATACCTGACAAATGTACAAGTGGTAATTACCAAGTTGGGGACAATGACCTATCTCTATGATGATTTTACATATTTGTATTTAAGAAAGTTGATGAGTTATAAATTCATGTTGACCATGTGTTTGCGTCTAAAATTATGTGGTTATGACAAACTTCAAATTTTTGTGTTTTTCAATATAGTTCATAGAAAAAAAAAAGTTAAGAATTTGTTCCCAGTGAAATAAATTGTTTGCAAGTGCAAAATGTTTGTTAGAGCATTTGATCAGAACATTGTGATCATCGCTTTGTACACGAATTTGAATATTTTCTCTATAAATTAAAGTAGATTAATTTGTAAACTAAATAACGTGTGACTAATACAAATGAGCACGTTTATCAAAACTTAAGTAATAATTCAATCATTAACTTCTATGTTATTTAGTTTTTAAATTTTTATTTACAAATTTAATCTCCATAGCATTCTCTAACTATAACGTCGTATTGTAAAAAGAAATAAATTCACACTTGTTTACACTAGATAATCGCATATACATGACTTTGCAAAAGCCCTAAATCAAGTACAAGTTAAATTGAGATCGAAATGTAGATGGTATAGTCAACCCTTGCAGTCGTTCACCCTTTTTTGGCATTATTCATCTAGGACAACAATTGATTTCAGACCTTTAGAACAAGGGCCCATGACCATGAGCCCTAACCGTGTCACTTTAAAACGTCTCATTTTCATATAATATAATAGTGGAGTTGGACTAACTTCACACAACTTTAATATCGAATTCGACATTTATGAAAGTTAAGTTTAAGATCTCATACACTTACTAGCAAGTTGAAAATTATATAACTATACCTAGGGACCATATCGAGACATTAAACAATAATTAAATTGTATTAGATTGTTCATCAACTCTAATCTGAAAAATTAATGCATAAAGGAAATTTGATAAAACTCCACCATGTTCTTGATGCAATTCATTTTTTTCCCACTTGATGCATGCTTCTTAAACTAAGAGCCATCCCTGACAACAATTTTTAAACATTCATAAAACATAATACGCGTGAATTGAATCGATTGATCAAGATAGCATTTTCATCTTCTTGCACTCGACATCAAAATACATTACCAAAGTTACCAAAGTTACCTATAAATTAAATTAAAATTGCCCCTTTTAATCTCATCTACAACTTTCGGGCCCCACTTATAAAGTTGTAATAATCAAATGTTTTATTCATGAATTTTATACTTTTAGTGGTAGAGGATATTTGAGGCGAGTGTTCTATTTTATGAATATGAATTTGACTACTATACTTACATTGTTAGACGAGTTGTACAACTTAAGGGTTTTCATTAGGAAAATTAATGAAAATGACTTGAAAATTTTGAGTTTTAACGATAAGGACAAAATAAAGAGTAAAATGAATAATACCAGGATTAATTTTTTAACGTAAAAAATATGATTTTTCGTTAAAATGAATAATATCGAAAGTTTTTCGTTAAAATTATCTTTTTCATTATCTTCGATTATTTATTTCTCGTCATACCATTATTGGACTAGTGGGCCATATGCCAGATTCCACTACCAAAAATCTCTCCCCACCCGCCCACCTAGGACCATTTATTTCCTCTCGTCTTTTATTGGACTAGTTGGACCATTTATTGGACTAGTTGATCTAATGTCCCATGCTAGCTTTGATCACGCCTATCTCCAAGTGGGAGCTCTGTCGAGCGGGGGCCCCGGCCTACCCTTTAGTACAAATTCACGTCGACCTAGTTGATTCACGCGTTTTAGAAATCTGAAAGTGTGAATGTGTTCACGCACGACTGATCTTAGTATTTTTCTTATTTTTTATGAAAACTCGGAATCATGTTGGCGTGTGCGCTCTTTCTGGATACAAATGTATGCAAATCATAATTTCAGAAGCACGAGAAATAAGAGTCAGAATGCTCAAAGGCGCTCATACGCAACCAACCCAGATACCCTTATTTAGTGAAAATTGTGTGTCACGTCGGTGCGTACGTTCTTCCTGACTACAAATAAAACTAGAATACGCCCACATACAGCTAACCTTCGTAATCATGTGCGCCCTTTCGTGTTGCAAATGTATGTGTGCCCTAATTATCGTACGCAAAGGCAATACAAGCCAGAAAGTTTGACACGACTGATCTTAAACCTATTCTTTCATGGTTATTGTTAGCCATATTTGCATGTGTGTTCTTCTTGACTACAAATGCTAAAAAACCCTAATTATAAAAGTGCGAAAAGTAAAAGTTGAAAGGGATATGCTATTCACACATCTCATTTTACTTCTTACACATCCTTTGATAATTTCTATCCGTTGAGATCTTCTTCAATTCATCCGATTCGACAGTCAAAAATTAAAAAAATATGTAAGAAATAAAATAAGATGTGTAGATATCACATTCCAAGTTGAAAAACTTCAAACACCTTCACGAACTACTGATCTTAGCATTGACAAATTTTTATCTGACAAATTTTTTATCTTAGCATTGCTGGTTGTTTGCTACTGGTGAGCAGTGTGCGCACTGACAGCGTTATCTGTCAAACGGTTATCCTTTGTGGCAAAAGACAAAGTTGTTGAAGGGATTGAGAACATATGATGATGCTTTAAATTTTCACCCAATGAAAGCCAATGATGTTGCATAAGTGTTGGTGAATAAATTACTGGTTTTAGAAACGATGTCAATGATAACAATGATTGTCCATACTTATTGATGATATCCTGTTTTTCTGAGCCGTCTATTGATGCTTTGAGTTTGGTGATCTGTCCCTTTGAAAGTTGGAAAGCTTATCTTTTAATTCTTATCTACCTCTATGCTTCCACCAAGTGGGTGAGCTCGTTTGGGGACTCTCAAAATTTAAGATAGTTCACCATTTCTTTGGATTTTAGCAAAGAGAAACATCATATGTATGGAGATGTGATGCAACCATGACGGTGAGTTTAGAAAAAACAATGCTTAGGTGCACGTTCAATGTCTCATTGTCTATGCAGTTGTGATTTTTAGTGTACATATGTTATAATACGAATTGTTCATTTATGTGATCATCATTTAAAGCTCACCACTTTATTAAAAATCAAACGAACTTAATGTTCGTTTAACATGAACGTTTGGTTCTTTAAAGGAGCGTTTTGATATAGGCTCTTCATTTTTTAAATTTTTTTAGATTAAACATACACTCATTTTGAAAATTTGATCAAACATTTTCCTAAAATTTTGGTTATTAATTTCTGTTTTTCACATAAGTTCAATTTTGTTTAGAATTTTAGTTTTTCACGACTTCTCTTGGACATTTCATTTTCTTTTTTTTTTCTTTTCCTATTATCCCTATATTTTTGCATTTATTATCCATCTCTATGCATTTTTTTATTGTTTGTTATCATTTTTACTTTTTTTTTTTGTGAATATAGTAGAATATTTATAAAAAAAAATGGTTAGATTTTATTATTTAGAAAACCCAACACATAATAAAGATTTGTTTGATTATATAGCTATGTTCAGTTACCTATAATATGGACACATTTAGTTTTATAGTGGATTTGATTTTTTGTACATTTGGAATGTAAATGTACCAAAAAGGGTTAGCTAATAGAGACATTTGGTTTTTGTGGTACATTTGGGATTTTTTGTTCATTTGGTCTTTTGGTACATTTGGAATTTAAACGTACCAAAAGGGTTACCTGACAATGGGCACATTTGAAATTTTGGTACATTTGGTTTCTCTATATATTTGAAATCTAAAGGTACCAAAAGGGTTACATAACAATAGGTACATTTGGTTTTATGGTACATTTGAATTTTTGATACATTTGATTCCTCGGTATATTTGAAATCTGCACGTATCAAAAGTCGATACTTTTGTTCTCAAATGTACCATAAGTTTTAAGTATATTTTTTATATACCTAGAATTGAAAAAAAAAAATGTATTGAAGACTTTTTATTGAGACATTTTTATTAGAAGGAGAATTTTTTTTTTAAATATTATTAATAAGGAAATGTGGAATTAGCTAATTAATTTTTTATTTTATTTTATTAAAAAAATATCATTTAATGCGTAGAATGGGATTAACGAAATTAAATTCCTATATTATAGGCAATTAGTTGCTAATATACATTATGCCTCTATATAAATGCATTTAAATTAATGACATGAAAATTAAATAAATAGAAAATTATCGAGGTGACAATTGATCAAAGCACCTTAATCAAATCTTTAAAAGGGATGAATGTTTAATCTAACAACTATAGAAAAGATGTAGGGCATTCTAATTTTTCCTTCTTTTCTTTAAAATGGTAAAATGATTTTGAAGTTTAATGACTTTTTTGTTGTTGTTGGGATGATTCTTAGATGGAGATCTAAAAACTAGACAATGGATTTCAATGACTCTTTGCAAGACAGATTATTTGATGAAGATCTAAAAAGTAGTCAGTTTAGATAATTGAACCTCGCTGCGGAATGCCCCGAAGCATTGAATATTTTAAACTATTCGTTGTGGGTGATGCATCACATACACATTGTCACCAATAACATTTTCTCTGTTTTGGGCTTCATGTTCAACTCAAAACCCATTTCTCATGCTAGGTCTAAGATGAAAAGACATAACTAATTAGAGAAATTAGATTGAATGCGGTCTTCTTACAATTTTAGAGTGAGCGAAAAGAGAAACGGGAGTGCAAACAACACGTCGCTTGTTACTGGAGGTAGGTCTAATTGAAGAACATATACTCGGAAATGTAGCCATCGTCATTTATAAAGACCAGATTTCAATATAAAAGCATGCTCAATTGAATTAACTAGCTCCAAATGATAGAAAAATGAAAAGAATTATTTATCAACAGAACGATTCAAATCTTAAAACTGTAATTAAAGTAGTTTAATAACAAAGCACACTGTACGTAATGAAACATGACATTCACAAATGCAGGATCTGGAGTTCGGAATAGAAACTGGGATGTGACATTCACAATGAAATAAGAACACAAATGCAGGATTCCTCGAAAGCATATCTCATTGGACTGGGCAGCCTTTGGCAGCTACCCCGGGAGCCGTCGGACACTGGGCCAACGGGCAGTGGTCACTGCCTTCCAGACCCCACCATTGAGGCCCGTTGATCCCCTTGGATTGGAGGGAGAAATACATGAGAACTCCCATGAAGGCAAGGCCAGCATCCAAAGCAGCAGAGAGGATATAGTTATGCCTAGCCCACCAGCCCTTGTGCCTTTTGTACACATAAAAGCTGAAGAAAATACCAACCGTAAACCATGTTATGAAGTGCACTGCTTTAGCCGGCGGCATGTTGCCCGTTGCTCCGAGGATTATGGGCATGTTGATAAGCCTGATCCACTTTTGGTTGGGGAATTTCTTGGAGAGGAACCAAACCGGAACAGGTGCAAGGAGGCCGATGAGGAAGAACCAGTTCATCTCCTTGTAGACTCCGTAACTGGTGAACATTCGGAGGGGGCCTATGACCCCCCATATGATCGAAGCATTGTAGAACACATCGTCTCCCGGGCATGTCCACGGACTTCCCTCTGGCAAATTTGATGTATCGCATATGTGCTCAATGGATTCGAGAAGCCACCATGCTGTGCCAAAATATACACCTGAAGCCACTACTGTTCCAACTAGCTGAAGATGCACAAAACGGAAATGATCCAAATCACATTAAGTGTGACTGTATCATAATTATGAACGATTAAAGAATGAATATTTAAATCGGAAGTAAAATTGGGAGGGATTAAGCAGACAATAAGTTGTGTGTAAACTAGGGTTTAGTGCGCTTTTATTGTACAAGGGAAGACTTTCATCAAATGATTGTAATTAACTAAAAATTCTCTATGCAAAATGTCCGTCCTTAAAGGATGGATTTCGTATCATCGATCCTTTAATAAAGAATGAAGAACTGTAAGTGTAATTATATTACAAATATGAAAATTAAAACAATTGCTGCTATATCAATAAATTTCGGTTACCTGTGCAATAAACATTGACTTAGGAGGGATCTTCATGTAGTGACCTAATTTGAAGTCACCAAGAAAAGTGAGTGCTTGTGCCATGCTGATGTATCCATAGGTTTTAAAGGCCACATTAGCAAGGGGCTTCCCTGGGTAAATATACCCAATAACTAGCTCCGTGATCACATTAAGCCCAGGTTGCTGCACAACAAATACAATTAGATGACAAATTGAAACTTATATGAGTCTCTTCGGACGAAATTTGCAACATGTTGATCATACCTGGTTTGTTGTGGCTTGAATAATGCCGATGGGCAAGGTGAAAAATAGGGCAATGCCACAAGCCATTAAAACTCCCCACCATGGAAGTTGGAGCTGTTTTCCAAAACCTTCACAAGCAAAGATGGAAAGGCCAACCATTAAAACAAGGATGAGTTGAAACCACCATTGAGGGACAGAATCATAGTTCTTTTTCATCAGACGGGTATGGATGTCGCCGACTTGATCTTTCACGACACTAGCTGTCTTCTTCCACATGTGCCAAATTGACCTGTTCATGTATGAACAAGTTATTAGCTTTGAACAAGAGTAATAATCGAGTGTATTGATTTTCACGCTCCTGTTTTCTCCTTCTGCACTCCTCTCATTGTTTTTGTCCCTTGATAAGTCTCCTTCAATTTATTCAATCAAATGGCTCACAAAAAGGAGTGCACAGGAAGAAACAAGAGTTCAAAAATCACTTCTCGAAGTTGAAAGTGATGCTGAAAAGAAAAAAGAACGTACTTTCCATGGAAGAGGCCAACATGTGAAATAGTAGCTGTAAGAGTGGCAAAGCTCAAACCATAAGTAAAGGCAAAGAAGGTACTGAGATAGAGTTTACTGTAATTGTTATACGCTTCGAGGTCAATGTCGAAAGTTGTTTCGTTCAGAACCCGTGAAATATTAAAGGTCTTGCCCGTGGAGTCGAAAGTGTGAGAGGTGAAGATTGGAAACTTCTTAGCATCATACGCATTGGACCAATAAGAAATGGGGGTAAGAGCGTAGAGGATCAAGATGAAACCAACTAACATATTGATGATGGCAAATCCAGGTGTGGCTAAAGGGCTGCCCAAGAAGCCGGCAATTGTGGACCAATCGAAGCCGAAAGAGCCAATGCCAAGGCCACCCATGCCGGAACCGATCTGTTGGGCGGTGATGGAGCTCTTCCATATCAAGCAAACAATGGAGAAAGCAGAGATGGAGGGGAAAAGAAATCCGGGAATAATGTAGTAAGCAAAGCTGCATGCGAAAACAGTAAGGAAGAACTGCAGCCTAGTCAGGCCTCCCCTTGGTCTCTTTTCCTTCTCATGCAATGCCCTGCCAATCAAGTTATAATTTTTTTTGATAACGATAGAAAATCAAAGAAATGCCATGCGATTGTAAGTGACAATTTTTTTTTCAATCCTATCACACTAATATGGGCCGTAACTTAACCACATGACAGTGCATAATTGACATGGAATACCAAATAGTTTTCTCAATAAAGATGATTTGGTAAGAATGTACCTGAAGAGAGAAACTTGAACTAGATTTGAGGGCCACCACATGTAAGGGGAGTCAACAAGGTATTTTCTGAATAAGCCAGCCCATCCATACCCAAGCATCTGAAAGTTTTCAAATTTCACAACAAAACAATTACTTGCCGAGCAAGAAATCAAACACACAAAAGAAAACCTAGTCATAAATCAATCAGTGGTGCCAAAACTTGCCTGAGTGGTTTGTGCTAACAGGAAGGCTGCTGCAGGATTCTGCGGTCTGTGGTAGAAGGCCTTGACAATCGTGATGATGTGAACTGCATAAACGCCGCCTGCTCCCGAGTTAGCAAATATGGTGATCAACACATGTTCTTTCAGATTGAACGGCCCCGGATTCATTGTAAACGACCATTTTGTGAAGGGAACTCGGAATTTTCTGGTTGGAAGGGTCGCAGCCATCAACTTTCCTAGAGGAAGGACAACAATCTGCGCCGAGACTGAAGAAACAGAGAGCTGATTTGTTCGGAACCCAAAGAATTTGTTGACGAAAGCAAGAATTGCACACGATAAAATCCCCAGAACCCATGTCCGAAACGTCAAGGTCGGCTGTGAAGGGTCATCGGTGATTGGAACAGTTAGCCGAACTTCCTCGATGGGGCAGTCATTCACTTCATCATCACCTACGTCGGCAAATACAAAAAAAGTTCAGATTATAATTCCAGAATTATTTGGCCCGTCATCATCTGCGATGTTGTCATGAATTTTCAGGACAACTGCACATACATCTCTACATTATATTAAAATAAAAATTTAGTAACATAAACACAAACAAAATTGGTTACAAACTTTTTACAAAAAATAAAACTAGAGAGAGACGAAAGGACAATAAGCCATCCATTTATTGCCATTTTATTAGTGTCCGTTGAGATCCTTTTTTAATAAAAGTTTGAAGCCATTTCACTTTATGTATATTCCCAGAAAATTTAAGATTTTTCTGGATAAAAATGTTGACAAAACAAAATAATGTAAAGGGATCATAAGGAGTACTACTCGGCTAGGGTTACTAACCAATGACATCAATGTCCGAGTGAAGCTTGCCGGGCAAGTTTGCTTCAGAGACTCCATCGAAGCCGCCCATCATCTTTCTCTCCGGGCTTCCTCTCTGCTCTCTCTTCCACCTTTTTTCGGTCGCAGTGTGCTTCAAAACCCTCAATGGCTACAAAAAAATGGAAATGGCACTCTTTATATACAAATGCTTATTGTTTATTTTGTTGATTTTCTCTGGTAAACAAACGTGTTAGGGGATGTTTCTTAAATTAGGAAAGTGATATGTGCATGTTTTAGCCTACTAACCATGTGCTGTAGTGCAGATTAGTCAAATATACAGCCATGCATCTAAATTTGGAAAAATTAAATTTTAACCTAACAAAAAACATGTAGCGTGTTAATTATTCCTAATGTCGCATTAACTCTGCGAGTAATTAGATTCACATTAGGAATCGAATCGGTACGTTATGAATCTTGCAAGAATTCTGAATCATGTTCAATTCGCTCACCAGGAATTTAGGCTAATTAATATTCATTTCCACGTAAAGTGGCAAGAAGATAAACAGAAAAACAGAAAGGAAAAAACAAACAAAATGAACCTAGACTAGTATTGGGCCTCAAAATAAAACACAATCCGAACTGCTTAACCAAAAAAGGGAAAGAAAAATTGGAAATCGATCCGAGTCTTTTAGGTAAGAAGATATTTGATATTCTTTTTACCAAAAAAAATAAACTTATGCTAATATGGACCTTCTCTGCACACAGAGAGTGGTAGATGAGAAATCCAGTTTGGGGGGGATGACAGCTAAGTCAATTCAAATAAGTTGTGAAAATATGAAATTATGTGATACATTTAAGATTTAACCTGTGAGTGAGGTATATATAAAAATAAATAAAATTTATGAAAATAATTCAAAGAAATTTCATCTTCCATACATTTATAAATCCAAATATATGCTGATATATATACTTAGAAAATTGGATTAAAAGAAATTATACCTAGCCAAGAACATAAACCTTCTCAAAATACAAGAAGAAATAATAAAGTGAAAATATAAGAAAATAGGGGAATAAACCTAATCCCTCTTAAGAAAACAAATGAAAATACAAGAAAAGAGGGGGACGTCAAACAAAAACCCCTCTAAAAAAACTAGAAGGTCCAACACAGACATGCGGTGTTTATTCCACTCCAATTATACTGTAAGACTTTTATTTTTCAAGATTATTACAATGATTTAGAGGAATGGGGAATTTTGAACTTGGAGCACATGAGTGAAATTGCAAGAGTTTATATTGTAAGACTATTTTTTTTTTTTTTTTGAACAAACAATATTATCTACACTAAGGGGTGGGGGAGTAAGCTAAGCCTCACAATGAGCTATTAATAATATAATTCAAGTTCGTCTTTGGTGAGATCAAACCTAAGACCTCTCACTTACAAGTGAAAAGTAATACCACTAGACATTTTGCAAAATTTTGAAATGATACTTATACATTAATAAGGATAATGTATCACTAGGAATGTATAGCTGATGCAGTCCTGGTACGATTAGAAAACCTAATTCGATATGAATAGTGAATACTAAAGTTTTGATCATAAAGTCATGTTCGAGTAGAATTACATGATGGGCTACTCAAATTCCACCTCTTTTACTATATGACAAGGGCCTGTGGTTATGCTCTCACATTTTACCTCTTTTACTATGACGTCGTCACAATACAAAGAGAAATGTAGAACTATAGAGATTGTTCGACGGAGGTTCTAATCCACATAAGTGTTTTTTAGTTGATTACGAATTTTAGTCCAACAATTATAACATATATTTGTTTTTTATTAGTGTACTCCATAAATGATATCAATCATATGGTCCACCATTCATAATTTTTTTTTCCCATATTAGACACAATTTTTTGTTTATTACCATGATATTCTAGTCTAATTTTATTATGACAAGGAAACCTAAATGCAGATAGATCACACACTGCTTTAAATAAATTGATTGCAAACTCGTCATTCTTAAAATATTTTTAAACACAATTCTGACAAAGAGCCAGCTGGGGTGGAAGAGCGCCAATCCTCCTTAGAAAATTGCTGATAATTAAGACACTGACCCAACGTCTTCAATTAGCTTTCAAAGTCTCTGTCTTTGCCCATTTTGCACTTCTCTTCATTAAAACTTGTCTCAAAGCTTAACGTGTAGCACAAGTTTTGGGACATCTGTGGAAAATTGCTGATAAGACATTGTCGAATATTTAAGCTCTTTGAGTCTAAACGAACAAATGTTTGTGTTAGTAACAGGGGCAAGTGGCAATGGTGCAGCCACATTTGAATTGTCAGCAGGTAGATGGAGATACATGCATGATCATAGATGGAAGTGTTGTATTTTCTTGAGGTAGATCTGTGATTGCTGAAAATTTTCTTGAGGTAGATCTGTGTTGCTGTAAATTTGAGCCTTTGAAAATGTCAAGCACATCATGGTTCTGAAAGCTCGCAATACAACATAAATAGTTAACTCGTAGGCAGTAATTCAAAGTACAAACCAGAATTACAACGAGACACCAAAATATTGGAGATGGTCCATTGCCTAACAGCTTTCTCATCATTCTAAAGTTTACCAGCACTTTTTATACCTGCAAATAACATCAAACATGAATATTTACTCACCACATGAATTATGACAACAAATCCTGGCAAAAGCAACTACTGTGCAATATATACATGAATATTTCCAATGGTTCTCAAGCAACTGCTGTGCAATATATACTTATTTGTATCGTCAGGCATTTGTAACGGACTGGTATGCCTTGCAGATGATACAATCATACAATGTTGCAGCTTTATAATATGGAACCCATCTGTTAGCAAGCAAGTGACCCTTTCCAGGGTTCGGTTTTACCCATGGAACCAACCATAGCTAAGGTTTATTCACTAGCCAAAGGCTCATGGAGCAGTTCTGGTTCCGTTTCCCTTCACAGTGAAATATTTGGAAGAGAAGAAGCAGCTTTTATCAAAGGGGATCTTCATTGGCCTGCAACACAGTAACAAATGAAGATTATTTTACCTGCATTTTCCCCATACTAGTTTTGAAGACTGTCCTTGTTGAATTTTCACAACGTTGATGAATTTTTCTATCCATTTTTTATGAGCTATCTTCTACTCATCAAGCATATGAGGGAGTTCCATCCAAGTGTCAATGGATATTATTTTGTGTAATTTATGCTTCATAAGTGGGATAAGTTTTGTGAAAATTGTGTATTTAAACTAAAATGAAATTCGTAGGTTAGGCTAGATGGCCAGGTTAATGTGCGCTATTGTATCGGGAATTACTTATTGCTACCAAGACTCACTTGAATGCGACTGGGGCGTCCTGAATTAATAGCCGGATGCCATATATTTCTTTTCATTTAGAAAAATTACACAAACCACATCTCAATTAAAGAAAAATTTTGATTCCAGACTGCTAGACAACGTTACCCGTTCAACACACCCTTCAAAAGAATGAAACCCTCTGTATTTAGTCTCACCCAACCCTCACATTTTTTTTTTAAAGGGGGACAACTGGTGGCAAGCCACAGTTACCTAACCCCTCACATTGGTTTCACACGTTTAAATTGTTGCCCTACCTCACATTGGTTTCACACGTTTAAATTATTGCCCTATATAGGGGTGGGCTAACAATAGACTAGCAATAATATGGTTCAAATTCATCTTTGACGAAAATCGAATCTAAGACCTTTCACTTACAAGTGAAAAGAAATACCACTAAACTGTAGTACTAAGTGACTTCAGCGTTGCTGCTTGTTTTAACTCAATAGTACAAGATTAGTTTGAGACACTGTTCTCTAAATCCTCACCGCCTTCTACGGATTGCCATACACAAGAACCCCTCGTCAACGAGGCCTTATTATACATGGCTCAAACACAAGGCCAGCCCATGGTAATTATGAAAGGCCCATTTACATCGTCTCTCTCTGCAAAACCCTGAACCCCAAATTTTCCCTACTGTCACTCTCTCTCACTAAACCCCAAAACCCTAACTGTAAATTCGATCGCTGAGAACGAAGAGAGAGAGAGAGATTGAGGGTGGCCGGTGAAGCAGTGAAGGAAGAAACGATGTCGTCCGATACCGAAGATACGACGTCGGGTTCGGAGTCTGAAGCATCGGACTCTGCGAAGGCCAACTCCACGCTGGAATTCATAGAGAAGCTCTCAGATGTGCCAATGGGGCGGCTGCCCCCGAACATTGAATTCCAGAGGACACGTGTCGAGTGCAAGGCCGATGCTCCCATTCATGTACAGAATTTTTCACCCAATTTTTTTTTCATTTTTCAATTTTTGTTTTATGAAATCTACATTTCCCCATGATTTTGTTTCTGACATTTTTTTCGATTTTGGATTTTTTTTTGTTTCTAGTTTGAGATATTTTGACTGTTTTGAGTAGAAATTTGGGTTCTTTTGGTTTTTGGTTTTTGTTGATGGTCATGTTTGGTTGCTGAGAAAATACGGGAAAGTGAATTTCTTTATAGTTAATGGATTTTTTTTTTTTTTTACCTAATTGGGTTACCTGAACGCATAAGCTCGATCCCCGTTCAAGCATAGAGGTAAATTTTTCAATGAAGAAAATAATTTTTCTTTGGACCAAGATTGTTTCTTTGAAAAGATTATGTGGAAGTGGTGAAACCGAAGTAAGCAATCTGCCAAAGTGGCATAAACCTGCATTCGGCGATATTAGTTAGGATTCGTGTGTTTCATTTCTCCCAATACAGTGAGGAAAGGCATCGAAGAATTTTTCTTGTTTTTCTTATTTCTTACAGTTTTAAATTTTGGTGTTTACAGACTGATACTTTTCAGTATAATGGTGCTTATGCATCAATGGGAGTCGATAATAACTTAGTGGATAGCTTCTGTGACAACTTTAAAGTTGAAGTTATTAATCTTACGGAGGATGAGATGGAGTTTGATATGATCGGCATTGATCCAGCACTTGCCAATGCATTCCGGAGAATCCTTATAGCTGAGGTTTGATTAAATTCACGAGTCCTTGAGTATGCATGATTAAATTATGCTCCGTCAGTGGTTAATATTGTTTTGAGTTCATATACTAGTTCTGTGTTCATTTTCCGTTTTCATGGGCTTATATATCATCTTCTAGCTGTATCACTCTGTGACATAGTGAATCTTGTTTAAGCATCATGCATGGCATATTAAAAAAAAAAAAAAAAAAGAACTTGTATTCGGGTATATAAGTGTTTTAAGTTCAACTTATCATCTTCTAGCTGTATCACTCTGTGACATAGTGAATCTTGTTTAAGCATCATGCATGGCATATTAAAAAAAAAAAAAAGAACTTGTATTCGGGTATGTAAGTGTTTTAAGTTCAACTTGTTACTTCTATACAGCTTGAGTGACTTCATTGTCAGTTTCTCATGTTTACTTAAACCATCTCATATGAGTTTGTGTCTGCTTCTCTTATTTCCTTGAATTAATGCTAGGTGTTTTTTCCATGGAAATTTGGATCTACTTTTTGTAATTGGAATTTGTATGCTATATATTTTTCTCACTGATATGATATACATGGAAGTGTAATGAGAATTGCTATTCAGTTGGCAGTATATGTTACTAACGGCGATCTAAATTTGTTGTATTATACAAGCGCAGGTTCCCACAATGGCTATTGAAAAAGTTCTTATTGCAAACAATACATCAGTAATCCAAGATGAAGTACTTGCTCACAGGTTGGGTCTCATTCCGATCAAGGTTGACCCTAGATTATTTGAATTTACAGGTAATATGGTTTGATATTTCCATTATTTTATATAAAATAAATTTATATTTGTTTATTTCCTCTACTGAGTTCTTTCCTGTCATATTTACTTTGCAGAAAATAATACACCAAATGAAAAGAACACCATCGTTTTTAAGCTCCATGTTCGCTGTGAACGAGGGGGGCAGCGTATTTCAGGTATAGTTCTGTGTTTTGTTTTGTTTTTTAGACTATCAGTAAGTTTTATAGACCTATCTTTCTCCAAGACTATTGGTGGGAATTTTCTTTTTGTGATGACTTTGCAACATTTTATGCAGTAAAGTCAAAAGAATTGATTTGGTTGCCAAATGGGAGTGAGTATCCTTTGGAATCGCAAGATACCAAGTCAGAGTCATCCTCAAAACCAAAAACATATACATCATTTACTTGCAGTCAGGATTCCTTGCCAGAATTTTCCGACAATCCAATTTGCCCCACGAGTGGAGACATTACAATTGCTAGACTAGGCCCTGGTCAGGTAAACATGTTTTTTGTTTTGTATTGTTGTGGTCATTGCTCAGAAATCATAAGTGTTTTTTCTCCTCGCTTGGTTCCTTTACCTGCTCAACCAAGATTTATCTTCCTGTAAGAACAGATGCTAGCACTAATAACAGCTAAGTTGTCCAATCTGCTCATTAAGAGAAATGAATGCAAGTAGATATTTATTTATACGTGTTTGAAATGGCAGTATCCCTTGTGTACACTTCTTGTGTTTGACTCAAGACAACATGCACTCCCTGTCGCATGGGTCATCACACGTAGCTTTGCAAAGCCAGATGTGTCTAAAATTAGTTGAAATTAGTAGATATTTGTGAAAATTTTGGGAATTTGATATACAGCACTTTTCACTCTGGAACTTAAGCACAGGTCTAAAATTTGATATGTGGAGCAATCGACTTCAAATATTGTTTCATTATGCAGCATTCTAGCCAACTACTATCGTATCAATTCAGTATTTATTCTATCTAGTAGTCAGTAATGTTTACTGTTCTTGTAAATTTACTTTTAAGTGATGTTAAATTTACCACTTTTTAGGAAATTGATCTGGAAGCACATGCTGTTAAGGGCATTGGTAAAACACATGCTAAATGGTCTCCAGTTGCCCCTGTTTGGTATAGGATGCTTCCTGAGGTAAGGAGTTGTTTTAGTGATTTTGAAAACACTCTGAAGATTATGTCAAAGTAATCTTAAAGATTTTGATTTCTTATTAGGTTATAATATCGCAAGATATTGAAGATGAGATGGCTGAGAAACTTGTGGCAACATGCCCAGTTAAAGTATTTGATATTGAAGATATTGGCAACGGTTAGTCATTACCCTTTTGTGGCATTTATTCTCACTGTTCTAGATACTAGACCAGTAGCAAAATTTATTCCAAAAATGATATAATTTTGTGGGTTTGTCCTGGTATTTGGATTATAAAAACTCTTGTTATATTTGCATGCTTTGAAATACAATTTGTTTGCCTTGTTTTTGTCATTTTTTGGAGTGGCTTGATTTGATGATTTGACCGCTTAGCAGGTAAAAAAAGGGCTACTGTAGCCAGACCGCGAGCTTGCACACTGTGCAGGGAGTGCATCAGAGAAGGGAAGGGTTGGGAGAATTCTATTGCTCTGCAGCGTAAGAAGGATCATTTCATTTGTAAGTAATTTCTTCTGTGTTCAAAGTTGGAATTATAAATTCATTTTGCTTTCTCGTTGCTCACGATGTCCTAGAATTGCAGCTTTGGTCCTCATGGCACAAATCTATAAGAATTCAGTTTCAATTCTTTTGTTTGTAATAATAACTTACTCGAGAGCCTTTAGAAGTCAGAACTTTGGATCATTTTCAGATACGAGCTCAGTAGACTACTTTAATATATATGCTTACATCATGTAATATGAGTGAAGTTGGGTTCATATAGGAAAAAGTTTCAATATAGCACAATTTGTTTCCATCAATGATTTTCAGAGTTCTAACTGTCTCACTCGCTCTCGTGCACACAGTCAAAATTGAATCAACCGGTGTATTACCTCCTGAAGTGCTATTTACTGAAGCTGTGAAGATTTTGGAAGACAAGTGCGATCGTGTTATTTCTGATCTTTCGTGATGCTCTGGTATTTGTGTGGAAAGAAAATGAAGCTAGAAGGAACAGTAAAAATATTTGATATCCTGTATGTTTAGATCGCAAATCCACATACCGATATGTGAAGTGAAATTCTTAATTTGCAGTAAGATGATCAGCTGTTTTCTTCTTCTTTTGTAATTTTTGGTTTGCTCGTGCAAAGTATATTCTTATGTAGCTCTGTCCTTCCCCATAGTATTCTATGGCTCAGGAAATTTTTCACACTATTTTTCTACTTATCCGCGCTTTCGTTTATTTCTGTCTTTTGATTCTCCTTTGTTTTATTCGGTCAAGAGGCTAGAATTTAATTACATATGGCTGCCCATGACCGTGCGACTTGTTCTTATATTTTTCTCTTTGAGCGGGGTACAAGATTGCGAAAACAATGTTTGGGTTCCTACATGTAAAGTTTTATTCCTCCTTAACTACAAACCATTGTCCGACACAAACAAAAACATCTCGTTACGAAAACTGTTTGCACACAATGTCAGAATTCTGATTTCACGAAGAGGACTTATCTTACATGAGAAGTTTGTGGGAAGGATGATTGTAGCAATTAGTGGACGTGTTTGTACTTTGTAGAATTGAGATCCTCTCTGGATCTCCATGTTCGGAGCCTACGGACCCAGAGATCCAGATCACTCCTTTTAAATCATGTGATTCTCATTAGTTCATTCCCCTAGCTCACCTCACACAAACTATCTCTCTTTCTCTCTCTTGAATGACCGAATCTTCGGATCCTTGGGCTCTAAATACAAAAATCGGAGAGGATCTCTACTCCGCGTTTGTGAAAGAGGTGAAGCATCAAATCTTTATTGGAGACATTAGTTGTTGCCTGATGGGTATTATGTTTTGTAAGACAATGCCAGACAGTCTTCTGTTGGAGAGCACGAGAAGCCACTCTTTGTTCCATCTTCAAACTGTTGGCATTAATTAGTTGTTTCTTTTGTCTTCACCCATCATCTAGTGCCAATGACCAAATGCCTTTCCAATTATTGTTGTTTCTTTTGTGAGAAGCTCAAACTTCCTGCGCCTCCTTTTCTGACAAAATGATATTCTAAACTATTCCTAGTCACGGAAAATGAGATTCCGTGTGCATTGTCCTCGTCAATTGTTAGTCACGATTAATGGGATTCAAAGTACACTGCCTTAGTCAACTGGCCTAACCCACACCTTTGCTCCATTCGGAGCATGATCAATGCAAACGGTAGAGTTTATATGCGCTGAATGTACAATAGTTGGACCGTATATTGATTACGGGATTGTATATGCTCAGAATGTACAATAGTTGGGCCGTATATTGTATAAATGAAGCAATTATCTGTAGATTCATGGTTAATGCTGAGAAATTGTACTTGTATATGATCCAGATTATACATACATTCACTCTAGTTCACAGAGAATAAAGCGACAAAATTGTTGAGCAAAATGACTAGCATATACTTGGGGGGTTCAAGGCTTCAAGCTAATTCCTTTTACCCCTATGTTTTCTAGGTCCAACTACCTCCCATCCATCTTCTGCTTTGGCCGACGGCTTGGGCTTTGACTCATTGCTGGAGACGTCTACGGGATTTAAGTTCGAATGAGCCTCTGGTATGTCTACCATCATGTTTGAGGAGTCATCATTTCCCATGCTATGATCTCTATTATCATTGTCTTCGTCACTATCCTCGTCGTCATCATTTGCAACCTGGCATGAGTGACAAAGAGAATTAAGAGATATTATTAGCAAGGCATACATTTCAACGTATCATCCTCACTCCGCCACTCACGGCTTTAGAGGAAAACTTTCAAGACAACTTCCACAAGTTATTTTCAACATACAAAAATTCAGAGAAAAGCACTTTGTCACCAGACATAAGAGAAGTTTATTTTGTTAATTAGTAAAAACTTTAAAGGCTGAGAGGTTTAAATGGAGCTTTACCTCTCTAACATGCGGAAGAGCAACTCTTCGTTGATTGGCTTCCCTTAGGCTTTCAATCGACTTGAAATTACAATATAAACACTCATCAAGCATAATCATTCAGAAGATAAATCGAAGTCGACCTGCAAAAGGCAAAGAAATTATCGACATAACTTTTCAGCTACCTGTGGAAAAAAAAACGCAAACATTATAAAGATGGAAATCATTACGAAAAGTAAAAGTTGCATCCCCACTTTAGAGAAACAATGATGAACACATGAAATGAAATCATCCATAAATTGTCTGTCGAATGAAACATGAGCAGAATATCTACGATGGCAGGAGATGCAGCAGATTCTTAGCTGCCAACTTTAATGTAGCTGATGCTAAATGGTTTTGAGTTTCTAAAAGTCGAATAGTCAAACAAGTGCTGGTGGTCTGGAACACACACATTACAAATCTTTGTAATGGTGGCCCATTCAAAGTGACGCAGTCTATTGAGTAAACATATTACTTTTGAGTTTCCCATCAGAAGCATATTAAATCTTCTCCATTTTCATCCATTAAGATACTATTAAGTGTTCTCCGAGGACACGAAGTTGAGGGGCAAACGCATACCTCCTCGATGTAAGGAGGCTCTGCGGAGAATCAACACATGGTTGTCAGAATCCATTCTACTCGGCTAGAATCAACAAAAACTTTCATTCAAGAACCCAAGAAAAAAATTAGCAGTTCCATATAAAATTCGGTATGTAGAAAATTTGCTAATTTGAACATAATTACCGTTTAGGTTTTACTTAATTACCAATTTCACTTAATGCATTGTATCATATTCCTACCAATAATAGCAAATTATTTATAAAACCAATCAATCCTCACCAAAATTGGATTAAAACACAGAAATTTGTTAAGCAAATAGAAGATTTCGCACAAAATTGAAATTTCTTGTGATAAAGATTCTTACTTTCACATATAAATTCCCAATTGAATCCTAATTCCAATCTCAGAAACACAATGCATCACAAAATATTACAAAAACCCAACAATCATATAATAATTCCATAAAAAAATAAGCAGCAAATCAAAATTCAAGCTCAACTTTTTACACAAAAATGGAAAATTGGATGAGTCGAGCTAGAGGAGCTGAGGGAATCAAGTACCTGTGGAGTGATTGAACCAGGAGAAGATATCGGCGACGAGTTGCTCCGCTTTGCGGCGCGAGTCACGACCGCCCCACTCGTTCTCGACGGCCAATTGGAGCGCTGACCACCGAGACAGAACCAATCCTATACCTTCCTGGAATACAGAGCCAGCCTCCGCCGATAGCTTTCTCTCAGGCTCCATTTTCAGAATCTCCGTCTGGTAAAACCCTAACCCTAAGCCTGAAAAGTGAAAAAGATGAGGTTTATAAGGAAGGGGTCCGTTTGGTTTGTTGGATTGTTATACTCTTGACGGTTTTTGGGGGTTCTAGCTGGAGATAGGAGTGGGAAAGCTTAAAAAAACAAAAAAACTTAGATGTAACTATCGTCTCGTTTGAAAGCTGATGGGTGCATATTTTCATATATTATTATCATATATTTTCTTTGAATTTTGTCTATATGGATAGGTTAAATGCACTAATTTGTATTGTTTTAATTTATAAGCATTCAATACGGGAGTTACGTGAAAAAGAAGTGACAAATAGAGATTTCAGGTGTCTATAGTAATTTCAATGGAACAAGAAGCTAACTAGTTGCGCGAAGACATGTGCATTACAACAAGAAGATGAAGCTGAGCAGTTTTGGAATCAAATAGAGATGGGAATGCTATTCAATGGAATTTAGAAGAGAACTTAATTTCTAGTTTATATTATTTCCGTTTATTTTTCATTTTCTTTAATAAGGACTTCAAGTCCATCAGTGATAGGATTTTAGTGGGGTTTTAATTGGATTCCAATTAGCCTTTAATACCCTTGCCGTGGGTTTTATATTAAGGAGATCCATTCTCCATGTGAAAAGTCAGCCACAAAAACAAAACGAAAAATCATCTATTCTACATAGGGGCTGCGGCAAGGAAGGCCAAGAGGAAGAGCTATTTTGGAGTTTTTCTTTATTAGAGCTACGATATAGCTTAATCATGAATACTTAATTGTCTTGTAGCATTGTTGTTATCAAGTTTTTCTTCCTTATTGAGTATCTTTTGCTATTCGTAATGCACTTGATTTTTATTTAGATGCTTGATCACCATCTAGGTTTAAATTAGGTTGATTTGATGCAAGTTAGAGTAGATGACATACTTAACTTGGGTTTAGCTTCTTGCAGTCGATACCATAACCACCTATTTGTAGATGCCATGCAATTAGGGTTTGTATGATTTTCCAACGATTTCCATAGAGCTTAATGGGTTCTTACTTGTTTAAATCCATCTAGATGCCATAGAGGGTTAACATGTAAGGATACTTTTGATGCAACCATATGTCATGGCCGTCGAATAATTTAGGGAAAATCGATCATCAGTATTGGGGAACTACTTGAGCATAACATATTAAGGGAATTAAGTAGAATTGATTACAGTGAATTCGGATGCCCTATGTTTTATTTTCTTATGTTTTTAATTTAATTATTTCATGCATTTTATTTTCAAGTCATATTTCATTTTTAGTTTAATTCAATTTTTTTCTCTTTTCCATTAAGGCTTCTCAATTACAATTTGTTTCAATGTAGTTAGTATGATTTTTAGAATCAATTCGATCTCTGTGGGACGATATCCGTTCTTATATGCTATACTGTCATTTGCTTCGTATACTTACGAGCACAAAAATTCAATATTTAATGAGCCTAATTTCTGTTATCTAATTTTCGCAACAGAAGCACTTTTAAAATGATTAGAACCGCTTTTAGAGAAAAACAAATAGGAGTTGTTATTATCACTCCAAACATCTGATTTTACACTCCAAATTTTCCCTAATTAGAAAGAAAAATACACTTATGAGGAGTGTATAATAAGTTTTTTTGGAGTGCTAATAACTGTTCCCAAATGATTTAGAGCTTTAAAAAACACTTTGGCTGGATTCACTTATATTTTTAATAAGAATTGGTTCCAAAAATATTTTCATAAAAAATGTTTTCAGCCATTTAAGGAACACTTTCAAACGAGTCTTGTAACCTTCTATCGTTTATTTTTTTAATCCATTTTTCAAACCGTTGTCAAACCATATTTATTTTCCAATTTTTGTTTCACACATTTTACACTGTCCCTTCTCTCGC
This sequence comes from Pyrus communis, assembly GCF_041283825.1. Lineage (NCBI taxonomy): Eukaryota > Viridiplantae > Streptophyta > Magnoliopsida > Rosales > Rosaceae > Pyrus > Pyrus communis. The sequence continues at coordinate 28,561,090 of NC_142567.1, forward strand.
TACAAATGTAAAATCATAATGGTGATCAAACGGGTAAATTGTCCTATTTTTCTTTAAAGTGAGTACCTTTTGTGATAATACAAAATTAATTGTAAAAAAAAAAAAAAATACATAACCAAAATCAATTGATCTAACCTAAATATGTTTGTTTTAATAATTTAGAGTCTAAATCTTGACCCTTGTTTCATGATCCAACTACTCTTGTTTATGTGCACAAAGAAGCACTATCCATAAAAAATTGGTCACTTGATGGCCCACCTCTCCAAATTTCCAACATGTCAACAATCAATCCCTAACCATCCAATTGGATCATGATCTCATCAACTAGCACTCTCATGGAGCATTTGCCCCTATCATTAATCAACACCCAAATTTACAAAAACAACTTAGTTAAAGTGGCAGAAAGGAGGGGACATGCCTGGTCAATTTGGTCATTTCCCATATCCTCAAAGCCTTAAATAATTAGGAAAGCTCAAAACTCCCAAAGCATGAGGGACAGGGTGGAGACTAGGAGAGGCCCATACATTGATTCAGACAATTGTATTTGGGACAAAATACATGGAAATAATTGAACCCTAATAATTAGAAAAATGAAATTCAATACAATAATATATTTATACGCTAAACTCTCTCAAGGTAGGACTGTTGATGAATTTTCTGACTTCTCATATTTTTTACATAATATTTTATAATAATAGCACAAAAATTGACATTAAACTATAATGTATAGAGTCCATGAAGAGTCTCACTCCTGTTTATACCAAAAAAGATAAATCTAGATTAAACTCGCAGCGTCGTATACAAAAATATAACCTAAAACATTTCATTTAAAAATAAATAAAAAACAGACGAAATGCTAAGAGACAAAAAAAGAATAGTGTTTTCACATATTTATTTTTACTTCGATTAACAGTCTAAAATTGAGAATGTCTACAAAGTGAAAATTAATGTGTAAACAGCACTACTCAACAAAAACTTAATAATTAACAAAAAAAATTAACAAACAAAAAGAAAAAAAAATAAAAAAGCCCTAGCTTTTGCAGTTTGGCTTTGACCCCATTTCTCTCTCTGTCAAAAGACTCAAAGCCTCAATACATGGATGGTTATGGTAGCCCGCAGACCCAACTCTCTCTGAGTCTTTCTAATCTAACTCACAGAAACCTTCTCTCTCTCTCCCTCTCTCTCTCTCTCCCCCTCTCCCCACAACAGTTGTGAGTGCTATTTTCCTTGTTCCTTTCCACTCTGCTAAAGCAAAACCAAAGCAAAGAACCCTTTCGAAGTTCTGATTTTTTGTGGAAGGCTCTCTCTCTCTCCGCTCCCCCCTCTCTCTCAAGCCCAGGTATCTATCTTTTCTGGGTTTCCTTTTCTGTTCACTTTTAACTGGTCCTGTGATTTGTTTGGTGATTTTTGCTTCTTTATTGCACTCTATCTTGTTTTTATAGCATCTGGGTATTTTGGATCCAAAGTGTTGGGTCCCTGTATGAGATCTGTACGTTTGAGATCTGATTTTTGCTTCTTTATTGCACTCTATCTTGTTGGAGATCTGTATGAATCTCTTTACTTTGCTTCTTATCTTTTGCTATAGATTATGGGTTTTGTGTGTATTGATAGATACACAATTACATAAATTCAGTTGAGTTTTTTTCTTTAGCTCCCATGGCTCTTTGATCCATGGCATTTTTTTCTGCAGAAAGTTTTGGGCTTTCATGGGGAAAGGATTGGCATTTTTGAGGTAGAAAGTTTTTTAGATTGTTTTATAGCTTGATGTTTCTGGGTTGCATGCAAGTCTGTGCGTTTATGCCCATTTCTTGATGTTCTCTAGGTAGGTTTTTACAGTTTCTGCTAATTGTTTAAGAAATGTTAAATTCTGATCTGCCGGAACGAAAATTTTACTGCTTTGCGTGTTGTTCATTTGGAAATATTTAAGGTTGATTACAGTTCTGGGTTGTGTAGTTGAATCTGCATCGTGTTGATGGAGTAATGATTTTGATGTGTCTTTATTTTCGGGTTGAAATGTTGTCGCTTGATGTGCTAGTTCTATAGACTGGATTGGATAGTGTTCCCTGTTCTGTATTATATCTATTGTTTCCAAGTGGTGAACTCTTTGTTTGTGTGTAGAAATTGACTTGCAATTGATGGACTTGAAGATGAATTTAATCGAGAGTGTCAATGGAGGGAATCAGTTGGTGAGGTTGGGGAATGAGTAATGGGTTTGTCCAATTCGATCTTTTATATCAAGTGTAATTTATGTCGATGGCCTCTAAATCCAGTGCCAGAAGTTCTTCCCCGGAAACTCAGAGGAAATTAATTGGTAGTCAAACAGCAGAAGGAAATTTTCGCAGACCTTCACCTCTACCAATTACAAAGATGAGCAAATCGGAGCCAGTCACTCCCAAAAAAATTCCTAGGCATGTTCAACAAGATGCACTGAATCAGGTTTCCACAGAAATCACTGAAGAAAAGAACTATAAGATTCCTCATCAGAAGGAGTCTGCCAAAACTTTGGCGGATCAGTTAGGTTCAGCTTTATCACTGGGTAATGCAAAACAGGTTTCACATGATGTGGATCCTGTAGTGGGTGGGTCTAGGAATTTTCCAGAAGCCGGTGATCAAAAAAAGAAAACATCAGAAAATGGAGTTAGCCCAGCTTCAGCGAAAGTAAGTGATGATGGGACCAGCAGTATTGCCAAGACTAGTGGAAGCGCCAAGTTGAGTGGTCGAGCTGATTTTGTTGAGAGTGGGAAGAGCAGTATTTGTAGAGGCAGCACAAGCAGCGACATAAGTGACGAAAGTACTTGTAGCAGCTTTAGTAGCGCTATCAACAAACCTCACAAGGCAAATGACATACATTGGGAAGCCATACAGGCTGTCCGATCGAAGGATGGTGTATTTGGTTTGGGTCATTTCAGACTTCTGAAGAAGTTGGGCTGTGGAGATATTGGAAGTGTCTATCTTTCAGAGTTGAGCGGAACAAAATGTTATTTTGCAATGAAAGTTATGGACAAAGCATCTTTGGCTAACCGTAAAAAACTTCTTCGTGCTCAGACAGAGAGAGAAATACTTCAATGTTTAGACCATCCTTTCCTTCCAACCCTATATACCCATTTCGAGACAGAGAAGTATTCATGTCTGGTGATGGAGTTCTGCCCTGGAGGTGACTTGCACACACTTAGGCAGAGACAACCCGGAAAGCATTTCACTGAGCAAGCAGTGAAGTAAGTATTCTCTCGATACTCGATTATCTTATATAGTTCAAATTTGGACAATGATGTTGTTCTCTATTGTCAGTTTGAGCATGCGTGGTTTATATGGTCATTTATTTTGTTTTGAATTTCTTCTGCCACCCTGCTTCATTGGTTTATTGCTATGTCATTGTTAGGTGCATACCATTAAGATTCATACCGTGGCATAAAAGTTTTTATATCTCTTGTTATTGAATGATCTAAAATTCAATAAAATGCTAAATAAAGCATAGACACACATTAAATCCCTATAACGTAGATTTTAGTTGTTTCTGGGATCTACCTACGCTCAGGCTGATCAAGGGGTGCTTCCTGTTGTTGTGCTGCAGACCTTCGGTAACGTAAACCACCAGCTTTTTCTATTAATTGTTGTACAATTAATACAAGCTGCCAAGCATGTTTCTTCTAAGTTACAACTTTCAATCCTGTATCATTTCCTAGCAAAGAAATAATCTCACTCTTTCGTGTGTAATTTGACTTTGACGATCATTTGTGTTATATTTGTCCACCAATATGCAGGTTCTATGTAGCTGAGGTTCTCCTTGCGCTTGAATATCTTCACATGCTTGGGATTGTTTATCGTGACCTCAAGCCAGAAAATGTCCTTGTGAGAGATGATGGGCACATAATGCTTTCTGACTTTGACCTTTCCCTGCGCTGCATTGTCAGCCCAACCCTTGTCAAATCTTCAGCCCCTGATTCTGAACCTTTTCGAAGGAACTCAGCGTATTGTGTGCAACCTGCTTGCATCGAGCCCTCTTGTATTCAGCCATCTTGTGTGGTGCCTACAACATGTTTCTCCCCTCGTTTCTTTTCAAGTAAATCCAAGAAAGACCGGAAACCCAAGAATGAAGTAGGAAACCAAGTACGGCCATTGCCAGAACTTATGGCTGAGCCAACCAATGCTCGGTCAATGTCGTTTGTTGGGACTCATGAGTATTTGGCACCAGAGATTATTAAAGGTGAAGGGCATGGCAGTGCTGTTGATTGGTGGACCTTCGGGATCTTTCTGTATGAGCTGCTGTTTGGTAAAACACCTTTCAAGGGATCAGGGAATCGAGCCACCCTGTTCAATGTGGTAGGTCAGCCATTGAGATTCCCGGAAACACCAGTGGTTAGCTTTTCAGCAAGGGATCTGATCAGGGGCCTACTAGTGAAAGAACCACAGCATAGGCTGGCATATAAGCGAGGCGCAACGGAGATTAAACAGCATCCGTTCTTTGAAGGTGTTAATTGGGCTTTGATTCGATGTGCAAGTCCTCCAGATATTCCGAAACCAGTCGAGTTTGAGCGGATTTCAGCCCCCGCAGCGTCAACCGGTGATAAAGCTACTGCTGCTGCTACTCATCCTGATCAAAACAATTATCTGGAATTTGATTTCTTTTAATTATTTTCGGAACTGAAATGCCATTTTCCTTCCTTTTTTTTTTTTATTGAGAAAGATGTAGACTTTTCTGAAATGTTGATTATTTATGTGGAATTTAGGGTTTTTTTTTTTTTTTTTTTTCCAGTGTTGATAGTGATCATATGCTTGGTGTTGTTATGAAACACAGATTTGTATTCCAGCTCAGCCTCAAATGATGAAATGCTGTTTCCAAATGTGGATCCACTTTCTTTCTTTCTTTGATATGATAAGAATAGTAATGACTTATTTTTAGCTACGTTCCTTGAAACTCGATTTTTTTTTTCTATTTTGTTCTATGTAACTTAAAAGTCATCATTTTACTTTTTGAAATTCAAAATTCATTCTACTTTGACTTGTAGACTCTTTTTTTTTCTTGAAATTTAAAAGTCACTTTGCAGTAGCTTATGTGGGACCCACCACACAATAAAATTACACCATATGTGTCAATGAATTTGATTATAAATCTCCATCGTATGTTAACATTCAACAATCAGAAAATATTAAGTTTAAAAGAAGAATTAAGGATTGGTACTTTTTCAGGTTGTTGCGCCTGAGTTGCAAATATGAAAATAAATAAATTGATTAGTTTGGTGCATCCACATGACACTAAATTAAGACAATGTGGAGCGAATTTTGAGTTTTATTGAGTAAAATGACTTTTGAGTTTGAGGGGACAAAATGATATCAAAATCGATTTTCAAAGGCAAGTGGAGCGAATTTTGAGTTTTTAGAAGTAAAGTTGCAACTTTTGAGTTACAGAAAACAAAATGAAATTAAAATTAAGTTCTAAGAGGCGAAGCTAAAAATAGGAGTGTGATATCAACACACCATTTTTTACTTTTCACACACCCTTTTAATTTTCGGCCGTCAGATCGGATGAAATGAAGAAGATCAACGGACAGAAATTAACAAAGGATGTATGAGAAGTAAAAAAAGATGTGTGGATATCACACCTCCTAAAAATAACCCAAGTAATATTGCAGTTAGAATGTTCTGGATGTTGTTTAGCATTTATTAAAACAAATTAACTACTCTTGTTTGTGATAATCTGCCCGAAGTAAAGATTGTAGGCTTATACATACCAAGAGTAATAGAAGGTTGAAAATGTTTTTGCACCCGGGTTCTAGCACCGGCTAAAGTTGCCCGCCCTGGTCAAAGCAACACTTCTAAGGGACATTCACACCTTGATTCGGGAGATCAAAACCAACCACATGTTAAATTATTCTAATTTACGAAAAGAAGGAATCAAGCTTGGATGCAAAGAGCCGACCACGTTGTTCGGCTAACTGATGTAACTCACGTCTGAGAAAGACCTCCCACATTCTTTGGTTGTGATAGTTTGGGCTTTTAGGAAGTCTCACTTTCAGTAGTATCAATAAGAAAATTCAAAATTCCTATGTGGCTATAATTTCATGAAGAGAATTTTGTAGCATATTCTCTTGCTCAATTATAGCATATACTCATTTAAGAGACGATTGAGGAAGATCAAGTTTTATTTAAAATTCACATTTGTTGGTAAACTAAAAATGCACATATTTGTATAAAGTTGTCGAGTCTGATAGCATGAGCTTATAACTAATCATGACATTAAAATAATTGATTGTATGTAAAGTAAGTTTATTGAACGAGATTCATTATCGCTTGTATTAAGGTCAATTTAAGCGTGTCCTAGGCCCCTTGTGTTAGTAGGGCAAACTACCCTAATAGTTGGTTAGCAAATTACTTGAAAGTAGAAAGTTACATAAACATTGATAATGTCACAATTTAGTTCTATATTTGTATTCTTTGGGACGGCAAGCCTAGCGCAACGAAAAGGTAATTTCTTTATGATCGAAAGGTCACAAGTTCGAGTCGTGGAAACAAAACAACGTCCCTTAACCTATACAAAGCAAGGCGTCTTGTAAGCTTAGGTCACTTTTTATTTATATTCTTATTCAAATCAAATAATCACATGAACAAGACCTATAACACATTTATGCATATAATTATTATTATCATCAAATTGCCATAAATTTATAATAAAAAAACGGTGATATTTCGAAGTCACGAGACCAATCATGAAAGAGGAAAAAATTAATATAAAATTAAAATTCTTGGGACCCATGAGAATCGTATAAAAATTGGGTGGGGTGACATTGGTACCACATCTCAAACATGCGAAAGCTTCACACAAATAAGAAAAGAAGTTAACACAATAATTCAAAAACCCACTTAGTATTATAGTCTAGTGATATTTCTCTTCGTTTGTAAGTGAGAGGTCTTAGGTTTGATTCTTGCCAAATACAAATTTGAACCACTTTATTGCTAACTCATTGTGAAGCTAAGTCTGCCACTTTTTTTCTTAAAGTAGATAATATCGTTTGTTAATTTAAAAAAAAAAAACACTTAGACACATGGGAGGAACATTCTTGGAGTTGCCATATTGAGGTTTGTTCCTTTAAATAATTTTGGGATAGGCTACAAAACTCAGCATCAATTCCATGTTGAATCATGCCTCACCATGTGTTTCTTGTTTGGTTGAGATTTAACCAACTCTTCTAAAAGGAAAATTTAGTAATACCTAATGTTATAAGTTTCGTATCGCTTTGTTATCTGAAATCTCAATTTGATTATGAGCCTTTAGAGTTTTTAATTTGTTCAAATGCCTTTGCTGTTAATTCTATCAACTATTTCATCAAATTGAGAGTTATTTTGTTCGTTTTGTACCCTATAAACCTTTAAATTTGATTCAAGTGTTTGAGAGTGTATTCAATTAGGATTTTGAGAGATTTTAATTCTTTCTACAAATTTAGGGGTATTTAATCATGATTTTAAGCGATTCTCTGAAAATCTACGTATATTCAATCAGGATTTTAAGAAATTTATAACATTCCGGTGTATTCAATTAAAAATTGATTTTAAAGGAGTTTAAAAAGTTGGTGAATTCAATAGAATTAGAGACATTTAGCAGTGTACTTTAAACATTCTCAAAATCTCACATCTCCTCGTGAGAATTTAAGAAAATTCACTCAAAAATTTACACAAAATATCTAGAAAGCAATTAAACTCCATCAAAATCCACTAATTTATACACCCATATCAAAATCTCTCAAAATTTCAACTGTAGACATTCGATTCCTCTTAATTTCCAACGTCATATAATTTCAAGTTATTTTATTTTTCAGTATCATTTTTTTTCTTTTTGGATACTTTAAATGTGTCGTATTGTTAACATATATACACCTGAAAATTGGTCATGTGCATTAACGTAAAAGATTGTGACAACATTGACCATTGGAAAAAAATTGCCTCCAACGTGTTGAATCTTACAAACAAATGGATAATAGAGGTTCTGGTCAAAAATAGCAACCTTGATATATAATATATTTATTTTATTTTATTTTATATTTGCCAACCAACCAAGCGGTCCAAAGGCAGGCTGCTAGGTGGCAGTATCTTACTAGCTCTACATCTGTGCACATGCAGGATTTCAATAATTACAGAAATACCAAAAAATGCAATGACGTGGTAAATTACCAGATGACCCACTACTTTGGATTTTCCTTTCTTAAAGGGGAACGAGGACTAAAGAGTCAACGACTTGTATGCGGTGGGCATAAGCGCGTCTTTGGACTCGTAGATTCAGACGTATTACCTTCTGATAGGGAAAATTAAAATGTCCCACTTCGTTTCAACAATTTTTTTTATTAAACATTTGATTAAGGCTTTGACGGGTGGACATCTAAGTATTTTTAACTTTATTTTAATTAGTTTTTTTCTAAATGAAAAATGTTATATATGTTGATTTCCCACTTAATGATTTTAGTTAATAGAGGTTTTTTGGCATGTCAGAATCCATGCCCCTTTTTAAGAGATGTTGGATTATTAATGGATATTAACTATTAAATCATCAATATTATCTCTTAATTTATGAATTTTTAACATTTATTTTTCTATAATAAAACTTCATTGATCACGGAAAAAACTTACATCAGCAGAAAAAATGGAGATAGCCAATCCAACATGATGAAAACACCATAGACGCTACATTTATCTTGTTGAGTTCTAGTTTGATTGCATGGTTGTGTAGTATGCAACAGAAAACAAGTGATTTTAAAATATTGTAGCACAATATAATTTGCATAAAAGTTGTTGACAAAAGGGATTAGTTGGAATGAGATTAATGTCATTCGGCATGAGATATATAAATGTGAATTTTAGATTGAAACCAAATTTAAATATATTAATTTCTAATTTGAATTGTACTCTTGCCATGTTGAAATGTACTAATATGACTTGAAACGTACCGATGCCAAATTGAAATGTACCAATGTTGATAGGATATGTACCCATGCCAACTTGAAACGTACCAACATATCGTCTAGAAATGTACCCATGCCAAATTGAAACGTACCAATGCTAATATGAAATGTACCCATGCCAACTTAAAATGTACCAACATGTCACCTAGAAACGTACCAATACTAAATGGAAACATACCCCATATCATCTACCACTAGAATCTATTTTCCAAAAGTACCATGGTACAAATACTCAAATCAAGAGGTTTGCTTCAAATGAAAATAGAAAGGGAATGAACATGACTCACAAAGGAGGATGAAAGAGTATCGACTGACAGAAAAGAAATGACATGAAAAAATTGTAGAATGATCGATAAAGAACATAAATATATATCACGTTAGAAGCATAAATAAATCAAATTTGATATGTTTTTAGATTTTTAAAGCATACGTCTACTAGATTCTAGGAGATTTGGATATTAGCTAATTGGTACATTATATATATGGCAAATTATGTAATTTTGCATTAAAAAAATGCTACTTATAATATATTTGGCACCTAAAATGTAGGAAAATGTTTAATAAAAATTCTAAAAGGTATAGATGTTTAATCTAACAAATAAAACAATAAGACATTTAAATCTAAACGCCCCTTTTTGATATAAAATAATTTGGATTTTACTTTTGACTTTCAAAATAGTCCGAGTTGGACCCTAAGGGTGCGTTTGTTGCACCGGACTGTCTCGGACTGAACTAGCTTCACGAACTAAGCTGGACTGGCTTAGAATATACTAAGCTGGACTGATTTAGTGAAGCGTTTGTTGTTACGTCGGACTAAAAAGTAGGACTCATATATTATATTATTAAATTTTATATTTACAATATTTTATCATTAATTTAATCTATATATGTGACATCCCACATCACCCAGGGGAGTGATCCTTAAATGTATATTCACATCCCTACCTAGCACGAGGCCTTTTGGGAGCTCACTGACTTCGGGTTCCATGGGAACTCCGAAGTTAAGCGAGAAGAGGGCTAGAGCAATCCCATGATGGGTGACCTATCGGGAAGTTCTCGGGTGAGTTCCCAAAAACAAAACCATGAAGGAATGGTAAGCCCAAAGCGGACAATATCGTGCTACGGTGGTGGACCGGGCCCGGGAAGTGGTGCCGCCCGGGCCGGGATGTGACAACGAGGCCTTTTGGGAGCTCACTGGCTTCGGGTTCCATGGGAACTCCGAAGTTAAGCGAGAAGAGGGCTAGAGCAATCCCATGATGGGTGACCCATCGGGAAGTTCTCGGGTGAGTTCCCAAAAACAAAACCGTGAGGGAATGGTAAGCCCAAAGCGGACAATATCGTGCTACGGTGGTGGACCGGGCCCGGGAAGTGGTGCCGCCCGGGCCGGGATGTGACAACGAGGCCTTTTGGGAGCTCACTGGCTTCGGGTTCCATGGGAACTCCGAAGTTAAGCGAGAAGAGGGCTAGAGCAATCCCATGATGGGTGACCCATCGGGAAGTTCTCGGGTGAGTTCCCAAAAACAAAACCGTGAGGGAATGGTAAGCCCAAAGCGGACAATATCGTGCTACGGTGGTGGACCGGGCCCGGGAAGTGGTGCCGCCCGGGCCGGGATGTGACAACGAGGCATTTTGGGAGCTCACTGGCTTCGGGTTCCATGGGAACTCCGAAGTTAAGCGAGAAGAGGGCTAGAGCAATCCCATGATGGGTGACCCATCGAGAAGTTCTCGGGTGAGTTCCCAAAAACAAAACCGTGAGGGAATGGTAAGCCCAAAGCGGACAATATCGTGCTACGGTGGTGGACCGGGCTCGGGAAGTGGTGCCGCCTGGGCCGGGATGTGACAACGAGGCCTTTTGGGAGCTCACTGGCTTCGGGTTCCATGGGAACTCCGAAGTTAAGCGAGAAGAGGGCTAGAGCAATCCCATGATGGGTGACCCATCGGGAAGTTCTCGGGTGAGTTCCCAAAAACAAAACCGTGAGGGAATGGTAAGCCCAAAGCGGACAATATCGTGCTACGGTGGTGGACCGGGCCCGGGCGGCACCACTTCCCGGGCCCGGTCCACCACCGTAGCACGATATTGTCCGCTTTGGGCTTACCATTCGCTCACGGTTTTGTTTTTGGGAACTCACGAGCAACTTCCCAGTGGGTCACCCATCTTGGGAATGCTCTCAAGCGCTACTCGCTTAACTTCGGAATTCCCATGGAACCCGAAGCCAGTGAGCTCCCAAAAGGCCTCGTGCTAGGTAGGGATGGGAATATACATTTAAGGATCACTCCCCTAGGTGATGTGGGATGTCACAATCCACCCCCCTTAGGGGCCCGACGTCCTCGTCGGCACACCACGACCAGGGTTAGGCTCTGATACCAAATTGTCACATCCTGGCCCGGGCGGCACCACTTCCCGGGCCCGGTCCACCACCATAGCACGATATTGTCCACTTTGGGCTTACCATTCCCTCACGGTTTTGTTTTTGGGAACTCACCCGAGAACTTCCCGATGGGTCACCCATCCTGGGAATGCTCTCAAGCGCTACTCGCTTAACTTCGGAGTTCCCATGGAACCCGAAGCCAGTGAGCTCCCAAAAGGCCTCGTGCTAGGTAGGGATGGGAATATACATTTAAGGATCACTCCCCTGGGTGATGTGGGATGTCCCAATCCACCCCCCTTAGGGGCCCGACGTCCTCGTCGGCACACCACGACCAGGGTTAGGCTCTGATACCAAATTGTCACATCCCGGCCCGGGCGGCACCACTTCCCGGGCCCGGTCCACCACCATAGCACGATATTGTCCGCTTTGGGCTTACCATTCCTTCACGGTTTTGTTTATGGGAACTCACCCGAGAACTTCCCGATGGGTCACCCATCCTGGGAATGCTCTCAAGCGCTACTCGCTTAACTTCGGAGTTCCCATGGAACCCGAAGCCAGTGAGCTCCCAAAAGGCCTCGTGCTAGGTAGGGATGGGAATATACATTTAAGGATCACTCTCCTGGGTGATGTGGGATGTCACAATCCAACCCCCTTAGGGGCCCGACGTCCTCGTCGGCACACCACGACCAGGGTTAGGCTCTGATACCAAATTGTCACATCCCGGCCCGGGCGGCACCACTTCCTGGGCCCGGTCCACCACCATAGCACGATATTGTCCGCTTTGGGCTTACCATTCCCTCACGGTTTTGTTTTTGGGAACTCACCCGAGAACTTCCCGATGGGTCACCCATCCTGGGAATGCTCTCAAGCGCTACTCGCTTAACTTCGGAGTTCCCATGGAACCCGAAGCCAGTGAGCTCCCAAAAGGCCTCGTGCTAGGTAGGGATGAGAATATACATTTAAGGATCACTCCCCTGGGTGATGTGGGATGTCACAATATATACTAATATTTTATTATTAAATTATCATTTTCCTTTCTAGAACCATTTATTTTTGTCAAGCTTTTAATCATCTTCCTCTCTCATTTTTTTGTCCGCCCACTGCATCCCTCCCCTCTCCCTTTTCCGTCCAAATCCCTTTCTCTCTTCCCTCTGCCTCTTTTCCTGTCCAACTTTCTGGGTGATAATCTGATTTTGGATGGTCTTGGATTCGAAGATTTTGCAAATCTCTCTCTGCCTCTTCTATTCCTCTCACAAAATCCCTTGCAAATCTTAAAATCAAACCAAGGAACAAGAACGAAAATGAAAATTTAGGAGTTGGAGGCGGGATGCATGCATGAGTGGCTCGAAGGTGGGAGATGCTTTCGGTTTCTGAGTTTTCTGGGTCTCTAACTTAGAGATCTTATGGATAGATGAGAGGGAGGTGGGGAGAAAGATAGTGGGAGGGCAAGTTCTTAGGCGTGAGGTGAGGCAAAGTGAGGGGAAGAGGGGAAACGGGACTAGCAATCCCCTCCTTTTCGGGGGCTCTCGCTAAGCCCAGCTGACGAAGGATTTAGTCGGCACGAGTCCGACTTAATCCCGCTAAACTAAATCCCAACTTGCACCAAACACAGAATAATAATCCTACCCAAGTAGTCCAGTCCAGTGAAACTGAAGGAGGTCAAACAAACACCCCCTAATTATGTAAAATCGAGTCCATATTTCTTATGTGCGGGTAACCTGTCCCAGACCGTTTAAGAGTTATCTTAACACTTGTCATTTTATTAGGGGTTCACAATAAAACAAATGATCCATAATTTTATATCTATCTAGCCTAAAAAGTAAAACAACGATAAAACTTCTTCAAGCAAAGAGTCTTAAGACTCCCTTTCTTTCATTCCCGCAGTAAACTAAATGAAAACACATAGAGATTGTCTGATATTTCACATTTTGGCAATTAAACACATATAATAAGGTACTAGACCCCTAATATTGACTATTTAAAAGTTCAAAAACTTATAGGGTGTCATTTGTACACATTTTTTATTTATTTTTGGAGTGTTGTCCCATATTTGGGTACAAAAGTTAGCGATCTTTGTTATTTTGTTATACGATATATGATTGAAAACTGATCCGTCCTAACCCTTAGGAACCAGACCGTATCAAATGGATCGAAATTAGCCGATTCCACTAATACAAATACATAAACCCAAACCAGCATGGACTCGTTTATAAAAAAACCAAGTCGAGTTCGAATCCATTAAAAATGGACCTGGCTTGACCCGCGTCCACCCTGACTAGTACCCATGTATATGTATTTCAAACTATTTATAGTGTGGTATGAAGTTTGATACCTTCATAGATTTCTAAGCATAGATTGTCTTGGTTTTTTTTTTTCAAAACATAAATTATTTTAGTTGTCAAGGTATTCTTTTTCGACTCATTGTGTTTTGAGTTTAAACCATCATCCTAATTTAGAATAAAAATATCGCTTGTAATAGAAAAAAATGATATCAATTAAAGATTCAAATCTCAAGATTCAATGCAAATTGATTTTGTCAAATCTAAGTCTTTATTATGACTTTTCAATTCTTGTATAATTAGATGCCAGATGTAGTATTACGTTTCTGTCGGCCTTCGTCCCAGCCTAGTGGATGAATGCCAAGCACTACTCCTCTCGGCTTCGGGTTCGAAGGTTGGTGTCCCTTCTGATAGTGAACGTGAAAGGATTATTACGTTTCTAGTTTTACCATTCAAGGGTGAAATTTGTCAACACAATAAATATATTTACTACAAACATGCCAAGCTTTAACAATTTGCTAAACGTGCACAAGTTTAATTATAATAATTGCATGTTGTTTCAAAAAGGACAGATGCTTACAAGCCAGTTGAAAAGTACGAGAATAATCAGGCGAACAAGAATCAGATAATTCAGACTATTGAAATTGAATTTGACATTTCTCATTAACTTATTTCGCAGATCCACTTTACACAAACAATGGCTTCAATTTCTCTTTCACAAAAATCAAGATCCTGGATTTTCTGGTCCTTAGGTTCTGAACCTTTCGGACACTAGGTCTAAAGAGGATCTAAATGCAAATAATTTGTGTACATATGTATATATTATGTGGGTGTATATATATCAATTACGTTTAGAAGCATGGCTGTATGAAAGACAAAAGTATTCAAAATAAATCCATTGAGTCAAAATCTTCTCTCGAGTTGCAAGTTTCAATTTGAAGAGTTCACAAGGAAAGTTCTTCCAAGGTGTGAACTTATCAATCTCTAAGATTCAACTTTAATGTCCCGTTTGAAAATTATTTAGATTTTAGTTTTTGTGTTGTGTTAAAGTTAACGGAAATATACGAGATGAAAGAGGGACGGAAAACGGTGGAGGGAGGGAGATGAGAGGAGGAGATGAAAAAAGAAGGGGAATATCTATTAAACAAAAATGTGAAGGAAAATGATTCTCGCGGGATCCTTTTCTTGGGGATCATAGGGATCCCGTAATCATGATCGTTTATTATACATTGTGCGGTCAAAAATCATTTCAAAATTTAAAATTAAATATAAATAATACCTAATGAAAACTGACCGCACGATGTATGATGAACGGTCACGATCACAAAATCCCTAAGATCCTCAAGAAAATGATCCGGCGATGATCCTTTTCCAAACTTGAAAGTGAAACAACTTTATTTTGTTTGCGGTTTTTGGTTTTCAATTTTAAGTCTCTTTCATCATTCTTCATTTTTAGTTTCTCTCATGTTTTTCCCGTTTATCTACGACAAAGACGATGAAAAATAAAACCTAAACAAAATGGTTATAAAACGGGTATCTATTTTCTTTATTTTTAGTTATTTTAAATATTCTAATTTCTGTTTCAAGAATGTATCCAATATAATCATCATTTGACCATCAGATATAATTCATGTGAATATATGTATTTTGTACAATTATCATTTGACCATAGACAGTGATTATATGAAATAGGTGCAAGTATTGTAGCCACATCCGTCGAAAAAGGAAAGATGATCTTGCCAAGATGTAAACTTTGTGCGTACACTTTGCTTTGTTAGGATTGTCAAATAGTTAAGTTGTTAGCATGATGCTCAAAAATACAAAAAGTGATGTCAAAAACCTTTGGCCTATCATACCTACTGCCAGAACCAAGTTGTTGGCACCTTGTTACTCATTTGATTCCTCTAGTAGGTCAAATTTATGACAAAGAGATGAAGTTGTTGGGGTGGCATACAAACCCATTTTTGGTTCAAGCCTATCTTTTCTAATATAACACCACCCATTCTTCCCAAGGCACAGAAATTGGTTACCCTCTCACATTTTTGTTTGTACACAGACAAATTTTTTAAAATTACTTTTATTTAGAGAAATTAAAGTATCGACTTATGGATTTTAGCTCAATTAAATAAAAATTTGCGAGTGTTGGTTCTTAAGTTCGTCATAATGTGGAGCAACGATTGTTATGGATAACACTATGACAAGTTTCATCCAAAGTAAAAAACCTTCAAGGGGCAAATAAGATGAAGTTTTTACAAAGTTATCGAAAAGAACTATTGCTCCACAGTATGATAAATTTAAAAACTAATTCTCATAAATTTATAGGTCAGGGGCGAAATCCCTAGTTGCATCAACATTCATTGACAAATACTCTAATTTCGTCTTTCATTTATGAATCGAATAATCTAGTATTTTTACACTTAAGTTCAAATCTCAATCAACCTAAATTTGAACCATTTGATTAAGGGTAGTGCTATTCACACATATATTTTTACTTCTCACATACTCTTGTTAATTTTTATTCATTGATCTTGTCAATTCATTCAAACCGACGATTAAAAATTAAGAAAATGCAGAACATGTAAAAATAAGTATGTGAACATCACCGTCCTTTAACAAATGAATCTAAAATTAGAACCTTTGGATCAAATGGACAGATTTCATATGGCATCAAAAGAAACAAAAGTCCATAAAAAGCAAATGGGTTGAAAAATGAAGATACCAACAAACCACTCTTGTTGGTTTAAGATGTGGCTTCATTTTATTTATTTCTTTCTATTTTTAACCACTCATTTTAATTTTGACCAAAAAAAAATATTTCAACAAATGCCTTAAAAAAGATCTCAATCATAATTAAGGTGCTCAGAAATGCACCAGATTTGAAAAAAGGACACCCCACCTTTTCTCTCTCTCTCTCTCTCTCCTCTTCCTCTCTCCTCTCTCCTCTCCCCTATCCCTTTCTCCTTTCTCTCAAGGTTCTCTCCACCTTTAAACTTCTCTCTTTCTTTCTCCCTAGATTTTGGTGAATCAGTTTGAGTTTTTTGTAATCTAGAGCACTGCAAAAAGTGAGAGGAAAGAGAGAGAAGAGGAGAGAGAATCGGAGTGAAAGCCAACCCAGTTTTGGTTTTTCACAATCTTGTGCCAATTTGAGGCCTTTTTTGTTTAGATCACTGTAAAGAGAAAAATGGGTATTGCCAATCAAGAGGCGGTAAAGCAGTTTCAGAAGTTAATGGAAGAAGGTGAGCTTTTTAAACCCACTTTAAAATCTGCATAATTTTCTCATTTGATCTAATATTTAGCTAATTTTTAATTATTTTTTTGCTCTGAATTTACAGTTGACGAGCCACTGAAGAATACATTTGAGGTTAGACCATTCCTTTTCTTTTAGTTTTGCTCGATCTGTTCCGTGTTTGGATACTGGGAAAAAAGATTGAACAAGAAAATGACTTTGGAGTTTTGAAATTTTGTTACTTTAATGATTTGCGGCGTTAGAGATCAAAACCCATTACGCAGTTTACCACAATTTAGTCGTTTTAGCTTACTGTTTAGGTCATATGTCAATATTTTGGATGTGATCCGAGTCTCCGATGCCATGCATTTTCGGAGTTTCTGTCTGTTTTTAGGCCGGGTGAATTCATTTGTTAAATCAGATGTTTACCGCGGAAGGTCATCTGCTATGGTGATCCTAATCACTGGTTACTAAGAGAATGCCGGCAGCATATTAATTATTACTTAATCGATCTGATCTTGCTCGTTTTTGGGTGGATGAAACTTCATATTCGCTTATAGTGAGAGGAAAGTATTGAGTTTCTATGGAATCTTCATATTGGGTTTTAATAAAGATGGAGTTTTTGTGCAAATATAGCGTCGGGTTTGTGCTCTGAATTGGTGAACCTATTCTGCGGGTGATGAACAATTTAATTGAACTGAACCTTACTGCATCTAATTGGGCATGATGTACTTGTTGCATTTTTTTGGACAATGCATAATGAAATGAAGCCCTTTGTTATGGAAGTATGGGGGGAGGAGGAAGGAGGGGGAGGGGATTACATTGTTCGAGAGAGAGAGAGGGGCAAAGGATCCTAACCAGAAAAAGAAAAAAAGGATGGAGAAAAAGAAAGCCAAAGGAAAATCAGAGAGATGGCATTGACCAAGCTAAACTTTTGTAAAGTTTTGATAAAATATAGCGTGGTTTTGAGGCTTATTCTTGTTTTGCTTCAAATTCATGAATTGAAGGGGATAATATTGTTCTTTTCTTTTATGATATATGGTTTGCATAAATGATATCTCAAATTCACTTGGCGCCTCTTGATCTACAGAATGTGCACCAGGGGTATCCAAATGAGACATTAATGCGTTTTCTTAAAGCTCGGGACATGAATGTGGGAAAAGCCCATAAAATGGTTAGATTCATTCAGTTTACTAAATAATAGTTATAATGTTTCAGGTTTCAAGATCTCAAGCTGTTCATCTTTTGCTTATAATGCTTTCCTAATAATGCTAAACTGTTCCAGTTGCTCGACTGTTTACAATGGAGGATAGAAAGCGAAATTGACAATATATTGGCGGTGAGTTTTCTCAATGAATAATTAGTAAATAAACATGATGTCTTGTGACCAGTCACTTGTAGTTCTCTTGAGATTCATGCATTTCAGGCTTAGTTATGGTGAGATTTGATACTTTAACCGTGGTGGAAAAGTGAATATACTTAATGTGGTGACAAAGCATTTAATTTGCTATGTACAGAAACCAATCATCCCAAATGATTTGTACAGAGCAGTGCGAGATTCGCAGCTTGTGGGATTGTCAGGTTACTCGAAAAAGGTATCCTGATTTTTTCTTCTTTCGGCTGCAAAACATGATTAGCTTTTGCTCCCTCAGGGTGCATTACTTTTAATTTCAAACTTAATTCTTATATCTCATTGTTGTATTGATTTCTTTTTCCAGGGTCTTCCTGTCATTGCTGTTGGTGTGGGGCAAAGCACATTTGACAAAGCTTCTGTAAGGATGATATAATTTGTCTGTTTAATTTTCTTCAACATAGATAACTTTGTATGTCTGGTTTTGATGTGTAATGATGGAAACCATTATCAAGAAATCATCTAAGTTACGCTGGGGCTTTAAGCTGTTATGTGGGTCGTATCTGTGCTTACACATTAGAATGTATGATGCGTCTGACCTGAGAGAAGGCATTAGAATATATTGGCATAATGTTCTATATTTTGGTGTTACCGAGACTTCCAATGCTAAGAAAATGAGTCATTAAGTATACCATGGAGTTTTGAGATATTGTAGCATTGGTCATGTATTGACATGCAGATACACAAATTTTCTAAAATAATGAGCTTTATGTGCCAATGTACTTTCTGTTAAAACGTAGTTTGGCACATGTTTGTATGCACTTATGTAATATTATTATTCTTGTAGTGATGCTTACTTGTTTGATTCGTTGTCATTGTAGGTAAATTACTATGTTCAGTCTCACATCCAAATGAATGAGTACAGAGATCGTGTTGTATTGGTGAGTACTTGAGAATGTTTAGTTTTATCTTTCTAATGGGGAATTCTTTTAGGAGCCTGATTTTTCCCCCTTTTTGTTGTAGCCTTCCGCAACAAAGAAGTATGGACAGTATATTGGAACGTGTGTGAAGGTTTTGGATATGACTGGTTTAAGGCTCTCAGCACTTAACCAGATAAAGGTATCTCTTGCTATAGCATGAGCCTCTATTCGTTTGCCTTTTGTTTTTCTTTGATTCTTTTTGTATGGACCCGTGAGATTGACACTTTGTATGATCTGTTGATGCAGCTTTTGACTGTTGTCTCTACAATTGATGACTTAAACTATCCAGAGAAGACGGATACATACTATATCGTCAATGTCCCATACATATTTTCTGCCTGTTGGAAGGTTTGTATCATAACAACTCACACTTTGAAATAATACGTCGGAAAAAGGGAAAAGGATTTGGTGGGTGTTACACGAGTCCTAATGTAAAGTCTTGACAGGTGGTAAAGCCTCTTTTACAAGAAAGAACAAGGAGGAAAATCCAGGTTCTTCAAGGTTCTGGGAAAGACGAATTACTGAAAGTAAGCATGTTCTTTGGTTCAACTTTTACCACTGACTTCCTATTCCGTTATTTCTACCTTCTTGCTGGCAACTTAATATCGTGTTATATTCTACCCTGTAAACTTTGCAAAGTGTTAAATATCTTGTTCTTTTCCAGCTGCATTTGTTCATCTATGTTTTGTTTGGTTTCCTTGATGATCACAACCTGACCTGAAAATGTTTATGCAGATCATGGACTACGCATCTCTCCCACATTTTTGTAGAAAAGAGGGATCCGGGTCCTCTCGGCATTCTGACAACGGACACACTAACAATTGTTTCTCCTTTGACCATCCATTCCATCAAGAGCTCTACAATTTCGTCAAGCAACAAGCGAGCTTGAGGGAGTCCATTGCACCACTCAAGCAGGGATCCTTCCATGTTAATTTTCCAGAGACGGACCCAGAACGTGCAGACATTGCAAAGACCATAGAATCCGAGTTCCAAAAGTTCGGAAATCAGAATCAAAACGGGCTCGCCAAGTCACTAAGTGGCTTAAGAGTCAATGGTGCTTCATAATTTTATAGCACTTACTTAGCCAACTAGATCCTACATGACAATGTAGCTAAACACTCTTCCTTTGCCATGAGGCAGGAATGATCCAAATTTAATTTTATGTATCAGTGTAATGCTTGCATCGGCTCGATGCAGATTTTTTAGTACGAACTAATACTAATAGGGTTGTATCGCGGTTTTTGTAGGACTTTGCAAAACCGATTAAAACCCGAGTTATAGTAAGATTTTATGATGGGTTATGTACTAGTGATCTAGTATTCTGTTTTGATTTTTCTCCGGTCCAACTTAAAGAAGCAGGTTTTATGAGGGTGTTTTTTTCGTACTTTTCAAAATCGATTACAAATCGTGAGTGAATATGCAGTAAAGAGTAATATTATAGGCCCCTTGGAACCGGTATATTCATTTTTCTAGGTCATCAATGGTCGAGTTGACCTACTCAAGTTGCACTCCTACGGATGCGTATGAAAATGGGAAAATGAACAAATAATGGTAATAGGGCTCGAGAACATAGCAAAAACAGAGTTTCCTTGGCTTAGAGTTCATTTGGATGTGCTTTTAAAATGACTGAAAGCGCTTTTGGTGAAAATATTTTTGAAAACAATCTTTAATAAAAATGGTAGTAAATCCTGTAAAAGCACTTAAAAGTGCTTTCTGGAATAAGCACATAACTGGTGCTTCTTGTAGAAAGCACTTCAAGTGGTTTTGGAACCCAAAAACAATTTCTCTAAAAGCGTTTTTAGTCATTTTAAATGCACATCCAAACAAGCCCTTAAACATCTCTGAAATATTCCACAAGGAGGTTTATGGTGCGACCAAAATGCACGAAAATAAGTTTCATGACGGTTTTTAATAAATTTGCAAAACAATGAAACACCGTGACTTATTGCTCGCAGTTTTTGTGGAAGATGCAATTCTCGAGTTTCCCCAAAATCTTTTACGTGCGTGGTTAGGGCAATGTTGAACACCTATTTTTTGGATCATTAACATATTTTTTGTTGAATTCTAACCTGGAAATTAGAAAAAATACAGCTTTGCTTCCTTTTGAGATTGATGAGCATCCAAAATACCATAGGGAAGATGTTGTCAATATACGGATTGGGTAACAAATTGTTGACATATATGCACAAATACAAATTTATATCCACAACAAAGATAATTCGAGTATCCCGCCCGCCCGCCAGAGTGTTCTTACACATGCACGAACGTATCCAAATCCTTTCCCCTTCTGTAAGCACAATACAGATCCTTCCGTAGGGGGCCTCACCGTTAGAACTAGAAGCGAAATCTAAAATTTCGAGGGAAAAAGGGGGTTGACAATAACCTGTAACATGATCAAACAATGCAGATTGGATCCACGGTTTCAGCTCAACTGTTTGTAGCACTTGTAAGCAACGCCAACTGACACAGCAGCACAAACAACAGCTACAGCTGCGTATGTATCTTCACGCTCCCAGCTCTGAAACCATGTTGGCATCGCACAAACCTTGCGTGTGGATGCCCCTTTGCCACTATTCATTCGTGAAAGTGGTTTCCTACTGCCTTTTTTCTTTTCGGCTGTTGCCTTCACTGCAATCTCATCATTCAGGTCGGGACTATTTCTGTTTTCCATTAGCGTAGCATTCTGACAGCAAGAGTTTCCGTTTTCCTGGCAACAGCCCCCAATCTCGACTTGCGATCCACAGACACTAGTATTCATCCCCCTTTCCTTTGGTTGTGTCAACTCTGTAGTGGTTTTTCCCACATCTGTCTCACCATTAAGCTGGAGCCTTCGTTCTTGAGATTCCTTCTGCTGTTCTTCTGATAAACCCATCTGACCCCTGAAACCACACCATAGATTCCCGTCAGTAATCACAGTTACGCAACACATGCACACGGTAGGAACAAAAAATCCTCAAACAAGAAGAGTGACCACTTCATAAAATAATCGGCTACTAATTTTGCAAAGGTTGAACCGACTATTTCCTCTATATTTTCAACCTCCTTTCTCTAATCAGAATAAAATTGCATAGGTGCAAAAGAGGCCCTTCCTCTAAGATCCAGTTTCATGGCTAAACATTGTTTCAATAATAGAGCAAGCATCGATATGCGAAAATTGCTTCAAAAGCAAGCCTATGGATTATGACAAAAAAGTTGAAGATTTAAACAGATTACCTCCATAGCCAGTCTACAATTTCTCCTTTCCCGACATGCTGTTCAAGCAATACATTTACATCTTCTGGAGCAACATATCCATACCTATCAGAAATAAAATGATCAGATATTGCTAACAATTAATCAAGCAATAGAATTGGAAAAGAGCGAAAAATATACCTAAGAGCAATGATAACAGAAAAGAGTACTAAAAGTTATATAAATTAACAGAAAAACAATTCCATTTACCAGTGGCCCGAGACTTCTCTGTTGCAATTTGATCCAAATATGATAACATTTCCAGCATATTTATGCCCCCCAATATGCGAACATGGGCTAACAGACACTTTACCCTGAAGACCATGCAATTCTATCTCTTCTCTAAATCTATTGATCAGGGGAGGTCCACAGACTCCACAACGGCGATCCCGGGACCCATGAGAACATACAAAAACATATGAACCCTTCAGAGTTTCAGGAGTTCCAGGCAGCCATTCACCATCCTTCACAAGAACTTCTTCAACAAATGTATCAACATCAAAATGGGTCAATCTCCTGCATTTTATCATTCAGTTTATGTCAGTATCAAATTTTAAGGGGAATCAAAGAATCGAAAGGAAATCCCAATGGAACTTGTAGCTTACCTGTATCGGATCATGTCAGGGAAAATTAATACATCGCCATTTGATGTTTCAGTTCCATCATGTCCTTCACATATTGTTAAGCGGGTCTAGAAGAGGAACGAGATGAAAGAGACAAAAAACAATTGTTAGCCTCAACTAAAAAGTATAACGTTAGAGAAAATAAGAAGTTAAAAAGGAATAAACTGGTAATGACATGGTATTTTAAGCAGCATAGAATATGCAGCTAATAGATCCAACTTCTATGAATGGTCAGTAAACACTGCATCCAAGCAAACAGGGCTCGGGTCCTCTCTGGAACTTTCACAGCGGAGACCAATTTGATCGTGGACGTTAGATGCATATCCTATGGCTAGTAATTAATTTATCTTTTTAATGATTTTCACATCAAAAAGTCTGTCTCTCTCTTTCTTCTCTCTTCTGAGTCTCCTCTCTCAATTTCACTAGATTTCAGTTTTCTTCTCTCTTTTTTCCATCAAAGAGCAGTAGGAACCATTTCAATTTCACATCAAACAGTCCGCCTCTCTCTCTTCTCTTTCAACACTGCACTGGCAAGTCCGCCATCTTCATGGCTTCCCTTTTAGCAGGCTGCTCCTCAAGCCTCCGAGTGCCGATCATCGCGAGACGGCCCAACCAAAGATCCTCAATCTGAACTATTTTTCTCCTCTTTCTCCCTCCCTTGGTTTAATGGGTTTCACGTCAAATACAAAATCTGACAAATTTCTTCTTTCTCCCTGCAATCTATTGCTTGGCTGTTTGGAAATTTTAATTTCTAGGTTGTAAGGGAGTTTGGAAAATACACAAAAAAGAAGAACATATTAAAAATGTTATTCTTGGTGTATGGGTGTTTTTGGTTAGGTGAATAAAAGAAGTCGGGTTTGGGATGGAGGACGGGGGTAAAGATTGCGTTTTGGGTGTTTAATTTGTTGGATTGATTGATTTTCTGCTTGAGACCAACAACAAAGATGGCTTTATTGAAATTCTGAGATGTGGGAGGCCAGGGGAAGGTGAAAGGTGAAATGCTGAGAAGCAAAATGGGACGGGAGAGAGATGTCATGTGAACGACTTCGCTCTACAGGAAATTTTGAACAAAAAATTGAAATTAATTTTTGGGAGAGTGAGAAATGGTGAAGAGAAGGTGAAGATTGAGAAAGAGAGAGAGGGTAAAGAAGAGGGTGAATAAAAGAGAGGGAGGCGTTTCGTAAAGAGAAGAAAAAAGTTTCAAACTAATCCTGGCCGTTTACTTATTGTTGAATGCTCGTGCTTGAAGGATCCCGAGGATCCCCAGGGAAGGGATCCGGAGAGGATCCTACCCAAGCAAACAAATCAATATCACATCATTCATTCATCTGGCCAGGTAATTTATCTGCTGGTGATTTTCATTTCATTCCATTCAGTATGAAACAAACGACGTAAAAAGACCTATAGCATAAACCTTGGTATACACCAGCTTCCTATATTGTGTTGTACGATGCCATGGGATTAATCAGTTCAACTTATTTCAAAATCCATATTTTTCACACTATTCCGCCTTCCCAAACTAAATCCTACACCCGCAAGTAAACACCGAATACCTCATCAATCAACGTCAAGTTTTGCCATATCCCACCTCCTTTAACAGTTCCCATTTTAGAATGATCCAAATTCTACACAACCGGATTCCGAATTACCCAAAAGAACAGCTAAAAGGCTAAAACAGAACCCACTGTACAACACCAAAATATGAAAGGTACCCCCTTCATGTTCAAGCTACACACTAAATCACATGCTTCCAAATCAACCTTAGATTATAAGCAAACCAAACAAGCAGCCAAGATCCATTTCCGCTCGCCACATTCACAAGCAACCGCATTCAACCCGAAAGCGGAAAACTACCAAACCATACAGCCTTAAAACACAAGCAATCCACTCCATTGATCAGAATTCATACCCAACCTACTAAATCACACACCTTGAAATCACTACTTAAACAACAAGCAATCCACAAAGTAACCAAAACCCATATCAACAAAACGAATTCGAATTCGAAAAAAAAACCGAAATAGCACCAAATATCGATCCAATTCATTCCTAAAAAGACTTAGATTTTCACCAAATTAAGCACCAATCACAAAGCAAAAAAAACAAAAAAGTATACCTCTTTCTTCATATCCGCCCTCCTGGCCATGACGGCGGAGTAGAGCAACCTCGGCAGCCGATCAAACTCGGCGGCCTCGATCCTCGGCGGCCAAACCTGCGGGTTCTTGTAGCACAAAAACACATGCCTTTGGTAAAACTCCACCGTCCCGGCGAGTTGGCTCGTCCGGAACTCGGACCGGGAGAACCCCAACTCGGCGTCGCTGCAACTTCCGCTGGTGTCGGCGAGGAGACCCTCGTTCTGGAAGCTCCCGGAGGCGCTGCCGATGTGGGAATTGGGGTCGGAGAGGAAGCTTTCGAGCGCGTCGGAGATGACGATTGGGGAGGAGGACGTGGATGGGTTGGTGAATGCGAGTGAGTCGTCTCGGTCTCTGGCGCTCCCCATGGGTCTTGGAGTCCGAGTCGAGTCCGAGTCGAAACCGAGTTGAGCCCGAGTTGCCGTTGTTCCAGTGGACGGGAAGTGGAGACTGGTGGAGTGGGAGACTTCGGTCGGGCAATTATGACACGTGCATTAATTGCTTGTAGTGTCCGTCTTCTCTTTGAGGTACGTATATATACAGACTTCTGTGAGTTTAGAAGAGGCCACGCCTACTCAATTTGTACTTTAACAATAAAAACAATAATTTATAAGAAAACCTAAAGATTCAGATTTGAATAAATTTGTCTCATATGTTTACCTTTCCGGAATAAGAAAAATCATGAATGGGATCTCAGTGTTAAAATGTTCACGCTTTTTAGATAGAAATAGCGCGAATCGCAATTCAATTTTTTAACTGATACATTTCGTTGAATATTTAGTGGTTTTGTTGTCGTTAACCGAATCAAGTTGCACACATGTTAAAATATATTGACATATGTCGAAGTAATCTGATGTGTGTTATTGAGAATTTGTCAAGTGTTGTCGAAGTAACCTGGGAGAGACATTTCGTCAAAAAAACACTGGTGGGCACAAAAATGACATGTACCAAACATTCGAAGAATCATCTGAAGACCTTCACATATACATTTCTCAGATTCAGGTAGCCCTGAGACCACCTTGGTCTCAATGTGCATCCGTCACTGATCGCGACAACCATTATCGATAAGTAAAAATGCCAAACTAGAGGTGTAATGTGCGTAATTATATAGTTAACACAATAAATACATAAGAAGTCAAGAATCGAAATAATTTCAGTACTCGTGTGTTAATAAATCATAGTGACTCTAAAAACTGTAAAAGATAAGAGAGCATAACAAGATAGAAGTGCACTGTGTGTGATTATAAAGTGATAATAAATGCGGTTAAAGTTATGAATCGAAAATGCGTTATGTGTTAGTAAACCTTCGAGACGTCAAGAATCAGAATAATTTTAATACTCATTTCAGGTTAGTAAACATGTCCTTAACTATAAGTGTAATTTGTGTAATAGTACAATAAACGCAGGAAAATTTAAGAATCAGCGTGATTGTAGTATTTGCATTAATAAACGGGAAATTTGGAACAGTAATCATATTTTAGATCTTAAATAGAATTATAGCCACCATTTTAATTTTATGATAATTCTAACCAAAACTTGATGAAAAAGTATTAATATACCTTTAATATTAGGGTTTTTCATAACAAGAACAAAACCTCCTTAAACTCTCGCAACCTTTTGGTTTCTCTGCCTTTTCAAATTGTCCAAGAAACAATGGTATAGTTGGTCGATTGTAGCTTCCATTTCCTAAATCAACTTTTTGATATTTCATATCATGGTTTTAGTCAAAACTTTAATGATTTTCATGTTCCAATGCAAGGTGAATATATTATGAATCCTTTGACAAATCAACAACTTTAATGATTCAGTTTCTGATTAATTTTTATGTTTAGTTTACTGGGTTATCTTCAATTTTCACGTTCTCTGATTACATTTGAATATCTATATCTACTCTCTCTCTCTCTCTCTCTATATATATATATATATTGATAAAAAAAATTAAAAATAAATAAAAAATAAAAAAAGTGTAGGAAATGGAGGGGTTCGAGATTAGGGGTACTGGGTAGTATTCAAGAGGCTACCTCTTTTATGCTTCAAGATCTCAACTAATTGTTGTTTTTTCATGGTTAAGAACAATGGGGAATTTTTTGTCATTAAGGCTATATTAGTACTTTTACATTAAGTTTTAGTTAGAAATATCATAAAACTAAAATGATGGCTATACTTCTATATGGGATCTAAAATATGGTTACTTTTTCAAATTTCCCTTAATAAACCCATATGAAATCCATAATACATAATTACTCATTCCATGTAAGTAAACATCTCGTAATTAGAGGTAATGTTTGTTGTGTAGAAGCAATGGTTTTACAATGAACTTGGTATGTAATTTGTGCAACTTGTGAAAGAACCATGCATTGATGCAAGAGTGGATTAGAAGCTGAAACCAACAAGAATCCAATAAGAAAAGCAAAAGGCTAAAATACTAGACACTTCATTTCTACAGAAAATCTTCAACCGATCATCCAACAATTGTCTGTCCCAATATACAAAATCACACGGTACCTGGAGTTGCATCCAAATCTAACTAATCTCACACCCCTGTTTTTTCTATTTCTCCCCGAACTTCTTCACAAAATGCGGACACAACCAAACTTCTTCATAATCTCGACACAGGCGTGGCAAACGCAGACATCAAAGGGGTTTCTCACCAGGGAGATAAGAAGGGGAGCCGCCTTCGACCTGGTTCTTTTTTCTATTAAACATGCCGCTGAGAGTAGGCAAGAGTGTTTTCTTCGAAATTGATGTCTTATCTTTGTCCAACTTCTGGGCAACAACAGTTTTCGTCTCAGGGTTCTGCTTTTGAACCCTGTAATGGTGTGGGGATGATTCCACTGATGTCTCTGTTTCTGCCAATATCCGCGATGCAGCATCAGCGGCTTTCTTCTGCTCCCTTTCTCGCCACCTTCGGAGCTCTCCTTCCACTGCCTTTTTGGCGGCTTCAGCCATTTCTGCCCTCTTTTTGGCCTCCTCAGTTGCAGACTTCATATCCTCGATTTCCTTCTGGGTTGCCTCTATCCTCTTCAAGGCCTCATTTTCACTAGCCTTCACAGCTTCCACCTGAGCCATGGCAGCAGCCACCTTCATTTCTGCCAATGTATCAGACTCCTCAACCTTTCGGCTCAAAGACTCATACTCGTCCTTTGATATAGTGATCTTGGCACCAGACTCGGATGTTGATGCCCTAGCAGCGTTAGTTCTCTCAGATAGGACTCTAATCTGTTCAAGGGCCCTTTCTTCTGCGGCTTTAGCGTCTTCGGCTTCTACCAAAGCAAGTCTCAGCTTCTTTTCTGCTTCCCTTACTGCAATTTTGGTGGTTTCTGCTTCCTTTTTCAACTCCTCTGCTTTTATCTTCATCTCTTCTGCTTCTCGTCTTGCATTTTCTGTTTCCGACGATAGCTGGTTTAGTGTAGCTATCATTTCATTCGAAGCACCTCTTGCTTTAGATTCTTCTGCTAGGCAGGCTTCAAGCTCATACTTAGTTTTCCGCAGTTTAACATGTAAATTCCCAGCAAGCGATTCTGTTTCTGCTTCCTTCTCCTTCAGTTCAGCATGTTCTTTCCTCACATTCTCAAGTTCCACCTTGAGGGCTTCAACTAAGTTTCTGAGGCTGCTTTCTTCTTCGGCTACTTTATTCAGTGATTCCTTAGCATCATCGAGCTCCAAAGTGACAGTTCTGACAGAATCTAAATCCGAAGCCTTTGCATTCTCCATTTGCTTTTGCAATGCTCCAACTTCATTCAACGTTTCAGAAAGCTGTGCTTCAAGATTTCTGGAAAGTTCTGGATCAAATTCTTTTTTCAGAGAGAGCAATTTCTTTGCTGACTCTTCCAATGAAGCTTTATAGGACTGCCTCAAAACATCCTTCTCAGCAAATATCTCTGCTTGCTCCTGCTGGGCTTCCATAGAGGCGAGCTTCACTTGCCCAATTGATTCTTGTACTGCTGAAATTTCCTTAGATAGCTCATTTACCTTCTCCGCGTTGGCTTTGGCTGCATCTTCAGCTTCGGCTGCCTGCTTGATGGCAGCAGCTTTCGATTCCAAAGATGCATCACAGTCCTGACGAATTTTCTGTAACTCTTGCTTTGCAGCATTAAGTTCAGTAATCACACTCAAATACTGTGTTCTTGCAGATTCCAAGTCTTCTTTCCAAGCACCATCAGTTCCCCCAAGGTTGCCAGAGTTTGCTTCTTCAAGTTGCTTTGCCTGACTTTTTGCAGCTTCGGTCGCCTTTATTGCAAATTCCTTACTTTCAGTGAGGGATTTCACCTTTTTTGACAAATCCTCAAGAATTGCCTTGGATTTTTCAAGCTCCACAAGTGCTTGGGCTTTAGTAGTTTCAGCATTCTTCAGTTGTTCCTTCAACTTGTTCAGTTCTTTCTGGGCCAGGTGAAGTTGTGTCTCATTGACTAGTATCCTCTGCATTGAAACAACAAAAATTATCGACATCACATCAAAATGCATTTGGATGGTAGAAGAGCATGCGTTAATGAAACATTATAATCTAAAAATGATTAAGAGTTTCAATTAATCTAGAGACTGAATGGAGGAAAAGAAAAAATGCGGGCGACACTAAATCATTCACATCCATAGTTATGAATATACAACTTCCTTCAAAGAGTGGCTTCCAAACTAAATAACTTCTCATGATAGGTGGACATAGTGTGAGTTATCGATATTCGGAAGGGTAACTTCCTGCAAGAGTATCCTATGTGAAGCTTTTCAAACAATATACATACAACATCTATGTGCTTGCTAAACTCAAAGGTAAAGGAATTAGATATACCTCTGATGAATGAGCTTTTGCCTTCTTAATTGCAGGTTTCTCCCCAGAGAATGCACCTTCACCAAACATCGAAACGGCATCTTTAACAGATTGGAAAGGTGCCCTGGTGTCGATCTCTCCCACCTCCACTTTAGGACTA
Organism: Pyrus communis; assembly: GCF_041283825.1. Classification (NCBI taxonomy): domain Eukaryota; kingdom Viridiplantae; phylum Streptophyta; class Magnoliopsida; order Rosales; family Rosaceae; genus Pyrus; species Pyrus communis. Next base: position 28,591,154 of record NC_142567.1, read on the forward strand.
GGAGAACTTGTAGCACTATTTGCAACCATACTGCTCAACTATTTTGTTATACTTCGACTGCTTGCTGAAAATGATAAATATACTTTAAAAAAATTATACTAGAGGAAGGAGAAAGAAGGATAGCAGAAAGCTGACAACCCCACATCTCTCCACAGCTGATCATGAAACTCAACCAAATGCTCATTAGATTTCATACAAACAGTACATGTAAGAAATACAGCCTCATGAAACATAGTAATACAAGAAACGACCAACGACTGGAAACTACATTCACGCTACAAAAGTTCAAAGGAACCTTCAACCTAAGGCAGGATATTGTCAAGGGATGTCAACGTTTGATACTAAATATACCGTGCAGCATTGAAATTTTTAATTTTATCAATTTTGAGGCCCTTTCAAACCTCATGCAGCGAAGTAATGCTTCAGGAGACAACAGGAAAGTTGCAACATATCTGTTTAACACACGGCCTTCATCACGACAACCGTAAGAAATATGAGTCAATCCAACAAAAGCCTCTCCATAGGACATATTCACATGCAAGAAAGGGGAACGAAAGGATGAGAATCTCGTTCTTTCATACCCATTTAAACTGAGATTGCTCTTCTTCAGAATACACCCAGTTCCACCTAAAAGTCCCACCACTTCTCGTCACCTAATAATTAACAAATTCCTACAACATTAATCTCCTAAGGTTTCAAGAGCACATTCCCACCACCTAATGTTCTGTCAGATATAGAGGACTTGCAAAAAGTAAATGATGGCATAGCAAATTTAGCCAACGTTAAAAATCCACCAACGCGAAGTTATAAGATGGTCCACACTATGGCCAAAACACGAATTTAATTTCAGAAAAAGGCCACAAATTTCACATGGACACACCAACTTTGTCGTTTCATTAACGGCATTGGATTGACACACGATTACAGGTAACTGAATGGGGCGATTTCAATTCAATTCTCACACCATGAATCAATTTTCATTAACCAGTTCCAATTTGAAATTTTATACCGGAAAGTTCAAGCTCCGTAATACAGTCTAAAAGGCCTCAGCAACGATGCTTCGCCGCAACTAGTTCAAAGATTCACAACCAAATTTATAAACATTCACACATTCATGAGACATCATTACATTACTTGAATTCCCCAAGAATATGGGCCCATGTAATCATCAACTCACACTTTTAACAACGAAACAGTCCTTACAAAATTCAAGTCTCGGAAATAAAATAAAAAACAAATTCAAAACAATTAAAAATTCCAACTTTTCTTTACAATTCTTCAGTAAAAGATCAAACCATCATGCCATCAGACAAATTTGGAAAAAAAAGGAACAAAATTTAAGCTCCAAAATATGTGACAGTTACTTACCCAGAAGCCCTAATCAAAGCCCCAAAAATCTACGCAGCACAAAACCTAGAAATCACCAGAGTCTGAAACCATCGCGCTACTGGATCATCCACACACCGGCGAACTCCGACCACCTTCCCCGATCTTCATCTCCTTCCGAAGCCAAAACCCTTTTAAATTCTCGACCCGAGAACCAAAACCCACCAAGAAATCTCAGGCTTGCGCGAGAATTCTCGAGAATATTCAAACTTTCTCGGCAAAGGTGGTGTTTTCCTGGAAAATAAAAACAGAGAAAAAAGGGGAAAAAGAACCAATCTTTGGGTTAGAAATAGAATCGGCTTTTGTTTTCTTGGACGATAAAAGCGGATAGAGAGAGAGTCTATAGTGTTTTAGAGAGAGAAAGTAGAGAGAGAGGTTTGAGAATTCGAAAGCTGGTTGGAGACAAATATTATATCAGCAGGTTAGTCTGCGAAAGAGAGAGAGAGAGAAGTATCCCGTGGGATATCTCTTGTCCTTGACTGTCTTTTTAGTTTTTTAATGCAGAAATCAATTGTACTTGTAAGACGGTTTTACCCTTGTGTTTTTGAAAGAAATGGTCAGCTCGTTGAATGTACAATGCTCTGAAGCAACCAGTCAGCAAGTGTAGGGGCAAGTGAGGGTGAAGACGTGGCACCGTCCATAGGAGAAGGAGATGGGTTTGGTTGGATTGAGAATGGAATAGCTTTGCCTTTTAGTTTTTTGTTTGTTTGTTTCTCTCTCTATCTCTAAACTTTATCTGCTAAAATGTTACACCAATGCGTCATATGACAAATGTATTTATAATTTAATGCTCTCTCATGTCATGTTTCTATTTTTTCCATGTGATGATGTGTGTTTGGGGGGTGGGGTGGTGTGTGTTTGGATAATGGTTATGTTTGCTTACCTAAAAATGGACAATCAACATGCAAGTTGATCATCCAAAGTTCAATCATCTAATGAATATTTTCCAAGTATAAATGATTCATCTAAGAAATGATCCATCATAATTTTTGAATTAGAATTCCATCCAAATAGTGACAATGAACTCTGCCTCAAATCACCATCACGAACACGAATCTTAAACATACATTAAGAGGAATCAAATAAAAACAAAAATTAGACATACATTAAGAGGAATCAAATAAAAACAAAAATCCAAAAATTAAGGACTAATCTTACATGATCTCAAATCACCTTTGATTGGTGGTGATTTGGAGCCATATTGTGCCCAGATTCGATTGAAAATTCATGGAAAAAGTTGGAGTAAATTGCGAATAGAGAAATTCGCCATAGACTAATTGAGTCGCGAGAAAGAGAAAAGAAAGAGAATTTGATATTTCAATTTCCTAAAATGTATAATTGCCACGAAAAAGAAATGAGATGTCCCCATTTCCAATAAAGCAGGGACAAAATCATCAAAACATTGTTAGTGAACAGTTTTTTGAGCTGACTTTTAGTATATGTCTAATTTGTTTTCTCTGATTTTCTATTTACTTCTTGGTGGGGAAACACATACATAGATCAAATTATAACTGCGTCAATAAAAAACGTGTAGAGTATAACTTGTAGCTCAAATAATTGACAACATTTATTTTCGCACTTAAAGTTAGTCGTTTCTGTACTCAAGGTTATCCGTTATCCAAACCGATTATGTCCAATGCATTGGAGGTGGCCTATCTAACTCATGGGACATGAACTACGTCAAGCCATCGGCTTAGTCCATGCTCCACATTTAGTTTGGTACTCTTGAAACCCAATTAAAGTGACAATGCAGAACAAGCTTGAAGCTAAGCTCCATGTTATCTCAAATAAAAGGCATGATCTCCTCACCTAGAAGTCTGTCTTTGGCCGACGCCTCCACACTTTTGCATGATCTCCTTACCGGGAAAGTTGAGTCCATTTTCGTGTATGCTAGTATATTATCAACATCTCTTCACAATACCATAAAGTAGGTCTAAGTAAAAGACGAAATGGTAATCTTCATAGTGCAGCCATAAATGTGCACTACAAGATGAAGATTAGAACTTCATTGCATAAGGCAGAGTACACTGCGTTTGTTAAACTAGGAAAATAGAGATTTGAACTTTAGTGTAGATGAATGAACACATTGCGTTAGTTAATTTGGACAAACCGAAAGTCTACAAGAACCCCCAATATTATATTTTTCCCAAAATATCAAAGACAAATATAAGAAAGAAAGCTTCTAGCAAATGCAAAAAGCAAACCCTTCACCCAAAAAAAAACCTCATTCCACCAAATCTCCATTCTCTTTGAAAAACTACTTTTCATCCCCAATTTTATTTTTTTTTATTTTTTATCATCTACTTTTTATCCCTAAATGTTGGATTTGAGAGGGTCTTGAAATAGAGAAATTGGACCTTTCCCTCCTGCTTTTTTGTTGGTGTGAGAAAGAAATTTGGACTCAAAGTGGCAAAGTCCATATCTTCTATCCATGCCCAACTCCAAATTTGGAATTCAACCAAAGTTCAATCACCTAATAAATATTTTCCAAGCATAAATGGTTTGGAATTCATCCATATAGTAACAATTTGTTTTCTCTTTTTTTTTGTTTAATTTTTAATGGGAAAACCAGATATATAGATCAAATTATAATTACGTCAATAGAAAAAAATGTAACTTAAATATTTAAAAGCATTTATTCAGCACTAAAAGTCACTCGTTTCGCACACGAGGATCATTCGCTTCCGCACTCGAGGTCCTCCGACCCATTATGGCCAATACATTGGAGGTGGTCTATCTAACGCATTGGAGAGCTGAGAAATTTAGAGAAGCCCAAGTCCAACTTCTTGCCCAACCCCAACTAGACAGTTCTTTCTCACACAAGATTGACACGTGGCCCAAAACTCATGCTTGTTGACACATCATCACATCCATGCATGGCTCGTGACACTAGGCGACAAAAACTCAGGCCCTTGGCATGTACCAAACTATTATTCCTATCAACCCAAAAGAAAGAAAACCCTAAAATCCTAATACATTTCAAAAAAAGAAACTTTAACAAAAAGCTTCATATACTATTTATTTTAACAAAAAATCACATTTTTACACTAAAAAATCAATCTTGGTATTATTCATTTTACCTTTAATTTTATCTTTATAGTTAAAATTCAAAAATTTTAAACTTTTTTCATTAGTTTTCTTCTCCAAAAAAAAAAGGGCAACCACCAAAGAAGCAAACCATCCGCAAAACCAAGGCACAGAACGAGCAAAGAAGCCAGAGACAGCAGAAGAGAGTGAGAGAAGGATCAACACAAAGCCTGCAACTGAATATTTACAATCCCACCATGGATATGGTGTTTCATCTGGCCAAAGAGACCATTTAGTCGACTGTAATGCTGATGACGGGTCGTGTGATGTAGCAGATCACACATATCGTGGTATGAAGCAACAAGCAGACCACTTCAGATGTACCGAGTGAACCGAGTGAGGGAGAAAGAGGAACGATGTTTGGACCGCCACAGACATCATAATTTGATACGTATGTTTGAAGAGAACGTGGGTGTATGTATGTCTTTCCCCAACTATGGAGGATAGAAACAGTTTGGGTTTGTTATTGCTTTATTATGTTCTTATGGTTGAGCAAGTAAAATACATACATTCTTGTTCATCAATTACTTTTATATAAACTTGAAATAAGTAACACGAACACAACTCGATTAACATTCAAATTTAAACAACAAACAATAATTAAAATTTGAAATTTAGTTATAAAATTATGTGAGTATAACATATTTATCTGTGATATAAATTTATAAGGACATAATATTAGTGCACTATAACTTCATATTCAGAAAAGGAAAGAAGTTATAAGGCAAAATGGATTCCACTTTCAACTCCTCACCCAGTCATAGGTCAGGTTTGCACACGCTAGTTTTTAGCTAGGGTTAGGGTGGTTCCTACTATCAATAGATATGGAGAAAATCTTCCATTCCGGATGGGGTTTGTGCGTCACGGGTGTGGTCTCAACGTCAGAGGGATTATGTGGTGGTGGTGAGTTAGAGGGATGGAGTATGTGGGTTTTATTGTGTTTGCATGCGGCCGCACGGGCACGTGGTCCGAATGACGGACACCAGAATTTCTCATAGATATGGGAATGCATAGAACAAAAAGTCGTCTGCTCGAGTTTCCAAAGTTGGTTCGATCCCTAACTCGACTAGCGTGTCTTCATTAGTTTTTAATATATGAAGTTGATGCCGTGTATACAAACAGAAAGCTGTGCGTCATAACTTTTAAGATTGGTGTACGTGGTCCTTGATTCCACACTATCACTATGCACGTAGTGCGATTTCGCATAAAAGCGATGACTTCTATGTTGTTTCTTGTGACCTTTTCGGCCTTTGTAATTGTAGGATGTGACTTATTAAGTTCACAGACAATGGGGCTCGACTTAATTAGATTTAATTGGTTCTGTCCATACTTGAATCATTTGTGGCCAAGAGTGTAATTTACATTGACGGTTTATTTATTATTTCATGATTTGTAATCGGAATCCAAATGAGGAGTTAGATCGATTTCTTGTATTGATGAATGATAGAGGAATCAAAACAAAGGTGGAATGAACCTACACCAAATAAGAATTCAAACTCCTCATGAGGAATTAGAGTTTATGGGAAACAGTGATGATGGTGAGTGGAGGTGGTGGCATCACCACTCAGATGTTACAGCGACAGTAATGATGGTGATGATGATAAGTGGTGTAGTAGTGGTGGTGATGATGGTGGGTGGCAGTGACGGACGATGCTGATAGTAGCTAGAAACAATGATGATACGATGAGTAATTTCAAAAAGAACGATCCTTAATTACTAACTCATTGAACCTCGTTTTATTGCTATCGAGTACCTTACTCTTGTAGCATTTCAAATATCCAACAAAAGCCAAAGACAATATTTGAGAATTTTCAGTTACTAACTACTGAACCATTACACAGTTTTAAAGTTGTTGCTACTGTATATTAGACTCATGGTGGAATTAATAGTTATTTCTTATCAGAGAAACAAGTCTTTTTATATTGCACAGTTAGAAGAGTGTCCTCCACAAATTGGGGCAAAAACCACGAGCTAGTGATCCGGTGGTAAATGATAGATTGCGAGACTTCCTTCAAACTAAAAACTGGAGGTCTTGGGTTCGAAATCCGCTGCTGGTGTGGAAGCCATACTTGTGGCTGGAGGAAAGCTGAAATGCCTCTGTGAGTCTTCCCAGCCCCGAGAAGGGGTGGATATATAATCGTGACTTGCCACCAGTTGTCTTTCTTAAAAAAAAAAAAAAACAAATTGGGGCAAAAATACACCAATCTTTTTTAATACAACAATAGTGACATTGAGATTAGACTTTTTCTTGAAAAAAAAAAACAAACAAAAGATGGACCAGCTGGTGATTTTGTAATGACAATCCACACTAAGATTAGACTAAACCACCATTTTTATCGAATTTATTATGTATAATGATCGAACTTAAAATTTTTCACTCATAAAGAAAAATATTTATATTCAATCAAGTATTTTGCACCCCGAAACTAAAAGTCCGACTCTACCCCTTCTCGCACCATTAGACAATCTCCCTACAAATAGAGGTAGGGGTGGGTTATGTACAATTACTGTGCCAAAACCCCCGTACCAATTGCCTTACCAAATTTTTAGTTTGGTAAAATTACCACCATGCCAAACTTTCGATATATAAAGTTTCGATATGCCAAACAGTTTGGTAGGGATGATAATGGTAATTGTCACTTTGTTTTGGGCAACTTTTTTGGGCCAAAATATGATTTTTTTTCTTTCACCAACCCAATTCAAGGGCAAGACCTTTTTTGTACCTTTACCTCATATATTGTAGCCTCAATTCATCTACCATTCATCATTTTCAACTCAGACACATAATAAGTCAAATAATGCATCAAGATTCATGATGGAAATTAAGGTTACAATTTAAATAGAAGTTACAAACCAAATCAAGTAGAAGTTAAGTTTACAATCCAATAGAAGTTAAAATTTCAAACCAAATGAAAATTGGAAGTGGATCTATACTTCAAAAAATAAAAATTCATTAATCAATTCTTTAAGCTTGAGTTGTAGAAGCATTTGAAGGAGGCATTGCATTTTGGTTCGGTACAATACCATGCAATTATTGATTGACACAAAATCGGTGTGGTACGGTTGACAAAAAAAGTCCACCCCTAAATAGAGGTGTCAAACCGGACGACCCGACCATTTAAAGTTGGTCCACGTACATTTTGACCATGCTTGGGCTGTCACACATAATAAATGAATGGTGTTTTGGCCGACACACTTAATAAAATACTAAGCCTAATCCAGCCCATAAGATATGGATCGTGCCGGGCTGGCCCTGCGTGGTCACTAAACGGGTTGACTTCGTTAACAAATTTTAGTTATTTTAAAGTTAAAAAAAAAAACTTATTTGAATATGTTATTAAGCTTAACATCAAGTCTCACTAACTTTCTTTTGTCAGATAGTCTTACTAACCTTATAATGTATGTATGTAATTAAAAAAATAAAAAATAAGCTAGATTATACGTAATAGGTTAGGACTGTGGGCCATGCTAGTCCCATGACAAGTCTAATTGGCCGCAGCACGACCAGTTGGCCATTAGGCCTAAAATCTTAGACCTGCCCCACCTTACTTTTTATAAATCGTGTCATGTAGTGTCTTATTAAATGAACTTGGACCACACCATCCCTTATTTAAATAGACTTGACACGTCTATCTACATCTAAGTAACAAGTGATTTTTTTAAAACGAAAATTAATAAAAAAAAGTTTGAAAATTTTGAATTTTAATGATAAGGACAAAATAAAAGGTAAAGTGAATAGTATCAGGATTGATTTTTTAGTGTAAAAATATGATTTTTCGTTAAAGTAAACAGTACTGTGAATTTTTCGTTAAAACTCCCTTCTTCAAATTCACGACGGTGAACTTCAATTTGAGCCTATCAAGGGCAAGATATTTTTTGAATAAAGAACAAATGAAAATGAAACGGTTGAATTTTGAATTTTGACCATGATAACGACTCCGAGGGATGAGAAGGCAGAAGACAAAACCAAAAATTGATTTTCTAAGTGCTTGATTACAATCGTTTTGTTGCTTAAAGACTGTTTGGTACGTCAGCATTATTTTACTTTAAATATATATATATATTATACATATATGTATAAACAAATGAACCAACTCTCTTCATCCAACCAGAGAGAGTGAAGAAACAGAGAGATGGGCAAGCAGGAGAGTGGTGGAGAAGGAGAAGAGAGTAGTCTTCCGTTGTTTGAGAGCACAAGTGCAAGGTTTAGGGGTATATATAGAGTATTTGCGTCAACAATATTGGTGGGTATATGTTTGATATGGGTGTATAGAGTAACAAACATCCCACAACCAGGAGAGGCAGGAAGATGGGCTTGGATTGGCATGCTCATAGCTGAGTTCTGGTTTAGCCTGTACTGGATTATAACTCAGTCTGTCCGATGGGACGTTACCTATCGTCGACCTTTCAAGGACAGGCTTTCTCACAGGTTTGCTACCCCTCCATCTTAAGTTCATACAGTTAATAGTATACAGTTGGTTTAAGAACAGATAAATAATCTTCGCACACATCTTTCTCTTTTTGCGCACTTTTGCTTAGTTCGGTCAATCACCTGGTTTTTCTTTGATTTATATGATTCAAATGTTATAAATAAATGGGTCCTTAACGAAATATGGTGTGTTTTAGTGAAAAAAGTAAAATGTGATTTTTCGTAAAAAATGAACATTAATGAAAGATTTTGTTAAAACTTCCTCAAGAAAGGATAGTGATTTCTAGGCTCATGTTTTCTCCTGCTGCAACTGCAGTTCTCTTGTTTCTCTACCTTTGATTCTCCTTTGAATAATTAAATCAAATAAAAAATAAAAACGTAAAACATATGAGAGTGCAGTTATGATTTTCTAACCAATAAAGATTATATTTCTTTGAATATTTTGCAGATATGAGGACAAGTTACCAGGTGTTGACATTTTTATATGCACTGCAGACCCCAAAATGGAGCCACCAACTTTGGTGGTCAACACTTTGTTATCAGTCCTGGCCTACAATTATCCAACTGTGAAATTGAATGTTTATGTTTCTGATGATGGCGGTTCGGAGTTCACTTTCTACGCGCTCTTAGAGGCCGCCAGTTTCGCTAAGTACTGGACTCCCTTCTGTAAAAAATTCAACATTGAGCCAAGGTCTCCACAGGCCTACTTTGCCCTGCACTCTGATGTGCATGACGTAAAGTATGGTCAGGAATGGTTGGAAATCAAGGTAAAAAAATGCCGAGTGGAGCTATAGGGTTCGTTGGGTGACAATTTCGTTTTCAGTTTTCTTTGTTTTAGATAGGACATCCATGTAACGTACTGACTGACTCACACTTATATGTTTTCAAAGAAACTTTACGAAGATATGAAGAATCGGATTGAATCTGCTGTTGAAACGGGCAAGATTCCAGAAGAAACAAAGATGCAACACAAAGGGTTCTCAGAATGGAACCTCAAAGTATCAAAGAATGATCATCAGCCAATTGTGCAAGTATGCAATTCTTTGAATGAACTGATCTTTGCCCATTACTTTTTGTCACTCTTTTTTGTTTGATTGCTCTGTCCCTTTCGTTTCTTTTGAAGATTATAACTGATGGAAGAGACACGAACGCCATGGATAATGATGGATGCCGGTTGGCAACAATGGTGTATGTGTCACGAGAAAAAAGACCCCAACAGCCTCACCACTTCAAAGCAGGAGCTGTGAATGCACTGGTTAGCTTTAGCTTCCTTACATCCAAGTTCCAACTACATTGCTCCTACTAATTTTAATTTGTATCTGCGCATAACTTGTGTATATTTTACCCTCATATGTTCTCAGTTGACTTGTACTGATGAGAATTTCGCTGCATGAGAAATTGTGCACAACCATGAATTTCATGGAGATTTAGATCCTAGCTCAGGAATCAGGATGAACATTACCAATGAGACCCTATCGATTACGACTACACGGAAGAAATCAATTGTAGACACTAATAATGGATCTTCTCGTTTTAGGCAAATTTGTGTTTGATTAAAAATCATTAGCTCTTCCAATATTAATTTTACTAAAGTTTTGTGTTATGCAAAATGCAAAAGGTTATTTTTTGTTGTTGTGCAGCTGAGAGTGTCATCAGAAATAAGCAAGGCACCCTTCATCCTCCTCCTGGATTGTGATATGTACGCAAACAACGCAGACTCAATACGAGAGGCATTATGCTTTTTCTTGGACGGCAAGTATGGCCACGAGATTGCTTTCGTGCAACATCCCCAAAACTACAGCAATCTCACCAAGGACGATATCTATGGAAGTGGATGTTTTGTAATTAATGCGGTGAGAGACACAGATTGTGGTTGTAGCTTTGCACTTTTAAATGATTAGTAAAGAAAGGTACATGGTTTTTGCTGGACTAACATGTTCTGGTTTGGGTTGTCATGCATAAAGGTTGAGCTTGCTGGGTTGGGTGGATATGGCGCGGCCTTGTTTTGTGGCACCGGATGTTTCCATCGAAGAGAATGTCTTTTCGGAAAGAAATATACCAAGGATTATAGGGGACAACGGAATACAGAGAGCCAAAATACTATTGACAGAAGTATCCAAGAGTTGGAGGAATCTGCAAAAGCTCTTGTCACTTGTAGCTATGAAAAGGGTACTAAATGGGGCAAAGAGGTCTCTGTCTCTCTCTCTCCCTCTTTCTCTTCATACTCATTCCCTATTTCCAAATACTAGACCCGAATATCACGATGAAATATATGTTGTTTTTAATGCAGATGGGACTGATATATGGATGCCCGGTTGAAGATATAGTTTCTGGCTTGGCGATCCAATGTAGGGGGTGGAAGTCAATCTATTACAATCCAGAGAGAAAAGGGTTTCTAGGTATTTCTCCAAATACTTTGGATTTAGCACTTATTCAGCAAAAAAGGTGGTGTGAGGGCTTGTTTCAGATATTTTTCTCCAAGTATTGCCCTTTCATATATGGGCATGGAAAGATAATGTTGGGTGCCCAAATGGGATATTGTCTCTACCTTTTGTGGGCACCACTTTCCTTCCCAACTATGTGTTATGTGACTGTTCCTCCACTTTACTTGCTCCATGGCATTCCCTTGTTCCCAAAGGTACCTCAATTTCACTCTTCTTGATATTAGAGGGATGGATTTCCTTTATGAGCTAGTTATTTATACAGAAAAATGATTTCCGCACAACTCTTTCCTCCTGCACAGCGTTGATTTTTGTCCCTGGTTTCTACTTTAATTTATTCAATCGAAAGACCATAAATAAATAGAAATTGCATGGGAGAAAAGGAGTGAGCGGAATACCACTTCCCTTTGTATGTTTTCTTTTATCAACAATTTTGTTGAGTATAAAATTTGAACTCAGTACCTCCTCCTACAAAGTGGAGACCGAGTGCTAGAAGACCAAATGGTCATTGGCAAGCTACTCATATGAAGGTCATTTAAATTAACTGATTGCTTCTAATTGATGTTTTCAGGTGTCAAGTCCATGGTTCCTAGCATTTGCTTATGTTTTTGTGGCCAAGAATGTTTACAGCATAATTGAGGCCCTCCAATGTGGTAGTTCACTCAAAGCATGGTGGAACTTACAAAGAATGTGGCTGATCCGAAGAATTACTTCCTACTTTTTTGCCTTCTTCGATACCATAAAGAGGCAATTGGGGCTATCCGAAACAGATTTTGCCCTCACTGATAAGGTGATGACAGAGGATGTGACAAAGAGGTATGAGCAGGAGGTCATGGAATTTGGAAGTCCAAGCATTATGTATACCGTCTTGGCAACATCAGCGTTGCTGAACTTATTAAGCTTAGTATGGGGAACAAGTAGGGTTGCCATGGATATAGATTCCGAAGCTTCAGAGCAGTTGATCAGTCAAGTTTTTCTTTGTGGCATATTGGTCATGATCAACTTACCGGTGTACCAGGCGCTCTTCTTCCGCAGCGATAAGGGTCATGTACCATCATCTGTCATCTTCAAGTCTGTTTTGTTGCTTACACTGGCATGCCTGATGCCTATTTACTAGGAAAGCTAGCTAGCTGAAAGATTAATGAACAGTCATTGTTTATGAACTAGTATTCTTCCTGAAACACCACATATTATAATTAGAAAGTCTATCAACAGGAGGCAATACTGCCACTGATGAGGTCGCATCGTACATGGTGTACTAGATATCCAGTAGAAAATAAGAATGCGGAATTAGACAAGCGTCCAATGTAGGAACATGCACATTAACATTTTGAGTGCAAAGATACATATCATGATGTGAATAAAATTTCCGCAATAAAAGAAAAATCGCAAGGCGATTAGCTACCCCGTTACAATAAGAAAAGAGTTTAGAGTCCAATTGGTAAAGGTGATATGAAATGGAGAAAGCTAGGGCCAAAGTTGCTGTTCAAACGACGTCTAAATTAGTTAGTTTAGGTCATATTGTTACTCAAGTCCAATGAGTGGTCATCTTTACAACGCACAACTCTATCCCTTCTTCCCGGCTGTTATCATTTTCTCCCATCTCTAGGCCTTCAAACTCCAGCTGATGTATTAGCGCTTTGCTTTATAAAAACGGGGCACTTTAGATGAATGCTTCACTTGCTGTTCTTCTGCTAACAGCTTCTCATACTTAGTGGCCTCAGTCACCAACTCTTGAAGCTCGTTAAACTATACATCATAGAACTTCTTCCTTAGGGTAGTCTCAAAGCCTTCTAGGCAATGGCTATGAGTTGAGCATGGTTGATTGGGAACTAGCATCTCATCCTGGTCTTCCTGAATCTCATCATAAAATCCTTTGTAGGCTCATGTTCATATTGCATTACTTCCACCAGATCATTAATGATCATTCCAGGTTCCACCCTATAGAACTGCTCATGAAAGGCCATCTTCATTTGCCCCCAGTTGGCAATGGAATTAAGGGGTAATATAGAGTACCATTGAGAAGCCAAGCCTACCAGTGAGTTTCCAAATAGTTTGTAGTCGGGGTTGTCCTTAAATGCCACACAACGATTTGAAAACTTGAAAAATGTGATATCTGGAAGACACAGTACAGTCTTCCTCACTAAAAGTTGGGAACACGGGCATCTTGAAATTGAGAGGGAAAATACTATGCTCATCAATGTACTCGCTTATGATATGTTATCCTAAATATCAGGCGAGTTTGTAGTTAAGCATTTTGTACTACCATCCTCCTTAATTCTGTCAGTTTATTCCTGAGTTGTTGTGATTAGCCATATTATTGTGTGGGGATAGGAAGTCCCCCACTTTGGGCTATGATTGATGCCCGAAAAAGCTTCTCTCTATAGGTCTGGCTGTCTCTATCTAGCTTTCCCTATTGTAACCATCTTTCGGTGTGGAGTACTCTAACTTGAACTTTCTTTGTAGCGTTCCTGTTAAGGAACACAACTTGTTAACTTTTCCTTTGGTCTCCAGAGAGATCTTCTCCATACTCTTCAATACTTGCACCATGGTGGCTTGTAGATCTTCATTAGTAACCTTTCCACCTGACTTCTCAGAAAAGGTCGGGCTCTCTATCATTCTGGGGCCGTGCAGTGAAGGAAAGTCTTATGGGTGATCTATCATGCCTACTTCTGTTGGAAAGAGGTTGCCCAAATTCCACCTTCCACCTAAAAGTTCGATCATTCCTTTGTCTTGGCATACAATATCACAAAATAAGTTCCATTGGGCATGCCAAAACTATGTTTGGGCTAGATTTGTCCCTCGCACAACTCCCTAGGGTCTTGCTTGTCGGGCAAGGTTTGTTGCTTGGTGTGCTGTAATATGAGTTTGCTATTAGTTTGAAAGGTGCCTTTGTGGGGCCTTTGTTAGGCCTTAAGGCTCACAATCAAAACTAACATGGATTTGAGCCTGCCACTGTTATCTTTGTATAACAGATTGTTATTTTTTGTTTATTAACTGGGTTGATTACTTGCGCACAAGTTACTTATACTTCTTGAGCTTACTGGATTTTTACAGATAAGTTAAATTTGTATAAAGTTCTTTTTCTTGCCTTGTAAACAAGGACTTTTACTCATAATATTGTAAGTCCAGATAAAGGGAGTTCAAGGCCCTTCCAACTATTTCTGTGATGACAGTTAACACTAAAGAAGTAAGGTTAATTAGTTTAACCAAATTAATCATAGATGAACATTGAATGACAATCAGTTGAAAATGATTTAAAACACAAAGGAAGATGCATTTAAACAGCAGATCCACTTTATGTAAGTACAAACAAAAAATAGTTGGGCAAGATTATAACCTTGTCAGGCAAGGTTCATCTTCTTGCGACCATTTCTCTTTTTATTTTACATGGGTTGTAATCTTTAGAGAATGAAAGGTAAAACGGGTTTACTAAAGGGATTCAATACTATAACGCTGGGGAAAAGTGGTAGAGCTTCTAAAACTTGATAAAAGATAGCTTTCTATGGTGAATCTATGACTAAAAGAACAGAGAATGGACAAACTAAAACATTCTAGTTTCTTGCTTTTATGAGAGCAAAGTTGAAAGTCTTTTGATTGATTGGTTGAGTGTCATTGTCTATGGTGTCCTTTTCCGCTTTTATAGATTTTTTAGCTCGACTGTCCAAGCCTTACGTTTTGGTGATGACCTCCGGAACATGGCGAGTTACCACTTATTTACCTAGCCATGCCCTTGAAAGGTACTTTTGCTGGGGGTGAGCTGCCCTTCTGAGTGTCATTTCAGTGCACTGACTACAATAACATTAAAAATTGAATATTCCAATAAGTGCTTTTTTGCCATTGGTGGAAGTCACATCACATGGATTAAATTGTCAACAATGTTAGGCTGTAGCTTACAAATATATGTAACCACATATGCCCTTATCTATTATTTAGGATATTGACCAAAAAAGAAAATCTATTATTTAGGATAGAAAGAGAGAGAGAGAGTGCTGAGCTGAGAGAGAGTCTGAACTAGATGGGAAATGAAGGGTACGTACCATTGTTCGAGACGAGGAGAGCAAAGGGAACAGTCCTGTATAGGGTTTTTGCAGCATCTATATTTGCAGGAATATGTTTGATTTGGGTTTATAGATTGAGTCACATACCAAAAGAAGGAGAAGATGGAAGGTTTGCTTGGATTGGACTTTTGGGTGCTGAGATATGGTTTGGTTTTTACTGGATCCTTACTCAAGCCACCCGATGGAACCGTGTGTATAGGCACACCTTCAAAGACAGGCTTTCTCAAAGGTATATCAATTACTTCATGTTAGTTTGTTATTTGTTATTCAACAACCGTGGTTCATAAAATGGATACTTTGGATGCGATCCTTAACTATTAATATTTTTTTGACTGAAATCTTGTATTTTTTTAGTTTTTGATCGAAGTCCCTGACATTAATGTAATCGTGTAAATTATTATATTTTAAAATTAAAAATTAAAAATTGAAAATTGTATATGTTTATATTAATGAGATTTTAAATATAACCCATAATTTACGGGATTAAAAATAATAAAATATAAATTATACTCTCTATTATATTGTGTGTGTGTGTGTGTGTCTCTCTCTCTATATATATATGGATACATTCATCAAAATTAACAAAAGAAATTATTGTACCAAAGCATGAATACATTCTTTGAAACACAGAAAAAAGAAGAAGATATTAGACTTAATAACATTAGTAAATTTCTTCGATTAAACTTGACATAGATACATTCTCAAATCAACGAAAAAAAAATGATGTACCTATATAACTTTAAAAATGGATTGATTTTTTTTTAATGGATTTTATATTAAAAATTTGGGTACTTTTTGTTTAAAAAATTTGTACATTTATATTAAAAAAATGATACATTTTACATATAACAAATTGATATATTTAAGAATGGGTACATTTAAGATTAAAAAAAGTTGAGAATATTTTTATAAAAAACTAATGGGTACAAACTTATTCTAATTTAATTAATTAATTTATTTTGGAAATGTTTGAATTGAAAATTAATTAGGAGTTTAATAGAGGTGTGAGTACTAAAACTCTAAATCAATTACTAATTTTTATTTAAAAAAATATGTAATAAACATGTAAATTCATTATCATATTAATGCTAGAGACTCTAATCAAAATTTGAAAACTAATAAGGTTTCAGTCAATAAACATTAGTAACTAGGGACCGAATACTAATTTTTCCTTCATAAAATTTGACCTGATGACATATTGGGGTTACATGAACAGATATGAAAATGAGTTGCCGGGAGTGGATGTATTTGTGTGCACAGCGGACCCAACCATAGAGCCGCCAATTATGGTGATTAACACGGTTCTGTCAGTGATGGCTTATGATTACCCGCCGGAGAAGCTGAGCGTCTATCTGTCCGATGATGGCGGGTCGGAACTTACATACTATGCTCTCTTGGAGGCCGCTGAATTTGCAAAGCATTGGATACCATATTGCATGAGGTACAAAGTGGAGCCAAGGTCACCGGCTGCTTATTTTGTCACAGTATCTGCTGATGCAATTGATCATCATCAGGCTAAAGATTTCTGGGTTATTAAGGTAACGCAAAGATTTTCTGTATTACATCAAATTCAGAATTTTTTATAATATTCGTGGCGGGTCAAAAAGCTAAGAAGAATCGTAATGATAAAGACTAAGTCCGTCAGTCAATCATGTTTATTTTCTGCTTTTCTCAAAAGGGCAAGCATTAGTTACGGGTTTTCTCACGTTTACTTCTTGTTTTCTCAAAAGGGGCAAGCATCATTGTGGGGTATCATTA
Source organism: Pyrus communis (assembly GCF_041283825.1). NCBI lineage: Eukaryota > Viridiplantae > Streptophyta > Magnoliopsida > Rosales > Rosaceae > Pyrus > Pyrus communis. Next base: position 28,608,316 of record NC_142567.1, read on the forward strand.
CGTGTAATGTTGAATGTTTTTAACCACTTACTGCAACGTTTCTTCTAAGTACTAGTTGTGAAGGCTAATTGAATATAAATTAGTAAGGTAATGTTAGAGAGACCAACTCTTTCAAGTATATTTTATAATTAGTATAGAAAACTGTTATTAGCATTTTAAAAATCTCATTCTATACTCCTTACAAGTGTATTTTACTATTTTTCTTTTTAATTATTGAAAATTTAGAATGCTAAATGAGATTTTTGGAATGTTAATAACAATTCCCTTTATATAACATGGTTGCTGATGATTGGATTATTAGGTAAATATTAATTAACGTGTTAATTTTCTATTTATGACACATCATATTATTGTCAATTTGACTAAAAAAAATATGATCTACTTACCACTGCTCAATTCGCAATATGCCTTTCTTTTAAACCAAAATATATCTTTTTTGTAAATTAGGATTTTTCCCCCCTCCCTAACATATCGCTTTATAAATAAATATATATATATATATATATATATATATATATATATATATATATATATCAGCTATGAGTATTTTGACAATTTTCGAGTCATTATTTTGGTCATTGACCACAAGGAAAATTTTTCATGTGTATTTGGAACATTTGCCTATGGGTATGATTGAGATAATAATGTTCAAATTTATACACATTTTTTTTTTAATTTATAAATTTTATTCACTAAATTATTTGTACGTGTGCATCTTAATATAAGTGAAGTTGGAAGTAGGCCTAAATTTGAAAAAATAAAACAAAGTGCAGCTGGCAATACAAAACGTGGTAAACAAATGTAAGTGCTTTGTATTTTCTTACTGTGTTTTGGCTCTTCTTTTTTAATATTGTTTATACATTTAAAAAGAGAATTACTATTGACATTTTAAAATTTTAATCGTGCACTCCTTATAAGAGCAATTACATCCTTCTTTAATGTAATAATTGTTGAGACAATTGGACAAAGGCAATTATTAACTTAGTGAATATAAATGTGGCTGATATCAGCTTGACGTCAGATAGACTCAGGCACACAGACAAGCTATCCCTGACCGATTACTTTGTCCATAATGGATGGGCCCACATGTAGCCGGACTTTTTTGGGCTGGCATGGAGAGGGGTTTTTGGGCTTTGGGGGATAAAATTATCCTATTCCATTGGCAATTGGGATGGGATAAAGTTGCTCTAAAAGTATTTGTTTTAAATATAAAAAATTTAGAGTATATAATTAAATTTTTTTAATGCTAATAACAATTTCTTATATATATCATCAAAACAGCACATGGAGGTGCACACTTTCAAAGTAAATATTAACGGTGAAAAAATAAGTTTGGGCAGTGCAGCCCAATATATATTGATTAGTTCACTGATAGTCTGATACCTGTTTTTCTGATATTTTTTTTTTTGCTACAGAAATTATACAAAGAAATGGAAAATCAAATCCAAAATGCAGTGAAGCTAGGCAGAATTTCTGAAGAAGTACGATCAAAATGCAAAGGCTTTTCTCAGTGGGATCCAAATTCATCTAGACGTGACCATGACACCATTCTTCGAGTATGAAACTAATTTGATATTCAAATAATCTCTTTTAAAGAAAAAAATGCAATTCAGGGTCATAGTAAACAACAACAGGGCCTTATCCCATTAAGTGGGGTCGCTGTATGAATCTTAGAACATTAATGCGCTCGATTTTGTAGTCTTGCGTTAACTTCAAGAACTCCATGTCTTTTATGTAGTAAAACATTGAAAAAAAAAAAGTTAAACTTTTCCACTGCTGTCTGATATTTGATGTGTAATAATTACACTCTTTTTCCAGATTCTTGTGAGAAACCCTAATTCAAGAGATGTTGAAGGGTGTGTATTGCCAACTTTAGTGTATTTAGCTCGGGAGAAAAGGCCTAAGCATCACCATAACTTCAAAGCTGGCGCTATGAATACTTTGGTAATTATAAACTTACATCTATTCGGTAATATTTTATTTTTACAAAAGAGACTAAAAGCGATAGGCATTCATGGCCAACCCTCGCAAAGCGGGAAGCTTTGTTGGCTTTAGGTCTCCCTTAGAGAGGTAAAAATGGTGCTTCCAAAACCCTCAAATATTAGAATGTTTGTTGATAATAATCATTCACTGTTTGTTATGTGATCCTTAACATTAATGCAGATTAGGGTATCTTCAAACATTAGCAATGGGCAGGTCATTCTTAATGTAGACTGCGACATGTATTCGAACAACTCCATGGCCATACGTGATGCGCTTTGTTTCTTCATGGATGAAGAAGAAGGCCAAGAGGTTGCCTTCGTACAGTTCCCACAGAATTTTGAAAATATGACTAAGAATGACTTGTATAGCAATTCTTTACGCGTAATCTACGAGGTGAGTAGATGTTAATGGAGTTACAAGACTGTAGAATTGAACTTATTTAATTGAAAAGTTTCATGTTAAGTTATTCTAATCTTTATAATTGACATGTTGGAGTGGGGATTAAAGGTGGAATTCCATGGCATGGATGGTTATGGCGGCACTATGTATGTCGGAACTGGATGCTTTCACAGAAGAGAGACTCTTTGCGGGAGAAAGTTTATCAAGGGATCCAAGTTTGATATGAAAAGGGAGATCAGTGGCCAAAAAGAAGAAAGTAGAATTCATGAATTAGAAGAAAATTCAAGAAGTCTTGCAAGCTGTACATTTGAAGAGAACACTCAATGGGGAAAAGAGGTCTCTCTCTTTCTTTCTCTCTCTCTCTCTCTCTCACACACACACACACACACACACGCACGCACGCACGCACGCAAACGCACGCACACACAACTGCACACTAATTGAGCTTGATGAATGTCTATAATTTGCAGATGGGATTGAAATATGGATGTCCGGTAGAAGATGTGATCACAGGGCTATCAATCCAATGCCATGGTTGGAAATCAGTGTATTGCAATCCCACAAGGAAAGCTTTCTTAGGAGTAGCCCCAACTACGCTAACTCAGACTCTTGTGCAGCATAAAAGATGGACAGAAGGCGATTTCCAGATTTTGTTCACTAAATACAGCCCTGCATGGTATGCACATGGAAAAATTAGCTTTGGTCTTCAACTTGGATATTGTTGCTTCTGCTTCTGGTGTTCGAATTCCTTGGCAACGTTATTTTATTCGATTGTCCCTTCCCTTTACCTCCTCAAAGGCATTTCCTTATTTCCACAGGTACTGTTTGTGTGTCAAAATATACATATTTTCTTTTGCAACTTATAATAAGGGTTTTGCTTTCTGGATTTAGGTCTCGAGCCCTTGGCTCATACCATTTGCATACGTGATAATTTCGAAGTACACTTGGAGTTTTGTTGAGTTTTTGGGGTGTGGTGGCACAATCTTAGGTTGGTGGAACGATCAACGAATTTGGCTTTACAAGAGAACAAGTTCCTACCTATTTGCCTTCATTGACACCATTTTAAACTCGCTTGGATATTCTGATACAGCATTCGTAATAACATCTAAGGTGGATGATGAAGATGTGTCAGAACGATACAAGAAAGAGGTTATGGAATTTGGAGATTCGTCGCCAATGTTTACCGTACTTGCAACACTAGCAATTCTCAATTTGTACTGCTTCCTTGGGTTTTTAAACAAAGCAATCTCTGGAGAAGGAATAGCAGAAGCTTATGAGAAAATGCCTTTGCAAATTCTTCTGTGTGGGGTTTTAGTTCTTCTCAACCTACCATTATACCAGGCCCTTTACCTAAGGAAGGACAAGGGAAAGCTGCCAAGCTCTGTAGCTTTTAAATCAATGGCATTTGCAGTATCTGCTTGTATCTGTTTCCAATATTTATATAAAAAAAAAAGTGCTATTAGAACCATTAGAAATTGTTATTACCCCTGATTGAGGGCCTATCATGAGGATTTCAGGGCTTAAGATGACTTCCTGAACTCTACCCTAATGAGATATTATGTGATTTTATTCCTATTTCAACCAAAGAAATGTGATTTTTCATTCTCTTTCTTGCTCCATGGCTTGCTCCATGCCATTTCCCTATGCTATTCTGAAAATTATGAGTTTGGTACCATAGTATTACAATATGTTCATATAAAAGACTACGCGGTGTGCAATCCCGGGAATACCAAGTTAATCATCTATCTTAAACTCATTAGAAATATTAAGCTACTATCAAATCATTAAGTAGGCCGTCTACTTGCTACTCTTTCAGGTGGTTATACTAGTCTAGCATTTTCTTGTGCCTTTGAAGCCAAGAATGCTTTCAGAATTATTGAAGCCATGAGGCCGACTACACTAGAATGATGAACTTGCAAAAAACATGGTTTGATCCGAATTTCGGAGGATTGCAAAGACTGAGGCAATTAGGACTATCAGAAATGGAGTTTATACGCATCACTAACTAGGCGAGGATATGTCAGAGGGGAATGAGCTAGAGGTTTTGCAGATTGTGTTGCCTAATTCTGATCAATGCAAAGATTGTGCGTTGTGCAGGAGGAAAACTTTGATAGGGTTTTTCATGTTACTGGGAAGAAGATCAAGCACTGATCTGACAAGCTTTCGACAATAGAATTTATATTAAGATGATACAATAAACTAATTTAGAACAGAGAGACAACATTATTTTGATCCTAAAAAAAATTTTAGTTCACAAAAATACCTTGTGTGAAAGAGTTGAATCTAAAGAGCTTTCCATGCTTTTTAATACGAAAATTTGAAACAAGTACAAGCAACCACAGCAAATGCCATAGCGAAGGTGGCTGGAATCGTTCCTTAGGTAAAGTGCTTGGTACAAGGGTAGGTTGATGAGAATCAGAGCCCCGCATAGCAGAATTTGCAAAGTCAATGTATCATAAACTTGTGCAATGCCCTTCCCATTGATTACTTCCTTAAGAAACCCAGCAAAGCAGTACAAATTGAGCAATGCAAGTGTTGCCAATGAGGTAAACATTGGAGAAGAGTCCCCGCATTCCGTAATCTCTTTCTTGTGCGGTGTGACACATCTTCATCAGCCACCTTGGTGGTTATTAGAAATGCTGAATCACCATATCCAAGGGAGTGTAGAATGGTGTCAATGAAGGCAAAGAGATAGGGGCTCATATGCGCTGCTCGTTCCACCAACCTAAAGTTGTGCCACCACACCACAAAAACTCCACAAAGCTCCAAGTGTACTTTCCAATGATCACATATGCAAATGGTATGAACCATGCTTGAGATCTAAATTCACAAAACAAAACCCATTTGACATAAAATATATACTAAATAAATATTTAGAAGGTAACTGTTTGTTCACTTGGTATATTAGGTTAATTTTTGTCTAAATGTGTGATCCGAATCTAACAAGCTAATGCATGCAAGCATACATGTACATATGGTGTCAGCCATGAGCTTCATATCTAAAAACAGAACAGATATTCGTTTGAAACATTGAGAAGTAAGGTTGATCTTGAGATTTTGGGGGGTCATAAGCAAAACTTAAATGAGGCCCCTAAAATCATAGTTGGTCTGCATATGGTTTTTTATTTGAAACAAATAGGTATAGATATATAGCGACATTACCAATTTGGATCACAGATTCATGGAAGGACCCACATGATTACTGACCCATCAATTAGTTTTGGTAATTAAATAAGGTACAATTGCAAATGTATGTAAGAAACATGTCATTGTGCAATTTTGTGGCAAATTAATGAGAATAAGGACTTAGAACCATACCTGTGGAAATAAGGATGTGCCTCTAAAGAGGTATAGTGAAGGATGAATTGAGTAAACTAGTGTTGCCCAGCAATTTGCAGCCCAAAAGGAGTATCGAAGATATCCAAGTCGATGGCCTAAACTAATTTTTCCATAGGCATACCATGCGGGACTATACTTTGAAAGCAAAATCTGGAGGTTACCTTCTGACCATCGCTTATATTGCACAAGCATATCAACTCACAACACACCCTCTCATATGTAGTCAATTTTCAAGTCTACACGTGGACAACAAATTGAGTGAATGTATGAGCACGTGTTGCCCTTGGGCTTCCTTGGGCTTTCAAACCAAGGACAATCTACTTTAATACCACGAAGAATTTGGGATTCTCTCATTAACCAATTGACAATACGGGGAGTAGTCCAATATCTTATAAACCTTGCATTGATCTATCTTTCACCGATGTGTGGGACATTGTGTTCTCAAATCATCAACACTCAATAATTATATATATGTTTGTAATATTATATAGGGTAATTCTAAGGAGACAAAATTTTGTAAACTAAATAACATGAAAGTTGATGATTGAATTTTTATTTAAGTATTGATTAACATGCTTATTTCTTATTGATAACACATCATTTAGTTTGTAAATTAGTCTACAAATTTAGTTTACCTACGTTATTATATAACAAGTTAACTTGTTTAAAATAAGAAAAAAAATAAAAAAAGTAGGTACCTTGGAAACCGAGTGTCATTGAAAGTCCTGATGGAGAGATTTTTCAGTATACGAGATGTTACACTACGTGTTACTATATAAATAATGAGATATATGTTTTAAAAAGTTAATAATTTAAAAGGTAAAATTTCTCACTACTCATATAAAAACACTTGGTGGTGTACCCTCGTGTTCCAGTCACAATGAAAAATAATGGGGTTTGGAATATCACCACAACCTTTAACATTGATTCCCCTCCGTTGCCTATACTCCTCGATCGTATAAGAGGTGTCATCAGTATTAAGGTGCTGCTTTTCCGGCGTGCTGCCTTGGGGCTTACAAGTGGTGCCATGAGTATTGAGGTCCTGCGTTTCATACGTGCTGCCTTGAGCAGTATACTCCTCGACTTTCCCGACCTTGTAAGAGGTGCCATCAATAGTAATTTCCCTCTTGAGGTGCTGCGTTTCAGATGTGCCACCTTGAGTAGCAATTTTCCTCTGCTTCCACCTATACTTCGTGACCTCCCTGGCCGTATTTGAGGTGTCTCGAGCAGTATCAGCATCATAATGCTGTGCTAACCGTTCTGAGCGACGACATCCACTCGTAGCACCACCACCAACAACATCCAACCCACTGAAACAAACAACACAAAATTATTCAAGTTTTTCAATCACCTCTCGGCCGGGTAACTACTAACTACTAACAAATTTTAGCAAGTTTAAATTCGTACCCACAATTCCCCGCATGAGAGAGAGAGAGAGAGAGAGAGAGAGAAAGAGAGAGAGAGCGAGAGTGAGAGTGTTAAGTTCTTCTTGTCTGACAACGGTAAGAATTGGAGTCATCAGAACGCTTCGCCAGATTCGAGATAGCTAAAGCTACGGTTTATGAACTTTGGTAGCAATCATGATCACGGTCGAATTTTTGACCACGTAGGGTTTTTTTGTTGTTGTTTTTAATTAGGTTTCTGATCTCGGGCGTTCTAGTTGATAATCTGATTCTGCTCACAGGCAACAATATGTTTTGAAAGATAATTAAATAGACCTCCCTGTATATAGATCTCTGACTTCAATCCTTGTTCATGTACAAAACCCTAGTTGCATTAGGATATTACATATTAGTGTCTTGTTGACCGTTTCCCTTCCTTTCCTTCTCAGTTTAGGGGGATTTACGTGCATGGCCCCACTTTAGTTGTTTTCCTATTCAGTTTGTTTTTGCTCACCATTAATATCCATGGATTTAACAATTGATTGGCAATCTAAACTTACCATTAATATATCTTCTTCATGCGGTTGTTTTGGTTGTTTGTTTCACTGGTGGCATGGGCACAAGACGAATGACTGTTGAATGAGTGTCGATGACTGAGAGTGACGATGAATACACTACAAGAAAAATCTTCACTAGCTTCAGAGGTTTAAGCGTCTCTACTTTTGTTTATATCTTTAAACAATAGAAACAATGCTTCTACAAATTCACTAGCTTTAGAGTTAGCTATATCTCTACTTTTGTTTCTACTTTTGTTTATATCTCTAAAGCTTCACTAGCTTTAGAGTTAGCTATATGTCAAGCCTTGTGAGGGGACCAAAAGTCCAACTTGAGTTGGTACCGTTTAGACCCCGCTTTCCGTCTTAATATTCAAAAATCTAATGAGGGTCTCTAAAAAAATAGAATTTTCATAAATTTTTTGTTACCTTATATTTTTAAAACAATGTTTTATAATGTGGATATGAAATTAACGTTAAAATGTGAAGTGACAAAATTTATAAAAAATCTCACTATGAGAGTGTCCACGTGCAATTTCTCTTCCTCTCAAAGCAATCACCCTCTAGATAGTAGAATGTTCAGTGCATCTAATACAATAACATTAAAAATTTGAATAACTCCAATAGGCGCTTGTGCTAATATAATATCTATTCTGCCGTAGGTGGCTCACATAATTGGTAAATAATTGTCAACAATGTTAGGCTGTGGCCGACAATAAATATAACCATATCTATCATTCTCTGTTATTTTAAGATAGAGAGAGACAGAGAGAGCTGAGCTGAGCTGAGAGAGGTTTGAACTAGATGGGAAATGAAGGATATTTGTCGTTGTTCGAGACGAGGAGAGCCAAGGGAACAGTCCTGTATAGGGTTTTTGCAGCATCTATATTTGCAGGAATATGTTTGATTTGGGTTTATAGATTGAGTCACATACCAAAAGCAGGAGAAGATGGAAGGTTTGGTTGGATTGGACTATTGGGTGCTGAGATATGGTTTGGTTTTTACTGGCTCCTCACTCAGGCCTCCCGGTGGAACCGTGTGTATAGGTACACCTTCAAAGATAGGCTATCTCAAAGGTACTTTCGTGTATGTATTTCTAACTTCATACTCATTTTTTTATATTTGTTATCCAACAAGTATCATTCATGAAATTTGAACTCAGATACGAGAATGAATTGCCGGGAGTGGACGTATTTGTGTGCACGGCAGACCCAACCATTGAGCCGCCGATGATGGTGATTAACACGGTTTTGTCAGTGATGGCTTATGATTATCCGCCGGAGAAGCTGAGCGTCTATCTGTCCGATGATGGCGGGTCGGAACTTACGTACTATGCTCTCTTGGAGGCTGCTGAGTTTGCAAAGCATTGGATACCATACTGCAAGAGGTACAAAGTGGAGCCAAGGTCACCTGCTGCTTATTTTGTCACAGTATCTGCTGATGCAATTGATGATGATCAGGCTAAAGATTTCCGGGTTACTAAGGTACACAAATTTTTCTGTATTGGATCAAATTCAGAATTTGTGTAACTTATTATATTCGTGACAGCCCAAAAAGCCAAGAAGATAACGTAAAGATAACGATTAAATGGGTCAACTTATTTTTGTTTTTCCCAAAAACGGCAAAGCATGAGTTATGGGTTTCCTCATGTGTAATGGTGAATGTTTTTAACCACTAAATCTAAGAGTTCTTATCTCTACTAATTAATTAAACTTCTTTTGTCAATCAAAAGAGGATGAAAAGACAAATTAGTTTTCTATCACAAAAAAAAAAAAAAATGATGGGCAATGCTGTAATTTCACAAGTTCAAATTTTACAATTTTTTATTGAAACCTCATCTATAGGTGATGTTAAAATACCTCCAATATTAAAAAAAAACCTCCCACTCCCCCATGTTCTCTCTCTCCCTCTCTCCTTCTCATTTTCTAAAAAAATGTGTTCATACACACGAAGTGTGTAGGCAAATGCTAGTAACTATTTTGAAAGCCGTATCTGTGGGATATATCAATTGAATATAACAAATTCAAAAGGGTGGGAGACTAAATATTTAGTTATATTTTGTAAATTATATGATATCATTGTTAATGATTGAATTATTATTTAAGTATTAATTAACGTGTTTATTTTTTTTATTAATGACACATCATATAATTTATAAATTTGGTCTAAAAATTTGGTTTACTTAGCATTGCTCAATTTGCAAGACAAAAGAGGATGAAAAGACAAAAGAGGGTGAAAAGACAAATTAGTCTTCTAGCACCAAAAAAAAAAAAAAAAGATGGGCAATAATGTAATTTCACAGGTTCAAATTTTATAATTTTTTATTGAAACCTCACCTACAGATGATGTTAAAATACCTCCAATATTAAAAATAAAAAATAAAAAAAAACCTCCCCCCCCCCACGTTCTCTCTCCCTCTCCCTCTCTCCCTCTCTCCTTCTCATTTTCTAAAAAAATGTGTTCATATACAAAGTATGTAGACAAATGCTAGTAACTATTATGAAAGCCGTATCTATGAGATATATCAATTGAATATAACAAATTCAAGAGGGCAATATGAGGGAGACTAAATATTTAATTATATTTTGTAAATTATATGATATCATTGTTAATTATTAAATTATTATTTAAGTGTTAATTAGCGTGCTTATTTTATTTTATTTTATTAATGACACATCATATAATTTATAAATTTGGTCTCAAAATTTGGTTTACTTAACATTACTCATTTTGCAAGACACCTTTCTTTTGCATCAAAATTTAATTATTGTTTTTGTAAATTAGGATTGTTTATAACATATCGTTTTATAAAAAAATAAAAATCAGCTATGAGTTTTTTGACAATTTTCAAGTTAGTATTTTGGTCATTGACCAAGAGGAATTTTTTTTCATGTGTATCTGGAACATTTGCTAAGTATGATTGAGATAATAATGTTCAAATGACACAAATTTTTTATTTATAATTTTATTCACTAAATTATTTGTATGAATGCATCTTAATAAAATTAAATGAAGTTGAAAGTAGGCCTAAACTGAAAATAATAAAATAAAGTATACTACACCTAGTAAACAAGTGCAAGTGGTTTGTAATCTTTTTTTATTTATGAAAGGAAGTGGTTTGTATCTTTTTACGGTCTCTTGTCACCTTTTTCATATTGCCTGGATATTAAAAAAAAAAAATTATTATTGACACTCTAATAATCTAATCGTCCGCGTCTAAAAAATTTAAAGTGCATAATTTATTTTTGAAGTGTCAATAATAATTTCTTTAGAAAAATATATCACCAAAACAATTAGCTGAGCATAGTAATGGGCTTAGGATATCGTCCTTGGAGATAATTTATGCAAACAGCAATGAAGGTGTTCACATTTCAAAGTAATACTAACGGTAATAAAATAAGTTTGGGCAGTCCAGCCCAATTTATATTGATTAGTTCACTGATACCTGTTTTCTGAAATTTTTGCTACAGAAATCATACAAAGAAATGGAGAATCAAATCCAAAATGCAGTGAAGCTAGGCAGGATTTCAGAAGAAGTACGATCAAAATGCAAAGGCTTTTCTCAGTGGGATCCAAATTCATCCAGACGTGACCATGACACCATTCTTCAAGTACGTATGAAACTAATTTGACACTCAAATGATCTCTTTTAAAGAAAAAAAATGCAATTCATGGTCATAGACTCATAGTTAACAACTACGACAACAACAAAGACTTACTCTATTAAATGGAGTTGGCTGTATGTCCTAGAACAACAATGCGCTCGATTTTGTGTCAAGTTTTTCGTTCGCTTCAAGTACTCCATGTCTTTTCTCATATCATAGTAAAACAGTGGAAAGAAAAAACAAAGTTAAACTTTTCCACTACTGTCTGATATTTGATGTGTACTAATTAAACGCTTCTCCTAGATTCTAATTGATGGGAGGAACCCTAATTCAGGAGATGTTGAAGGGTGTGTATTGCCAACTTTAGTGTATTTAGCTCGGGAGAAAAGGCCTCAACATCACCATAACTTCAAAGCTGGCGCTATGAATGCTCTGGTAATTATAAACTTACATCTATCCGGTGGTTTTTTTTTTTGGTACAAGAGAGACTAAAAGGGTGAGGATGTGTACGATAGACGTTCCCACCTGACCCTCGCAAAAGCAGGGAGCCTTGTTGGCTTGGGATCGCCCTCAGAGACCAAAAATGTTGCTTCCAAAACCATCAAATTTAGAGTGTTTATTGATATAATAATCATTCACTGTTTGTTATGTGATCCTTAACATTAATGCAGATTAGGGTATCTTCAAACATTAGCAATGGCCAGGTCATTCTTAATGTAGACTGCGACATGTATTCGAACAACTCCATGGCCATACGTGATGTGCTTTGTTTCTTCATGGATGAAGAAGAAGGCCAAGAGGTTGCCTTCGTACAGTTCCCACAGAATTTTGAAAATATAACTAAGAATGACTTGTATAGCAATTCTTTACGCGTAATCTACGAGGTGAGTAGATGTAAATGGAGTTACAAGACTGTAGAATTGAATTTATTTTAAGTGCAGTTTCATGTTAAATTATATTGGACTTTATAGTTGACATGTTGGAGTGGGGATTGAAGGTGGAATTCCATGGCTTGGATGGTTATGGCGGCACTCTATATGTCGGAAGTGGATGCTTTCACAGAAGAGAGACTCTTTGTGGGAGAAAGTTTATCAAGGGATCCAAGATTGATATGAAATGGGAGTTCAATGGACAAAGAGAAGAAAGTAGAATTCATGAGTTAGAAGAAAATTCAAGAAGTCTTGCAAGCTGTACATTTGAAGAGAACACTCAATGGGGAAAAGAGGTCTCTCTCTCTCTCTCTCTCTCTCTCTCTCTCTCTCTCTCTCGATCACACACACACACACACACACACAACTGCACACTAATTTGAGCTTGATGAATTTCTATAATTTGCAGATGGGATTGAAATATGGATGTCCCGTAGAAGATGTGATCACAGGGCTATCAATCCAATGCCGCGGTTGGAAATCAGTGTATTGCAATCCCTCAAGGAAAGCATTCTTAGGAGTAGCCCCAACCACGCTAACTCAGACGCTTGTGCAGCATAAGAGATGGACAGAAGGCAATTTCCAGATTTTGCTTTCTAAATACAGCCCTGCATGGTACGCACATGGAAAAATTAGCTTTGGTCTTCAACTTGGATATTGTTGCTACTGCTTCTGGTGTTCGAATTCCTTGGCAACGTTATTTTATTCGATTGTCCCTTCCCTTTACCTCCTCAAAGGCATTTCCTTATTTCCACAGGTACTGTTTTTGTATCACAATATGCATAATTTTTTTGCAACTTACTCAATGTTTATAATAAGGGTTTTGCTTTCTGGACTTAGGTCTGGAGCCCGTGGCTCATACCATTTGCATACGTGATAGTTTCGAAGTACACTAGGAGTTTTGTTGAGTTTTTGGGGTGTGGTGGCACAATCTTAGGTTGGTGGAACGATCAACGAATTTGGCTTTACAAGAGAACAAGTTCCTACCTATTTGCCTTCATTGACACCATTTTAAACTCGCTTGGATATTCTGATACAGCATTCATAATAACATCTAAGGTGGATGATGAAGATGTGTCAGAACGATACAAGAAAGAGGTTATGGAATTTGGAGATTCGTCGCCAATGTTTACCGTGCTTGCAACACTAGCAATTCTCAATTTGTACTGCTTCCTTGGGTTTTTAAACAAAGCAATCTCTGGAGAAGGAATAGCAGAAGCTTATGAGAAAATGCCTTTGCAAATTCTTCTGTGTGGGGTTTTAGTTCTTCTCAACCTACCATTATACCAGGCCCTTTACCTAAGGAAGGACAAGGGAAAGCTGCCAAGCTCTGTAGCTTTCAAATCAATTGCATTTGCAGTGTCTGCTTGTATCTGTTTCCAATATTTATATTAAAAGAAATGTGCTATTAGAACCATTAGAAATTGTTATTACCCCCGATTGAGGGTCTACCATGAGGATTTCAGGGCTTAAGATGACTTCCTGAACTCTACCCTAATGAGATATTATGTGATTTTATTCCTATTTCAACCAAAGAAATGTGATTGTTCATCCTCTTTCTTGCTCCATGGCTTGCTCCATGCCATTTCCCTATGCTATTCTGAAAATTATGAGTTTGGTACCATAGTATTAGAATATGTTCATATAAAAGACTACGCGGCGTGCAATCCCGGGAATACCAAGTTAATCATCTATCTTAAACTCATTAGAAATATTAAGCTACTATCAAATCATTAAGTAGGCCGTCTACTTGCTACTCTTTCAGGTGGCTATACTAGTCTAGCATTTTCTTGTGCCTTTGAAGCCAAGAATGCTTTCAGAATTATTGAAGCCATGAGGCCGACTACACTAGAATGATGAACTTACAAAAAACATGGTTTGATCCGAATTTCGGAGGATTGCAAAGACTGAGGCAATTAGGACTATCAGAAATGGAGTTTATACGCATCACTAACTAGGCGAGGATATGTCAGAGGGGAATGAGCTAGAGGTTTTGCAGATTGTGTTGCCTAATTCTGATCAATGCAAAGATTATGCGTTGTGCAGGAGGAAAACTTTGATAGCGTTTTTCATGTTACTGGGAAGAAGATCAAGCACTGATCTGATAAGCTTTCGACAATAGAATTTATATTAAGATGATACAATAAACTAATTTAAAACAGAGAGACAACATTATTTTGATCCTAAACAAAATTTTAGTTCACAAAAATACCTTGTGTGAAAGAGTTAAATCTAAAGAGCTTTCCATGCTTTAATACGAAAATTTGAAACAAGTACAAGCAACCACAGCAAATGCCATAGCGAAGGTGGCTGGAATCGTTCCTTAGGTAAAGTGCTTGGTACAAGGGTAGGTTGATGAGAATCTATTGAATTTTGAATGTCTATCTTTGTATATGTGTGTAACTTACAAGGAAAGCTCATATAAATGAGCGGAAGAAAGGAAAGCAAAATGTAAAGAAAGAAAAAGCAAAGCATGAAACATGGAAGCAGAAAACATGGAAGGAAACATGAAAAAGTAAAAAGCAAAGCATGAAACATGGAAGCAGAAAACATCGAAGGAAACATGGAAAAGTAAAGTTTCTTCCAATACTCCCCCTCAAGCTGGATCAAAGGGATTAATTGATCCAAGCTTGAACAAAAGACGTTGAAAATCAGCAGAGGGTAATCCTTTTGTGAAAATATCCGCAAGTTGATCATGACTGCGCGTGTAGTGAGTGTCGATCACCTTGGACTGAACTTGATTTCTGACTTAGTGACAATCAACTTCAATATGTTTAGTTCGCTCATGGAATACAGGATTCGATGCAATGTGCATCGCGACCTGATTATCACAGTGTAGGGACATGGGTTGTTGATGAGGAAAACCTAAAGTCAACAGAAGGCTTTTGAGCCAAATAAGTTCACAAGCAGTGGACGCCATAGCACGATACTCTGCCTCTGCACTAGAGCGTGCAACAACACTTTGTTTCTTGCTTTTCCAGGTAACTAGGTTGCCTCCCACAAACGTACAAAACCCAGTGGTAGACTTGCGATCGAGAGAATTGCCTGCCCAGTCAGCATCGGTATAGCCTGAGATCTGAGTGTGACTATTGTTGCGCATAAGAATTCCTCTACCAATGGAACCCTTAAGATAACGTAGCACACGATGAACAATCTTCAAATGATCCATGCTTGGAGAGTGCATAAACTGGCTAACAATGCTGACAACATATGATATATCTGGACGTGTGATAGTCAGATAAATGAGTTTGCCAACCATTCTTTGATAGTAACTTAAATTGGGAACTGGATCACCGTGAGTTTTTAGCTTCAAGTTGCTATCCAAGGGGGTACGAGCAGGCTTGCAATCTGTCATTTTTGCTTCGTGAAGAAGATCCATGACATACTTGCGTTGGTTGAGGAAGAAACCCTTGTGAGAGTGTGCCATCTCGATGCCCAGAAAGTATTTGAGAGTGCCAAGATCCTTGATAGCAAACTTGTTGTTGAGATACTGTTTAAGAGCATTAATCTCTGACATATTATCACCTGTCACAATTAGATCATCAACATAAATGAGCACAACTAGTTTACCCACAAAGCTGGAACGAACAAATAGGGAAGAATCCGCAATACTTCGACAAAAACCAACCCTTTCCAGAACATGACTGAGCTTGGCATACCATGCACGTGGACTTTGCTTGAGACCATAAATGGATTTATGGAGTTTGCACACCATTTCTGGATTGTTTGATTGAGGATGACCTGGGGGTAGCTTCATGTCAACCTCTTCTTCAAGTTCACCATGCAGGAAAGCATTTTTAACATCCATTTGAAAGAGAGGCCATGCATTGTTAATTGCAACCAACAACAATACTCTAACAATGTTCATTTTTGCCACCGGAGCAAATGTCTCTTTATAATCGACGCCATAGGTTTGTGTAAAACCTCGAGCAACCAAGCGAGCCTTATTCCTTTCGATTGTGCCATCTGAATGAAACTTAGTTTTGTACACCCAACGACTCCCCACTGCCTTATTTCCTTTTGGAAGTTTCACTATAGTCCATGTGTTATTTTCATGGAGGGCTTGAAGCTCCTCTGCCATAACATTTCTCCACTCACTGTAAAGATTGGCTTCTTGAAAACTTTGAGGTTCTCGAGCTTCATTAATGGCACTTAGGAATGTAGCAAAAGAAGATGAAACTTTGCTATAATCAATAACATCAGTCACGGGATACCTGGCAGTGTAGGTCACATAATCATGCAACTTGGATGGAAGTTTCCTCTCTCGTGCAGGATTGCGACGAACTGTAGGAGATTGAACTACAGGTATTTGAACAACATCATGGTTGGAAGGATCACTGGAGGGTGTAGTGTGAATCTCTGATGAGGAAGGGTTTTCATCTTCAAGATGTTCCAACGAGTGAAGGTTAACATCATCCGGCACATGATCACTAGGAGTGCATGTTGCATCTTCTCCGTTTGGATATGGAAAAGGAAATAAGTCCATCAAATGCTCCCCCTGTCTAGAGTAATCCAGTGATTGTGAGAAGTAAGGAACATGTTCTTCAAATTTAACATCCCTTGAAACAACCATTTTTCTAGTTGTTGAATTATAGCACTTGTAACCTTTTTGGGTAGATGAATAACCTAGAAAGACACATTTGGCAGCCCTTGGGTCTAGCTTGTCACGATTTTGAGTTTGAATGTGAACAAAGCATGTACACCCAAAGACTCTCAAATGGGAAAAGTTGATCTTTCTATTTTTCAAGACCTCATAAGGTGATTTAAAATTCAACACTTTACTAGGCAATCTATTGATGAGATATGCCGCAGTAAGGACTCCTTGAGACCAAAACTTCTTAGGCACATTCATGTGAAACATAAGAGCTCTAGTCTTCTCAAGTAGATCTCTATTCTTCCTCTCGGCCACCCCATTTTGTTGAGGTGTTCCAACACAGCTTGTTTGGTGTAATATACCATGCGTGCTCAAGTAGTGTGACATGTTATGAGACATATATTCTGTGCCGTTATCTGAACGTAAAATATGAATTTTTGAAGCAAATTGGGTGGCCACAAGTCTATGAAAATCTTGAAAAACTTCCATCACTTCACTTTTAAATTTCAAAAGATACAACCAAGTAATCCTTGTGAAATCATCCACAAAAGTTACAAAATATTTGTATCCATCAAAAGACTCTATAGTTGGTCCCCAAACATCGGAATGCACAATTTCAAAAGGGTTACTAGCCCTAGACAAAGAGGAAGTAAATGGTAATCTAGTAAACTTAGATAAATGACAAACATCACAAGGACTTGTAACTTTGCACATATTTGGGAACAAGGTGGATAGAACTTTTTCAGAAGGATGTGCTAGACGTTGGTGCCAAAGTTGTTGTTCTTGAGCTAAGCTTGAAGTGACTTGAAAAACCTTGGGAACTTGAATATGCTTGGAAAGATAGTAGAGACCATTTAAGAAAAATCCTTCACCAATCGTCTTCTTGGTGACTACATCCTGAAAGATCACATTTTTGGGAGAGAAAATGGCAAGACAATTTAATGAGTTTGTGATCTTGCTAACAGATAAAAGTTGAAAAGGGAATGAGGGAACATAAAGAGCCTTAGACTCGACATCACTTGAGATCAAATGTATTTTTCCTTTTCCCACAACCATAGCATTTTTTCCATTGGCAACTGACACTTGGGATGGAATAGAAATTTTTTCGAATTTATGCAAGTTTGTAGACTTGTTAGTCATATGATCAGTGGCTCCAGAATCTATAATCCAATAATCATGCACATTACCAATGCTGAGAGCAGTTGAGAAGGAGTGTAAGATACCTGGGATGTCCCTTTGTACCACGCCTTCATTTCCAGCCAGGAAGCCAGCAAACTGTCATAGTAGTGCAGTTTGATTGTTGTCACACTGATTTAGTGGTCCTTCACTATCTCCAAGACCTTGTTTCTTGTGAAGAAACATAGCAAACTCGTTGATCAGTGCAGCTGGATTAATGGTGAACTTCAGTGCTCCATCAGAAGAAGTTGTGGCAACATGATTTGCCTTGTAAGAAGGGTTGTACGAGCCTTTCGAGACACCTTTGTTATCCCTAGGAAACTTTGGTTTTAACTCTGGATGAAGAATCCAGCATCGGTCTCTTGAGTGCCCACCAACATCACAATGGCTACATTTTAAGCCAGTTTTCTTTCCTTTGTAGCCTCTCTCCTCACCAAGTTTTTGGTTAGAGAAGTAAGCCCTAGCTTCTGGTATATTTGTCTTCATGTCCAAGGTCATGACTTTCCTTCGAACCTATTCTCTTTGAATTGTGGCACACACACTTGAAAAAGAAGGCAGGTCGGGATTCATGAGGATATGGCTTCGAAGATCTTCGAATTCAGGGCTCAGGCTTGCTAAGAGTTGGAATATTTTGTCTTCCTCGACTCTTTTAGTTAGCACAGCAGCGTCGATGGTGTGTGGTCGATACACATTCAGCTCGTTCCACATAGTGGTCAGCTTTCCAAGATGTTGCACAAATGGCTTCCATTCCTGTTGCAAACCAGCAATGTCCTTCTTTAACTGAAACACTCTAGCCACATTGTTCTGATTTCCATACATTTCCTTGAGATTTTTCCAAAGAGTTATGGAGGATTCAGCATAGCTAAAAATTTCTGCAATCTTACGATCCATGGAATTGAGTAGCCACGACATGACCAACTGGTCTTTGCATAGCCAAGCATCATACTCCGGTGAGGTAGTCTCAGGCATTGGAATAGCACCATTAACATAACCAAGCTTTGATCGTCCTCCCAGAGCAAGAGAAACTGCTCTCTCCCATGGAAGATAGTTAAACTTATTTAGCAAGACAGAACTAAGACGTTGATTTGGGTTGATATCAATATCTGAGTGTGGTGATGGTGGAGTAGCATGAAAGCCGTCTCCTTCCAAATTTACTAAGCTTTCTTCAGCCATGATTGAAGGACAAGAAGCTCACAAATCTCTCAAGAGAACACCACAGAGACAGGCCGGTTAGGGTCACTGCTCTGATACCATATTGAATTTTGAATGTCTATCTTTGTATATGTGTGTAACTTACAAGGAAAGCTCATATAAATGAGCGGAAGAAAGGAAAGCAAAACATAAAGAAAGAAAAAGCAAAGCATGAAACATGGAAGCAGAAAACATGGAAGGAAACATGGAAAAGTAAAAAGCAAAGCATGAAACATGGAAGCAGAAAACATGGAAGGAAACATGGAAAAGTAAAGTTTCTTCCAATAGAATCAGAGCCCCGCATAGCAGAATTTGCAAAGTCAATGTATCGTAAACTTGTGCTATGCCCTTCCCATTGATTGCTTCCTTAAGAAACCCAGCAAAGCAGTACAAATTGAGCAATGCAAGTGTTGCCAATGAGGTAAACATTGGAGAAGAGTCCCCGAATTCTATAATCTCTTTCTTGTGCGGTGTGACACATCTTCATCAGCCACCTTGGTGGTTATTACAAATGTTGAATCACCATATCTAAAGAAGTGTAGAATGGTGTCAATGAAGGCAAAGAGATAGAGGCTCATATGCGCTGCTCGTTCCACCAACCTAAAGTTGTGCCACCATACCACAAAAACTCCACAAAGCTCCAAGTGTACTTTCCAATGATCACATATGCAAATGGTATGAACCATGCTTGAGATCTAAATTCACAAAACAAAACCCATTTGACATAAAATATATACTAAATAAATATTTAGAAGGTAACTGTTTGTTCACTTGGTCTATTAGGTTAATTTTTGTCTGAATGTGTGATTTGAATCTAACAAGCTAATGCATGCAAGCATACATGTACATATGGTGTCAGCCATGAGCTTCATATCTAAAAACAGAACAGATATTCGTTTGAAATATTGAGAAGTAAGGTTGATCTTGAGATTTTGGGGGTCATAAGCAAAACTTAAATGAGGCCCCTAAAATCATAGTTGGTCTGCATATGGTTTTTTATTTGAAACAAATAGGTATAGATATATAGCGACATTACCAATTTGGATCACAGATTCATGGAAGGACCCACATGATTATTGACCCATCAATTAGTTTTGGTAATTAAATAAGGTACAATTGCAAATGTATATAAGAAACATGTCATTGTGCAATTTTGTGGCAAATTAATGAGAATAAGGACTTAGAACCATACCTGTGGAAATAAGGATGTGGCTTTAAGGAGGTAAAGTGAAGGATGAATTGAGTAAACTAGTGTTGCCCAGCAATTTGCAGCCCAAAAGGAGTATCGAAGATATCCAAGTTGATGGCTTAAACTAATCTTTCCATAGGCATACCATGCAGGACTATACTTTGAAAGCAAAATCTGGAGGTTACCTTCTGACCATCTCTTATATTGCACAAGCATATCAACTCACAGCACACCCTCTCATATGTGGTCAATTTTCAAGCCTACACGTGGACAACAAATTGGGCGAATGTATGAGCACGTGTTGCCTTTGGGCTTTCAAACCAAAGACAACCTGCTTTAATACCACAAAGAATTTGGAATTCTCTCATAAACCAATTAGCAATACATGGAGTAGTCCATTTTCTTATAAGCCTTGCATTGATCTATCCCTTACCGATGTGGGACACTTTGTTCTCAAATCATCAACACTCAATAATTATGTATATGTTTGTTATATTATATAGGGTAAATCTAGAGAGACTAAATTTGTAAACTAAATGACATGAAAGTTGATGATTGAATTTTTACTTAAGTAATTATTAACATGCTTATTTCTTATTGACAGCACATCATTTAGTTTGCAAATTAGTCTACAAATTTAGTTTACCTACAATATTATATAACAAGTTAACTTGTTTAAGACAAGAAAAAAAATAAAAAAAAGTAGGTACCTTGGAAACCGAGTGTCATTGAAAGTCCTGATGGAGAGATTTTTCAGTGTGATCAGTATACGCGACAGTACACCACGTGTTACTAAACAAATGGTGGGATATGTGTATTAAAAAGTTAATAATTTAAAAGGTAAAATTTCTCACTACTTATATAAAAACACGTAGTGTACCCTCGTGTTCCAGGCACAATGAAAAATGACGGGGTTTGGAATATCACCACAACCTTCAACACTGATTCCCCTCCGTTGCCTATACTCCTCGACCGTATAAAAGGTGTCAACAGTATTAAGGTGCTGCTTTTCCGGCGTGCTGCCTTGGGGCTTACAAGAGGTGCCATGAGAATTGAGGTCCTGCGTTTCATACGTGCTGCCTTGAGCAGTATACTCCTCGACTTTCCCGACCTTCTAGGAGGTGCCATCAGTAGTAATTTCCCTCTTGAGGTCCTGCATTTCAGATGTGCGACCTTGAGCAGTAATTTTCCTCCGCTTCCTCCTATACTTCGTGACCTTGCTGGCCGTATTTGAGGTGTCTTGAGCAGCATCAGCACCACCACCAACACCAACAGCATCCAACCCACTGAAACAAACAACACAAAATTATTCAAGTTTTTCAATCACCTCTCGGCCAGGTAACTACTAACTACTAACAAATTTTAGCAAGTTTAAATTCGTACCCACAATTCCCCACATGAGAGAGAGAGAGAGAGAGAGAGCAAGAGCGAGTGTGTTACCTTCTTCTTGTCTGAGAACGGTAAGAATTGGAGTCATCAGAGCGCTTCGCCATATTCGAGATAGTTAAAGCTAGGGTGTCTGAACTTTGGTAGCAATCATGATCACGGTCGAATTTTTGACCACGTAGGGTTTTTTTGTTGTTGTTTTTAATTAGGTTTCTGATTGCGGGTGGCCTAGTTGATAATCTGATTCTGCTCACAGGCAACAATATGTTTTGAAAGATAATTAAATAGACCTCCCTGTATATAGATCTCTGACTTCAATCTTTGTTCATGTACAAAACCCTAGTTGCATTAGGATATTACATATTAGGCCTCATTTGGCAGCTCGGACTGTACTGATTATTTATGTCGGATAGGATAAATAGCCACCGGATAGTACTGACTAAATTAATCGGGCGTTTGGTGCAGTATCGGACTAATAACCGTATTATTTATACTATGTTTGGTACTGAACATATAAGAAAGGGGAAGAAAAAAAAAATTGACAAATCTTTGTTTCTTTGTTTGTTGAGATCCAAGACGAAGCGTCGAAGAGTCTACGGTGGAGGAACCAGAGAGAGATGCAGCGGTGGAGAAGAGGGATGGAATTCCTACAGTAGCCAGAAGAAGATGCAGGGAGAGAACCGAAGAGTCTGCGGTGGAGGAAGTAAAGAGAGATGCAAAGACGGAGAAAGATGTAGCGGCGGAGAAGAGGGAGGGAGATCCTGCGGTCGCTAGAAGAAGATGCAGGGAGAGAAGAGTCTTGTTCTGGGTGGTTGGATGGAACTTGCTGGTGGTGGTGGTTCATGGTGGCTGGCGGAGGAATTAGGTTTTGGGATTTGTGGGATTCTTTGGTTTCTTGGAAGCTACTTGGAATTTTGGGGAGTTTTGATTGGGAAAATGGAGGGAGTGTGGTTGGTTTTTGTAAGCAGAGAGAGCAGCTGGGAAGAAGAAGAGAGAGATGGGAAACGAAGAAGAAGAACAGAGGGAGGAAGAGAGCCCTGACTAAATTGTCCCGTGGTTTTGGATAGTATAAGGAAGCGAGTATTCACTGGATAAAATAGGTGGGTCAGATTATTTAATCCGATGGCTATTTAATACGAACGGACACCAAACACCGTACTTTGTATAATTAGTACTATCTGATGCTTTATATGGTGTGCCAAACGAGGCCTTAGTGTCTTGTTGACCGTTTCCCCTCCTTTCCTTCTCAGTTTAGGGGGATCTACGTGCATGGCCCCACTTTAGTTGTTTTCCTATTCAGTTTGTTTTTGCTCACCATTAATACCCATGGATTTAACAATTGATTGGCAATCTAAACTTACCATTAATATATCTTCTTTATGTGGATGTTTTGCTTGTTTGTTTCACTTGTGGCATGGGCACAAGAAGAATGAATGTCGATGACTGAGAGTGAAGATGAATACACTACAAGAAAAACCTTCACTCGCTTCAGAGGTTTAAGCGTCTCTACTTTTGTTTATATCTTTAAACAATAGAAACAATGCTTCTACAAATTGGTGATCTGTTTGTTCTATTGTTGTAGCTATTGATGTCTAGAGACAGAACCAAGATGCGTCCCTCAGTTTTTCAGAATATTGCAATTAAGCTCTGGCACAAGTCTCGGTGCTTGCTGTCACACCTTCTCTTGCGTATTCAAAAGATATTTAGGGTTGTTAATGGGGGAGTGTTTTTTATTGTGTGAAATTCGAGGGTAAACCAACGCAACCAACACTCCAAAACCAAAAGAGTTCATCGTGAAAATAAAGTGTTTAATCCCTTCATAACCCATCATATAGGAGAAAACGCACAAAACCACCAACAAAACTAGTAAGCATAGCCAACTCTGAGGAGGAACTGCACAAGAAACTAACTAAGCTACTAGTTGCATCAGGTAAACGAACAACAAAGCATCGCTACAATAAAAGACCTTGCGCACAAAAACCAACAACTAAGCTACTGGTTGCATCAGGTAAACCACACCAGTACCACCGTGAGATACGGCAAAAGACACAAGCTCACAAAGAACAATTTAGTATGGACAACAGCCACACTACCATCTAGAAAAAACTCGTCTCACAAAAATTAAGCTCAATATCGTGCCAAACCCATACTACCCCAAACAACCTAAATAAACAAACTTAAATCGCTAAATTATGGGTACTGCTGTCACCACCTGAAGAGAGCCACCATCAAACCAACTACATCTATTAAAAACAATTAAGATTAAAAAGCGAATCTTAAGAAGACTCAATCTCGAGCAATCCAACTTCATAAACAGAGTGACTTTAGGTTTAGAGGAGTGGATTATATCATTGCTCTCGGTCACCTATGTCACTCAAAGTTGACAAATTGCTAGGTGGTAAAAGGTACCACACCAGTGACGAATGGATGATATCATTAGAGCTAGCTATATGTCAAGCCTTGTGAGCGTTGATCAAAACTTCAAAACTCCAACTTGAGTTGGTACCGTTTAAACCCCCCCTTAATATTAAAAAATCTAATGAGGGTCTTTAAAAAAATAGGTGTTTTCATAAATTTTCTATTATCTTATATTTTTGGAACAATGTTTTATAATGTTTGTACGAAATTAACGTCAAAATATAAAGTGACAGAGAATTTATAAAGAGTCTCACTTTGAAAAAGTCAACGTACAATTTATCTTCCTCTCAAAAGCAATCAACCTCTAGATGGTAGAATGTTCAATGCATCTAATACAATAACATTACAAATTTGAATAATTCCAGTAGGTGCTTGTGCTATATAATATCCATTCTGCCATAGGTGGCTTACATCAATGGAGTAAATAATTGTCAACAATGTTAGGCTGTGGCTGACTCGTTCTCTGTTATTTTAAGAGAGAGAGAGAGAGCTGAGCTGAGCTCAGAGAGGTCTGAACTAGATGGGAAATGAAGGGTATTTGCCATTGTTCGAGACGAGGAGAGCAAAGGGAACAGTCCCGTATAGGGTTTTTGCAGCATCTATATTTGCTGGAATATGTTTGATTTGGGTTTATAGATTGAGTCACATACCAAAAGCAGGAGAAGATGGAAGGTATGGTTGGATTGGACTTTTGGGTGCTGAGATATGGTTTGGTTTTTACTGGCTCCTCACTCAGGCCTCCCGGTGGAACCGTGTGTATAGGTACACCTTCAAAGATAGGCTATCTCAAAGGTACTTTCGTGTATGTATTTCTAACTTCATACTCATTTTTTTATATTTGTTATCCAACAAGTATCATTCATGAAATTTGAACTCAGATACGAGAATGAATTGCCGGGAGTGGACGTATTTGTGTGCACGGCAGATCCAACCATTGAGCCGCCGATGATGGTGATTAACACGGTTTTGTCAGTGATGGCTTATGATTATCCGCCGGAGAAGCTGAGCGTCTATCTGTCCGATGATGGCGGGTCGGAACTTACGTACTATGCTCTCTTGGAGGCTGCTGAGTTTGCAAAGCATTGGATACCATACTGCAAGAGGTACAAAGTGGAGCCAAGGTCACCTGCTGCTTATTTTGTCACAGTATCTGCTGATGCAATTGATGATGATCAGGCTAAAGATTTCTGGGTTACTAAGGTACACAAATTTTTCTGTATTGGATCAAATTCAGAATTTTGTGTAACTTATTATATTCGTGACAGCCCAAAAAGCCAAGAAGATAACGTAAAGATAACGATTAAATGGGTCAACTTATTTTTGTTTTTCTCAAAACGGCAAAGCATGAGTTATGGGTTTCCTCATGTGTAATGGTGAATGTTTTTAATCACTTAATCTAAGAGTTCTTATCTCTACTAATTAATTAAACTTTCTTTGTCAATCAAAAGAGGATGAAAAAACAAATTAATCTTCTATCACACAAAAAAAAATGATGGGCAATACAGTAATTTCATAAGTTCAAAATTTTCAAGTTTTTTATTGAAACCTCACCTACAGGTAATGTTAAAATACCTCCAATATTAAAAAAAAAAAAACCAAAAAAAAAAAAAAACCTCCCACTCTCCCATGTTCTCTCTCTCCCTCTCTCCTTCTCATTTTCTAAAAAAATGTGTTCATACACACAAAGTATGTAGGCAAATGCTAGTAACTATTTTGAAATCCGTATCTGTGGGATATATCAATTGAATATAACAAATTCAAAAGGGCGGGAGACTAAATATTTAGTTATATTTTGTAAATTATATGATATCATTGTTAATGATTGAATTATTATTTAAGTATTAATTAATGTGCTTATTTTTTTTTATTAATGACACATCATATAATTTATAAATTTGGTCTAAAATTTTGGTTTACTTAGCATTACTTAATTTGCAAGACAAAAGAGGGTGAAAAGACAAATTAGTCTTCTAGCACAAAAAAAAAAGATGGGCAATAATGTAATTTCACAGGTTCAAATTTTACAATTTTTTATTGAAACCTCACCTACAGGTGATGTTCAAATACCTCCAATATTAAAAAAAAAAAAAAAAAACCAAAAAAAAACCTCCCACTCCCCCCCCCCCCCCACGTTCTCTGTCTCTCTGTCTCTATGTCTCCCTCTCTCCCTCTCTCTCCCTCTCTCATTCTCATTTTCTAAAAAAATGTGTTCATACACACAAAGTATGTAGGCAAATGCTAGTAACTATTATGAAAGTCGTATCTATGTGATATATCAATTGAATATAACAAATTCAAAAGGGCAATATGAAGGAGACTAAATATTTAATTATATTTTGTAAATTATATGATATCATTGTTAATGATTAAATTATTTTTTAAGTGTTAATTAATGTGCTTAATTTTTTTTTTATTAATGACACATCATATAATTTATAAATCTGGTCTAAAAATTTGTTTTACTTAGCATTACTCATTTTGCAAGACACCTTTCTTTTGCATCAAAATTTAATTATTGTTTTTGTAAATTAGGATTGTTTATAACATATCGCTTTATAAAAAAATAAAAATCAGCTACGAGTCTTTTGACATTTTTCAAGTTAGTATTTTGGTCATTGACCAAGAGGATTTTTTTTTTTTTATGTGTATCTGGAACATTTGCTAAGAGTATGATTGAGATAATAATGTTCAAATGACACAAATTTTTTTTTTTATAATTTTATTCACTAAATTATTTGTATGAATGCATCTTAATAAAATTAAATGAAGTTGAAAGTAGGCCTAAACTGAAAATAATAAAATAAAGTATACTACACCTAGTAAACAAGTGCAAGTGGTATGTAATCTTTTTTTATTTATGAAAGAAAGTGGTTTGTATCTTTTACGGTCTCTTGTCACCTTTTTAATATTGTCTGTATATTAAAAAAGAAAATTATTATTAACACTCTAATAATCTAATCGTCTGTGTCTAAAAAATTTAAAGTGCATAATTTATTTTTGAAGTGTCAATAATAATTTCTTTAGAAAAATATATCACCAAAACAATTAGCTGAGCATAGTAATGGGCTTAGGATATCGTCCTTAGAGATAATTTAGCAAACAGCAATGAAGGTGTTCACTTTTAAAAGTAATATTAACGGTAATAAAATAAGTTTGGGCAGTCCAGCCCAATTTATATTGATTAGTTCACTGATACCTGTTTTCTGAATTTTTTGCTACAGAAATCATACAAAGAAATGGAGAATCAAATCCAAAATGCAGTGAAGCTAGGCAGGATTTCAGAAGAAGTACGATCAAAATGCAAAGGCTTTTCTCAGTGGGATCTAAATTCATCTAGACGTGACCATGACACCATTCTTCAAGTACGTATGAAACTAATTTGAAACTCAAATGATCTCTTTTAAAGAAAAAAAAATGCAATTCATAGTCATAGACTCATAGTTAACAACTACGACAACAACAAAGACTTACTCTATTAAATGGGGTTGGCTGTATGTCCTAGAACGGCAATGCGCTCGATTTTGTGTCAAGTTTTTTGTTCGTTTCAAGTACTCCATGTCTTTTCTTAGATCATAGTAAAACAGTGGAAAGAAAAAACAAAGTGAAACATTTCCACTACTGTCTGATATTTGATGTGTACTAATTAAACGCTTCTTCCAGATTCTAATTGATGGGAGGAACCCTAATTCAGGAGATGTTGAAGGGTGTGTATTGCCAACTTTAGTGTATTTAGCTCGGGAGAAAAGGCCTCAATATCACCATAACTTCAAAGCTGGCGCTATGAATGCTCTGGTAATTATAAACTTACATCTATCCGGTGGTTTTTTTTTTTTTTTTTTGGTACAAGAGAGACTAAAAGGGTGAGGATGTGTACGATAGATGTTCCCACCTAACCCTCACAAAAGCAGGGAGTCTTGTTGGCTTGGGATCGCCCTCATAGACCAAAAATGTTGCTTCCAAAACCATCAAATTTAGAGTGTTTATTGATATAATAATCATTCACTGTTTGTTATGTGATCCTTAACATTAATGCAGATTAGGGTATCTTCAAACATTAGCAATGGCCAGGTCATCCTTAATGTAGACTGCGATATGTATTCGAACAACTCCATGGCCATACGTGATGTGCTTTGTTTCTTCATGGATGAAGAAGAAGGCCAAGAGGTTGCCTTCGTACAGTTCCCACAGAATTTTGAAAATATAACTAAGAATGACTTGTATAGCAATTCTTTACGCGTAATCTACGAGGTGAGTAGATGTAAATGGAGTTACAAGACTGTAGAATTGAACTTATTTTAATTGCAGTTTCATGTTAAATTATATTGGACTTTATAGTTGACATGTTGGAGTGGGATTGAAGGTGGAATTCCATGGCTTGGATGGTTATGGCGGCACTCTATATGTCGGAAGTGGATGCTTTCACAGAAGAGAGACTCTTTGTGGGAGAAAGTTTATCAAGGGATCCAAGATTGATATGAAATGGGAGTTCAATGTGTTGGAACCCCCAGTCCCACATCGGACAGAGGGAGAAGAGAAGAATGCTTTAAATAGAAATACCCCTCTCTAATTAATACCGAGGCCTTTTGTGATAAAACCCTACACCTGAGGATTGTGCAGGTGGTTAAGTGGGGACAGTATCGGTGTTGTTGGAGTGGGCCCTCGGCCCGTCGACCTGAAAATTTCCACATGGTATCAGAGCCAGGGGACGGGCCCGTACTGCCACGTGTTTGGGTGGGTCCCCATTGACCCCGCGTGATTGGGTGAGTCCCGACATGGCTCCACGTGGTTGCCGATGTGTGGAAATTCACGTGTGACCCATAAGTGGGGTCTCACATGCGGGGGAGTGTTGGAACCCCCAGTCCCACATCGGACAGAGGGAGAAGAGAAGAATGCTTTAAATAGAAATACCCCTCTCTAATTAATACCGAGGCCGAGGCCTTTTGTGATAAAACCCCACACCTGAGGATTGTGCAGGTGGCCTCTTGTGATAAAACCCCACACCTGAGGATTGTGCAGGTGGTTAAGTGGGGACAGTATCGGTGTTGTTGGAGTGGGCCCTCGGCCCGTCGACCTGAAAATTTCCACACAACGGACAAAGAGAAGAAAGTAGAATTCATGAGTTAGAAGAAAATTCAAGAAGTCTTGCAAGCTGTACATTTGAAGAGAACACTCAATGGGGAAAAGAGGTCTCTCACTCTCTCTCTCTCTCTCTCTCTCTCTCGATCACACACACACACAACTGCACACTAATTTGAGCTTGATGAATGTCTATAATTTGCAGATGGGATTGAAATATGGATGTCCGGTATAAGATGTGATCACAGGGCTATCAATCCAATGCCGCGGTTGGAAATCAGTGTATTGCAATCCCTTAAGGAAAGCTTTCTTAGGAGTAGCCCCAACCACGCTAACTCAGACGCTTGTGCAGCATAAGAGATGGACAGAAGGCAATTTCCAGATTTTGCTTTCTAAATACAGCCCTGCATGGTATGCACATGGAAAAATTAGCTTTGGTCTTCAACTTGGATATTGTTGCTACTGCTTCTGGTGTTCGAATTCCTTGGCAACGTTATTTTATTCGATTGTCCCTTCCCTTTACCTCCTCAAAGGCATTTCCTTATTTCCACAGGTACTGTTTTTGTGGCAAAATATACATATTTTCTTTTGCAACTTACTCAATGTTTATAATAAGGGTTTTGCTTTCTGGACTTAGGTCTCGAGCCCTTGGCTCATACCATTTGCATACGTGATAATTTTGAAGTACACTTGGAGTTTTGTTGAGTTTTTGGGGTGTGGTGGCACAATCTTAGGTTGGTGGAACGATCAACGAATTTGGCTTTACAAGAGAACAAGTTCCTACCTATTTGCCTTCATTGACACCATTTTAAACTCGCTTGGATATTCTGATACAGCATTCATAATAACATCTAAGGTGGATGATGAAGATGTGTCAGAACGATACAAGAAAGAGGTTATGGAATTTGGAGATTCGTCGCCAATGTTTACCGTACTTGCAACACTAGCAATTCTCAATTTGTACTGCTTTCTTGGGTTTTTAAAAGCAATCTCTGGAGAAGGAATAGCAGAAGCTTATGAGAAAATGCCTTTGCAAATTCTTCTGTGTGGGGTTTTAGTTCTTCTCAACCTACCATTATACCAGGCCCTTTACCTAAGGAAGGACAAGGGAAAGATGCCAAGCTCTGTAGCTTTTAAATCGATGGCATTTGCAGTGTCTGCTTGTATTTGTTTCCAGTATTTGTATTGAAAGAAATTCGTTATTAGAACAATTAAAAATTGTCACTGCCGTCAATTGTCCATGAGGATTTCGTCTTAAGATGACTTCCTAAAACCTATGTTTATGTGATTTTATTCCTACTTCAAGCAAAGAAATGTGATTTTTCATCCTCTTTCTTGCTCCATGGCTTGCTCCATGCAATTTCCCTATGCTATTCTGAAAAGAGTGAGTTTGTTTTATGTTCTTATGAAAGACTACATACGCAGCATGCAATCCCGGGATACCAAGTTAATCATCTACCTTAAACACATTACAAATATTAAGCTGCTATGAAATCATTGAGTGGGCCATCTACAAGCTACTCTTTCTGGTGGCTACTAGTCTAGCATTTTCTGGTGCCTTTAAAGATACAAAAATAAAACATATACGAATGATTAAGACTTAACAAAATAGGGGGGGGGAGAATTGTGGTTGGACGATATTAAATTAAAAAGACAGAATATAATTAAAGGCAAAATGTAAATATGAATGTGATAAAAATATGGATGATGGAATAGCCAAGGGGTTCTTCTCCACACATGTTACAATTGCATACAAAATTGATTCTCAGTTGGTCTTTCGATAAGTTGTGAAACTCAATGCTCCAAGTTAATTAGGTCCGCTTAAATTAACTTTCAGATTTCCCTAGATTCGTTGGATTGAATGGAAAACGCATTACAACCAAATTATTCTTAATCAAAGTCCCTAACTATGGAATACGCATGATAGAGACATTCAACAAAGATCATTAAGTTCAACGGAAATCATAAACATTGACGATGCATTCGTTACTATGGAATACGCATGAAACTTATGCCAAGAATTCGTTTAACGCGATTGTTTATAAGCAACCTCCACTACTTGTGAATATAAGTTCATAACGATTAGATGAAATTCACTTATATTCTAGCGTCATATTCATGCATGAAAATTAAGCGCGCATTCTTAATAAACATTCATAAATAAATTATCAATCAAACGGTTAAACAAATTGAATCCACAACTTATGAAATTCCAACGAAAGTTAATCAATTCATATTGCAAATATAAACATAGTTTTGAATCACCCCCTAGCTAAAGGGGGTTTAGTTCCTCATAAGTTTGAAATCAAAGAAACCCCTAAACATTCTAACAACTCAAACGTGAATTGTATGAACGTTTAGGCACTCTTCTCTTCCAATCCTTATACGTACAAAACAAAGAGAATTGAATTTAAACTTTGAAATCAAAGAAACACCCAAACATTCCAACAACTCTAACTTGAATTGTATGAACGTTTAGGCACTCTTCTCTTCCTCGTTGTTGTAGCACAAGGTCTAAGGTGAGCTTTGGGGATTATGTGAAGTGTTTTGGAGGGATGGGAAGTGGTTGGAGATGGAAGAAAAGATGCAAAATGGAAAGAAACTCACGGCTAGGGAAGGAATGGAAGTGTTTGTGGTGTGTTGTGTATGAAATGAGATGCTAATTGAATGGGGAGTGAATGAATGAATGCTAGGGTATTTATAGGGGTAATGGAGGGAACATATGGCTGTTTGTTTAAGCATTTGTGTGGAGGAATGATGGAAAAACAGCTAGGACACATGTGAAAACTGGAATTGCACAAGGGGAGCAAAGGGAACCCACGGCAATTAGAGTTTGTTTGATGATTATGCATGTGATAGGTGGGAACAAAGGGTGAAACATGGCACAAGGGGGCTTGAATGAATGATTGAATGTGCATGTGGATTTAAAGAATGAGTGGTGGTGTAATGATGAAGTGAATGCATGTGGAATTAAAAGGAGGAAAGCTGAAATTGTGAAGGGAAGGCACGGCAATGTATTTTGTAAAAGGGAAGATGGTGTGTGAATGCATGTGATTGTAATGTTTGTTGGTTAAAGATGCATGTGGATGTATTATACAATGGGAAAGTATGTGATTGAATTAAAGGATGCAAAGTGAATGAATCATGAATCATTGTGGATGAAAGGTGGAAGTGCATGTGTTGATGACTAGGTTAGTGGGTGGAAATCTGAAAATGGCATATAGGAATGGGAGCTCACGGTTTGAATGTGTGAAGTGTGTGTGAATGCATGTGAAGATGCAATAAATAATGCATGTAGGGTTAGGAAATAATGAAGAAATGCATGTGAGATGTTTGGAAAGGAATAAAGAATGAATGGTGGAAATGTGAGTGAATGATGTGCATGTGTGAGAATGCATGTGGAATTAAGAGGAGTATGGAAGTGAAATAAATGAATGATATGTTAAGTGATAAGTGAATGATATGTGGTGAGTGATAAGTGAATGGTTTGATAAGTGATAAATGAACTAGTTTAAAGGGCTAGGGTTTAAGTACATAGAATGGGCCTAAAATAGGTTGGTTTGTATGGCATAATGTGTTAAGCCCAAGGCAAGGTGAATGTAATTGGGTTAGGGCCATTGTTTTGTGTCTTCAAGTGCATACAAGGCCTTCAAATTCGTCCATCTTCTTGGCTCCATGGATAAGCTATCCAATCCATGCCCAAAAATGCTCCAAATGGCCTCAAAATGCACTTTCTTGCTCCCTAGGCCCTTAGAACCTGAAAACACACAAAAGAAACATAAAGGACTAAAATAACGAGAGAAACATAACGTAAATGCACGAGAACAAGCCATTTAAGTCGCATGAATATGCTCCTATCAAATACCCCCACACTTAGCTTTTGCTAGTCCTCGAGCAAAACAGAATAAAAACAAATAAACAAAACGACACTAAACACGTAAAACACAACCTAAACCTTCCAACAACCGTCTTAGGGATTTCCAATGCACATGACATGTTAAAAATCATCATTCTCACAGATTTTAGTCATCTTCACACTTAAGTACATTCTTAATCATAGTTACCATATACTAGTTCACAATTAAGCATTTAAAACCATGTTTTGAATGTAGTAACATGCCTTAGAGAATTTGCTCACTTTCTTTCAAGATATGCACTCAATTTTTACTCAGATTCTCTAACTACACACCCTAATCTAGTCATATGTGAGAAGATTGATGTAAACATGAAAACGACACTCACATATATGTATCACAAAGAACGCAAATTCTGGAGTTAATAATCAAGTTTAGATATGATCTCATGAATGGAATGCTACTACTTAGACGCGAGAACCAGTGACACCATAAGCTCATACCAAGTTCAAACTCCACAAATTGAAATACACAACACTCAAGATAGAAGTCAAGGGTTGTAACGGGGCTTGGGGTATGTGGATAACAAAGAAGGGATATGGAAAACAAAGGTTCTTAAAGAAATAGTGAGCAAAGCATTTGAATCAACTTAGAATTCACTTTTGAATGAAAACTCAACTTTTGAACAAAAAGGGAGAATTTAGACAATTTACGCCCAGAATTGGTGTTTTGGAACCTTTCTTCAATCACTTATTCTTTTCTCTTTTTTTTTTTTTTTTTTTTTTTTTTTTTTTTTTTTTTTTTTTTTTTTTGAATCTCCAAAACAAAAACACTTAAACATTCTCTCCCCCACACTTATTTTCTTTCATAATGTAACTCAAAAGGAATTCAATTAAGTCATACTCACTATCTTTTAAGAACAAGGGTAAGGACGGTCATATTCTAGGTTAGGCGAAGATAAAGTGGGTTAACAAAGAACATGGGTTAACATGGCTCAACGGGGGTAAAACTTACAACATATACGAAATATGGGAAGCGAGGCTATTTGGCTATGGTGGCAACTATACAACTTCATCTTGATATATGTTATGCAAATCAATAACATGCTTTGAATGAAATGGGCATGAGTTCTAGCATTTGGAACTATATGATGAAACGCCTTCTAAGCAGTAACCAAGCAAAGAATAATGAGATCATGCAACGATTTTAGAAAACAAGAAATCACAGATTAAACTCTCCAAAGAACGTTATAGGCTCAAGTCTCTCAGGGTTGTAGCATTTGTTTGAGTTCCTTCCTTCAGGCATGTTACAAAAACTAAATTTTCTTTTATGATTGCATGTGAAGTCATACATTATAACCATAACCAAGCATATACCAAGAGTAAATCAAACTTTTCTCTATGTTTATAATTCTCTTTAACAGTCATGCAATTACAAACCAAATCCTCATCATTGTGTTGGAAGGTACCCTAAGACACAAACACACACACAAAAACAACTCTTTTTGGGTTTTTCAAAACAATTTTTCAAATTTTTATGGGATTTTCGAATTTTTAAGACAAAACACACTAAAACAGTTTTTAAAACAGTGAGAAACAACATGTGAAGTGATAGGTGATAAAATCCAACGAATTTGTATCAAATATACTTAGTTACCCCCCCACACTTAAATCAAACATTGTCCTCAATGTTTTAAGCATAGATTCACACACAAAGCATAAGTAAATACACAAAAAGCACTTAAACATACTAAACATGGCATAATATGATTAACAAAGAGAAGAGTTTAGGGACGCAAATCTGGTTATAGAGTGTAAATTCCATCTTCTCCTTGATAATTGCATTGAGGCTTTATCTTGGTGATTCCACAGGCTTACTCTTGAACTAGTTTCTGCCCATCGTTGATTTTCCTTTGTGCTACTTCTTGAACTGGGCAGCAGGATGGTTCTTTTGGTCTCCCCCGAAGGTCTGAGCTTATCCCTTTTATCTGTTTCTTTGTTCAATCTGTGCAGGAGTGGTCCCTTCTCTGGAAGTGTATCAACCGTTGAAGATGACTACTCGAGAGCAACGCTAGGTAAGCAATCAGGAATAGATTCCAGGCAGTTGGCTCCAGATCGGAAGACTGACTCCAAGTGCCGGCTGATTGCTTCTTTCACTTTGCCATACGAGTAAGAACAAGGACAAAGAAAAGGACAGGGAAAGAGCATGATATGAGATACTTTTGCTTTTGACCTTGATGATATGAGATACCTTTGCTTTTGAAGAAGCGGTGAATGAATCAGCGTATTTCAATCCGCCGTTTCCTCCTGGGTCATCTGTACTCCAGGCATCTGGTATCATCTTTGGGGAAGAAGAAAGAATTGAGTATTTCGAAAGGCTTTGCTGGGAGTGCTCCCTCAGAGGTGAGGAAGAGTTGGGCATTTTCTTCAGGTTTTACCTTGCCAAAAACAAAATGAAGGTCGACATATATAGAGATAATAGCAAGTGGTGGTACTTTTTACCCTTGTCGACAAACGTTTTGATCCCGCAAATCCGTCTTTTTGAAATAGTGGCGCCTCTTCGATCTTTGAATACGCCTCTTCGATTTCTGAGCAGGCGCCCCTTCGATTTCTGAACGACGCCCCTTCGCTTTCTGAAAGACACGTGGTAGTGCAGATGCGGCTCCTTTTGACAAAGCTGCACGCGTTTTCTGAAAAGCAGAGAAAGCGTCGCCGAACTTTGCGCTTGTCGGCTAAAGAGGTGTAGTTGCGATGATGGCCTCCACGTGCGTCTTCTGAAAAGCCGAGAAAGCAACGCCTAAATTACGCCGGAAATTCCGGCTTCTTGAATCGGTGGACGCGTCGCCTTGGCTTTTTATAGAGCTATCGATCACTACAACAAACACACTCTGAAGACTTCCCATTCTTGAAAATCGACTCCGACCCTTTGAAATTTAACTCCATCCCTTCTCTTTGAACACTTTTGAAAAATGGCAAACTCATCGAACCTTAGCTTGGAATTGAGCCTTAGCAGTGATACGGGCGCGCCGCGTCAAGGTAACGTATGGCGCCCTTCTTTCTTTTCTTCTAACGGTCCTCTCACAGGTGAAGACTCCGTGATGCAGGACGCCACAACAGCTACAATAGTAGCTAAGAACCTCCTCACTCCAAAAGATAGTAGGCTGCTGTCAGGACGGTCCGATGAGTTGGCCGTTCAAGAGTCCCTCGCACTTAGTGTTCAGTGTGCGAGCTCTGTGTCCAATATGGGCCAACGCCTGCTTGCCCGCTCCCGTCAGGTGGAATCATTGATGGCAGAGGTGGAAAGTCTCAAGCAAGAGATCAAGCAGCTGAAGTATGAGAATAGAAGTTTGCATGTGCTTGCAAACAACTATTCAACGGGCATGAAGAGGAAGCTTGATGAGCTGCAAGAATCCAATGTTCGAATGCAAAGTGACCGTCAAAGGCTTTCGGCTTACTTCCAGAGGCACATTTTTCCTGGCTCGTCCAGCGTTTGGCCAAGTATTGGGGCCTGGAATGCTCCCGCTCCGATGCCTTCCGCTCCGATGCCTTCTGCTCCTATGTCTTCTGCTCCGATGCCTCCCGCTCCGATGCCTCCCGCTCCGAGAGTTTTGCCCAGTAGTGGGGCTTCAAGTAAACGCCCTTTGTGAAGGCTCCATCTTTCTTTGTTTAGCAGTGCCTATCAATAAACAAAACATTTTCTTAATGTTACAATCATAGACTCACAGAATTAATAAACAAACAAACAATAACAACTAAACAACCTAACAAGTCAAAAACGAAATAGCAACAAAGAAAAGAATTTTAAAAATTTATTTATTTATTTTTTATTTATTTATTTATTTATTTATTTATTTATATTTTTTTTTTTTTTTGTCTTAAATTTTCGGAGTTTTATACCAAGACACTATAAAACACACTAAAACACTCTAAAAACGCTTAAAACAGCAAGAAACAACATTCTAAGTGATAGGTGAATAAATCCCACGAAATTCATGCAAATACAAATTGTTTACCCCCCCACACTTAAATCAAACTTTGTCCTCAATGTTTTAAGCAGAAAGTCACAACAGAGCAAGCAAATAAACAAATACGAGAAAGAAAGCAAAGTAAAGGCCGTAAAAAAGAAAGGAATAAAAATAAGTTTCTTAAAGGGGTTTCCAAGTTCTTCTCTATTCGGATGCATGGGTTGCCTCCCACTAAGCGCTTTCTTTTACGTCTTGCAGCCGGACGGTACCTCCGATAGATGTTCCCACCTAACCCTCACAAAAGCAGGGAGTCTTGTTGGCTTGGGATCGCCCTCATAGACCAAAAATGTTGCTTCCAAAACCATCAAATTTAGAGTGTTTATTGATATAATAATCATTCACTGTTTGTTATGTGATCCTTAACATTAATGCAGATTAGGGTATCTTCAAACATTAGCAATGGCCAGGTCATCCTTAATGTAGACTGCGATATGTATTCGAACAACTCCATGGCCATACGTGATGTGCTTTGTTTCTTCATGGATGAAGAAGAAGGCCAAGAGGTTG
This sequence comes from Pyrus communis, assembly GCF_041283825.1. Lineage (NCBI taxonomy): Eukaryota > Viridiplantae > Streptophyta > Magnoliopsida > Rosales > Rosaceae > Pyrus > Pyrus communis. The sequence continues at coordinate 28,645,922 of NC_142567.1, forward strand.
CCTTCGTACAGTTCCCACAGAATTTTGAAAATATAACTAAGAATGACTTGTATAGCAATTCTTTACGCGTAATCTACGAGGTGAGTAGATGTAAATGGAGTTACAAGACTGTAGAATTGAACTTATTTTAATTGCAGTTTCATGTTAAATTATATTGGACTTTATAGTTGACATGTTGGAGTGGGATTGAAGGTGGAATTCCATGGCTTGGATGGTTATGGCGGCACTCTATATGTCGGAAGTGGATGCTTTCACAGAAGAGAGACTCTTTGTGGGAGAAAGTTTATCAAGGGATCCAAGATTGATATGAAATGGGAGTTCAATGTGTTGGAACCCCCAGTCCCACATCGGACAGAGGGAGAAGAGAAGAATGCTTTAAATAGAAATACCCCTCTCTAATTAATACCGAGGCCTTTTGTGATAAAACCCTACACCTGAGGATTGTGCAGGTGGTTAAGTGGGGACAGTATCGGTGTTGTTGGAGTGGGCCCTCGGCCCGTCGACCTGAAAATTTCCACATGGTATCAGAGCCAGGGGACGGGCCCGTACTGCCACGTGTTTGGGTGGGTCCCCATTGACCCCGCGTGATTGGGTGAGTCCCGACATGGCTCCACGTGGTTGCCGATGTGTGGAAATTCACGTGTGACCCATAAGTGGGGTCTCACATGCGGGGGAGTGTTGGAACCCCCAGTCCCACATCGGACAGAGGGAGAAGAGAAGAATGCTTTAAATAGAAATACCCCTCTCTAATTAATACCGAGGCCGAGGCCTTTTGTGATAAAACCCCACACCTGAGGATTGTGCAGGTGGCCTCTTGTGATAAAACCCCACACCTGAGGATTGTGCAGGTGGTTAAGTGGGGACAGTATCGGTGTTGTTGGAGTGGGCCCTCGGCCCGTCGACCTGAAAATTTCCACACAACGGACAAAGAGAAGAAAGTAGAATTCATGAGTTAGAAGAAAATTCAAGAAGTCTTGCAAGCTGTACATTTGAAGAGAACACTCAATGGGGAAAAGAGGTCTCTCACTCTCTCTCTCTCTCTCTCTCTCTCTCTCGATCACACACACACACAACTGCACACTAATTTGAGCTTGATGAATGTCTATAATTTGCAGATGGGATTGAAATATGGATGTCCGGTATAAGATGTGATCACAGGGCTATCAATCCAATGCCGCGGTTGGAAATCAGTGTATTGCAATCCCTTAAGGAAAGCTTTCTTAGGAGTAGCCCCAACCACGCTAACTCAGACGCTTGTGCAGCATAAGAGATGGACAGAAGGCAATTTCCAGATTTTGCTTTCTAAATACAGCCCTGCATGGTATGCACATGGAAAAATTAGCTTTGGTCTTCAACTTGGATATTGTTGCTACTGCTTCTGGTGTTCGAATTCCTTGGCAACGTTATTTTATTCGATTGTCCCTTCCCTTTACCTCCTCAAAGGCATTTCCTTATTTCCACAGGTACTGTTTTTGTGGCAAAATATACATATTTTCTTTTGCAACTTACTCAATGTTTATAATAAGGGTTTTGCTTTCTGGACTTAGGTCTCGAGCCCTTGGCTCATACCATTTGCATACGTGATAATTTTGAAGTACACTTGGAGTTTTGTTGAGTTTTTGGGGTGTGGTGGCACAATCTTAGGTTGGTGGAACGATCAACGAATTTGGCTTTACAAGAGAACAAGTTCCTACCTATTTGCCTTCATTGACACCATTTTAAACTCGCTTGGATATTCTGATACAGCATTCATAATAACATCTAAGGTGGATGATGAAGATGTGTCAGAACGATACAAGAAAGAGGTTATGGAATTTGGAGATTCGTCGCCAATGTTTACCGTACTTGCAACACTAGCAATTCTCAATTTGTACTGCTTTCTTGGGTTTTTAAAAGCAATCTCTGGAGAAGGAATAGCAGAAGCTTATGAGAAAATGCCTTTGCAAATTCTTCTGTGTGGGGTTTTAGTTCTTCTCAACCTACCATTATACCAGGCCCTTTACCTAAGGAAGGACAAGGGAAAGATGCCAAGCTCTGTAGCTTTTAAATCGATGGCATTTGCAGTGTCTGCTTGTATTTGTTTCCAGTATTTGTATTGAAAGAAATTCGTTATTAGAACAATTAAAAATTGTCACTGCCGTCAATTGTCCATGAGGATTTCGTCTTAAGATGACTTCCTAAAACCTATGTTTATGTGATTTTATTCCTACTTCAAGCAAAGAAATGTGATTTTTCATCCTCTTTCTTGCTCCATGGCTTGCTCCATGCAATTTCCCTATGCTATTCTGAAAAGAGTGAGTTTGTTTTATGTTCTTATGAAAGACTACATACGCAGCATGCAATCCCGGGATACCAAGTTAATCATCTACCTTAAACACATTACAAATATTAAGCTGCTATGAAATCATTGAGTGGGCCATCTACAAGCTACTCTTTCTGGTGGCTACTAGTCTAGCATTTTCTGGTGCCTTTAAAGATACAAAAATAAAACATATACGAATGATTAAGACTTAACAAAATAGGGGGGGGGGAGAATTGTGGTTGGACGATATTAAATTAAAAAGACAGAATATAATTAAAGGCAAAATGTAAATATGAATGTGATAAAAATATGGATGATGGAATAGCCAAGGGGTTCTTCTCCACACATGTTACAATTGCATACAAAATTGATTCTCAGTTGGTCTTTCGATAAGTTGTGAAACTCAATGCTCCAAGTTAATTAGGTCCGCTTAAATTAACTTTCAGATTTCCCTAGATTCGTTGGATTGAATGGAAAACGCATTACAACCAAATTATTCTTAATCAAAGTCCCTAACTATGGAATACGCATGATAGAGACATTCAACAAAGATCATTAAGTTCAACGGAAATCATAAACATTGACGATGCATTCGTTACTATGGAATACGCATGAAACTTATGCCAAGAATTCGTTTAACGCGATTGTTTATAAGCAACCTCCACTACTTGTGAATATAAGTTCATAACGATTAGATGAAATTCACTTATATTCTAGCGTCATATTCATGCATGAAAATTAAGCGCGCATTCTTAATAAACATTCATAAATAAATTATCAATCAAACGGTTAAACAAATTGAATCCACAACTTATGAAATTCCAACGAAAGTTAATCAATTCATATTGCAAATATAAACATAGTTTTGAATCACCCCCTAGCTAAAGGGGGTTTAGTTCCTCATAAGTTTGAAATCAAAGAAACCCCTAAACATTCTAACAACTCAAACGTGAATTGTATGAACGTTTAGGCACTCTTCTCTTCCAATCCTTATACGTACAAAACAAAGAGAATTGAATTTAAACTTTGAAATCAAAGAAACACCCAAACATTCCAACAACTCTAACTTGAATTGTATGAACGTTTAGGCACTCTTCTCTTCCTCGTTGTTGTAGCACAAGGTCTAAGGTGAGCTTTGGGGATTATGTGAAGTGTTTTGGAGGGATGGGAAGTGGTTGGAGATGGAAGAAAAGATGCAAAATGGAAAGAAACTCACGGCTAGGGAAGGAATGGAAGTGTTTGTGGTGTGTTGTGTATGAAATGAGATGCTAATTGAATGGGGAGTGAATGAATGAATGCTAGGGTATTTATAGGGGTAATGGAGGGAACATATGGCTGTTTGTTTAAGCATTTGTGTGGAGGAATGATGGAAAAACAGCTAGGACACATGTGAAAACTGGAATTGCACAAGGGGAGCAAAGGGAACCCACGGCAATTAGAGTTTGTTTGATGATTATGCATGTGATAGGTGGGAACAAAGGGTGAAACATGGCACAAGGGGGCTTGAATGAATGATTGAATGTGCATGTGGATTTAAAGAATGAGTGGTGGTGTAATGATGAAGTGAATGCATGTGGAATTAAAAGGAGGAAAGCTGAAATTGTGAAGGGAAGGCACGGCAATGTATTTTGTAAAAGGGAAGATGGTGTGTGAATGCATGTGATTGTAATGTTTGTTGGTTAAAGATGCATGTGGATGTATTATACAATGGGAAAGTATGTGATTGAATTAAAGGATGCAAAGTGAATGAATCATGAATCATTGTGGATGAAAGGTGGAAGTGCATGTGTTGATGACTAGGTTAGTGGGTGGAAATCTGAAAATGGCATATAGGAATGGGAGCTCACGGTTTGAATGTGTGAAGTGTGTGTGAATGCATGTGAAGATGCAATAAATAATGCATGTAGGGTTAGGAAATAATGAAGAAATGCATGTGAGATGTTTGGAAAGGAATAAAGAATGAATGGTGGAAATGTGAGTGAATGATGTGCATGTGTGAGAATGCATGTGGAATTAAGAGGAGTATGGAAGTGAAATAAATGAATGATATGTTAAGTGATAAGTGAATGATATGTGGTGAGTGATAAGTGAATGGTTTGATAAGTGATAAATGAACTAGTTTAAAGGGCTAGGGTTTAAGTACATAGAATGGGCCTAAAATAGGTTGGTTTGTATGGCATAATGTGTTAAGCCCAAGGCAAGGTGAATGTAATTGGGTTAGGGCCATTGTTTTGTGTCTTCAAGTGCATACAAGGCCTTCAAATTCGTCCATCTTCTTGGCTCCATGGATAAGCTATCCAATCCATGCCCAAAAATGCTCCAAATGGCCTCAAAATGCACTTTCTTGCTCCCTAGGTCCATCTTCCTAGCTTCACTATATGTTCGATTTCTTTCTTAATGTGTTTGTATAATTTCTATAACAACACATCAGTAAGAAGGCAGATATGAATAAGCTAGCTAATTAATGAAATACTAATAGAAAATTACACTATCATAATCTCATAGTAAATGTGAAATAACAATTAAAGATGATCTTGATGACTTGTTGATTCTGAAAAGAAGATGAGGTGATTTGGGTGAAGAGGAGTTTTGTTTCCAAATGTATTGACTATAGGGTTTTTACTTTTTAGTGAGTGCACTGTGCACCATAGATAAAATCCAAGGAGAATCTAAGTTAACGTGTCCTTTGTGCTCATTTTATGCAATAAAAAGATTTAAAAAAAAAAAGATAAATAAATAGTAAATGAATTTAGAAGAATGGAATTTAATACAAAACTCATTATATGCGTACACGCTTAGAAATACTTTTTAAATAATAGAAAGCGATTTTAGTAAAAATGTTTTTAAAATTAATTTTTAGTAAAAATTTAAGTAGATCTCGAAAAAGTACTTTAAATGTTTTCTGCAATAAGTTCTTGAAACCAAAAATTAATTTTTCAAAAATGCTTTTAATTATTTTAAAATTCTTTTCAAACAAGCAATTGAAAATGCGTCCTCCATGACCAAGGATGATCCTCGTCGAATCCTCTTTGTGAGGATTCTAAGGATCATCTAATCACATTTGTTCATCATATATCGTGCGGTCAGAAATCATTATAAGTTTTTTTTATTTAAAATTGAATATAAACAGTACTTAAAAAAAATGACCACACAATATACGATGAATAAATGTGATTAAAAGAATTCTGCGAGGATCCTCACTCCTCCACGACGGCATTCATATACTATAATTAACGAAATTATTGGCTTTTGTGGTCCTTTGCCTTCCCAACAAAGACCAAAATATAGCTATTGTTGACCACTTGTATGTCGTATCTTATGGCTTGGACCTGGCAGAATTAGATTCTCTGTGGATCCCTAGGGTTTTCGGGAATCAATTAATGACAATTTTTTATCAAAGATTGTGCAGTCACAGTTTTTTCTTTCTTTTTTTTTATATTTTTCATACAAAACGAGACTGTTTTACCTTTGAAAATATAAAAAGTATTGTGACCTCACGATCTTTGATGAATTATTGGTATGAATTGATCTCCCGAATCCCTAGTGAGAAGAACCTGAGAGGATCTAATTCCGGACCTGACCACAAAAAAGAACTGAAAATACCTTAATTGCCCAGAAATCTTTAGCCTGATGATCAACAATTGCATCAGCAGATATTGAGACAAAATAAGCAGCAGGTGACCTTGGCTCCACTTTGTACCTCTTGCAATATGGTATCCACTGCTTCGCAAACTCAGCAGCCTCCAAGAGAGCATAGTATGTAATTTCCGACCCGCCGTCATCGGATAGATAGACGCTCAGCTTCTCCGGCGGGTAATCATAAGCCATCACTGATAAAACCGTGTTTATCACCATCAACGGTGGCTCTATGGTTGCGTCCGCTGTGCACACAAATACATCCACTCCCGGCAACTCATTTTCATATCTGTTCACGTAACTCCAATACGTCATCAATTCAAATCTTATGAACTACAGTTGTTGAATAAAAATGATAATGAACAAACTAACATGAGGTAATTGATTTACCTTTGAGAAAGCCTATCTTTGAAGGTGTGCCTATAGACAGGGTTCCACCGGGAGGCCTGAGTGAGGAGCCAGTAAAATCCAAACCATATCTCAGTACCCAAAAGTCCAATCCAACCAAACCTTCCATCTTCTCCTGCTTTTGGTATGTGACTCGTTCTGTAAACCCAAACTAAACATATTCCTGCAAATATAGATGCTGCAAAAACCCTATATAGAACTCTTCCCTTGGCTCTCTTGGTCTCAAACAATGGTTCCTTCTCCATTTCTCAGCTTACTAGCTACAGCTAGCTCCCTAAGCTCTCTCAGCTCTCTATATATTTGTGGTTGGGAAAATTAAGGGATATCTATCACTTAAACCAATCGTAGTAAATTATGAAACTGTTGCCGCATCACAGTTTATAAATATGAAGCCATCAAAGGATGAAAATCACCCACAATGCTTCAACCATTTACAAATTGTGCCACCATGTTGCTTGTCAGGTGCAACATACGAGGAGGTTTTAAATAATCTGGCATTGTATGTACATAGATGTTATCTATATTCAAGTACAATAGCTAGATGTTAAGACGTTAGTCGGTTGAATTCAGTTAGATGCAAGGACAAACATGTCGACCTCTTTTTTTTTTTTTTTTTTTAAATACCCAAAAAACCGTCTCAAAATCGGCATGTCCGTTAAGTCCAATCAAAATAGCTAAACAACATCGCAGCATTTAGAGGAAACGAAAAACCTCCGTGGATCTAAATAAACTTCAACATTTACAAATCCAGAAGCTGACACGACAATTTTTCCTAAGTAAAATGAAATCCAAAAACAACCAGATTTAATTCAGCCTTTGAGCAGCTTCTTTCGCAAGGAGCTTCTCCTTCGCCTTAGTTTTTGCCTGGGATTTGGAACCCATGATGCCGCCTCCCCACATTTTCCTGTACTCTTCATACATCATACTTGTCATTGACGTTGGCGTTGATTGCCAACAAGACCTTGTCCGTCTTCTTCTTGGAACAGCAGGTTCACAACCTTGTACGTCTTCTTCTTGGAAGCTGCAACCGGAGCTTTTACTCCTTTTTTGGGGGCCATGAAGGGAGAATACAATTACAGAGAGGAGATAGATGAAGAGAGAATAAGGTAAACAGAAAAAAGTGTGTTGATGGATATTTTTATCCCTGCATCTAATAGAGATTTGATGGAAATTTCATTTTTGGATTAACGATCTTCATCGCACGAGTGTTCGAATCCCTTTTTTTTTTTTTTTTTTTAACCACGGAGCCTATCTTCTAAAATCCTATCACGGGACAATTTAACCAATTTGGCCTATTCTTTTTCACTTATAAGTGAAAGATTTCATGTTTAAATCTAGAGAATGATGAGTTCGATACCAATTTATTTTTTCACCTCTTATTGTAAATATTGTATAAAAAAACAAATGAGAGAGAGGTAAAATTTGAAATATAGCATCGAAACATTGTGATAAAAATAAATTTATGGTTTAAAGTTGTGATGCATGTGACATTGTTATCAAGTTATGCGATAAACATACATTATTTGCAAGTATGATATGTATGGAAGGTGCAATTAAATGTTATCAAGCAAAGATGTACAACTACCATACGTACCAAGAAGGAAACCCAATACATGCAAATATATCATCGAAAATACTGAGCGTTTACCTTCTTTCGACTTTGGTATTGGAAAATTTTAATTAGCTAGTAATAATACTAAAGAACTTCAGCTAGCTAGTAAGTACCCCAATATTGTATTTTCTCTATTTATTTTCAATATTAAAAAGAAAAAATCACTAGGCGGTGGGTAAGTCCATCTCCAACCGACTCAGTCAAAGGATCATAGGGTTAAAAATAGCTTGAAATAACACGAAAACCGTCTCCAACCGTAGGCTAGGCCAAAGGGCTTGTGGGCCCCACCGTGTAACAACCCGTCCCGGGATTTACGGAAGAAAAGGCTATATTTGTATTTTCACTAAGTTTGGGGATACTTTTCTTTTTTAAAATTGTTTTTGAGTCTTAATTGGTGAGCCCAAGGGGCCCACCCCCTGTTTTGTTCCCCCCGGTTCCCTTTCCCTCTTCTTTTATTTCTTCTGAAAAGTCTCTCTCTTCTCCCTCACTCTCTCTTCTCTACCGTACTCTCTCCCTCTGTTACTCCCCCTCTCAATGCTCTTTTCTCCGACAAGAACACACACATACACACACCCTTGCCCCACACCTGATCAACGACAACAGCATCACCATCTTCACCATGTCAACTATCTCCCTCTCTTCGTCTCTATGGAGCACAGAGGAACTCGGACGAGTTCCTCGTCCTTCCGTTTTGGGTAAGCCTCAAAACACTCCAAATGCTTCTCTTTTCATCCCTTTAATTCTGTTCTGGCCCTGTGGTTGTGTTTTGGACATCAAACCATGAAGAAACCACCTCGGAGACATTTCCCCAGTTTTCCGGCGAGCACCGCCCCTTTCGAGGCAATTTCCGGCCAAACCACGGCGAGTTGGCCGGCGTGCAAGGTATCAATCTCTTCGTCTCGCTGAGTACTACAACTTTCCTTTTTATTTCACCCAATTTCATTGAGTATTGAAGAAGTTATACTCATTTGAATCTTACCTAGTTTCCAGCGGACACTCGTGGCTTCCAGGCTGTTTTCCAGCCAACTCCGGCCACGATGATGGGAACCAAGGGTATATTTCGATTCCTTACCTTCGGGCTTCAATTTGGTATATTGAATGACATGTTTTGGTTGAGTTTTGAGCTCCATCGGAGCTTGGGAATTCTCCGGCCGAAATCCGGCCTTTTCCTTCCTTGGAATCCGGTGAACCACCAAACCTAAGGCCTTTGGGCCCTTCCTGCCAAGCCCAAAACCCTGGGCAGCCCAACCCAACCTTTTTTATTATTTTTATTTTTGTTTTGTTAATTTAAAGGCCTTTGGCCCGTTTCCTTTAGGGCTTTCGGCCCATTAACCCTAAACCCATTAGACCCAAACCTTTTAGGCCCAAACCTGGATCCAACCCAATCCGGATTGGAGCCCAAACCCGTTTGACCTGTTGACTCGGACCCGGACCCGGTCTGACCGTTGACCCGGTTAACGGTCAGCGTTGACTTTGACCGTTGACTTTTTGGGTTTTCGTGCGGGACCCCTCCTAGGCTAATTTCGACGTCCTAAACCTGTTGCCGATGTCCGTTTTCCCAAATTTAGTCGTTTGAGTAGAGTTTGACTAAATGTACCATTTATGTGCTTAGAGGCAATTATCTATGGCGTTTCCTTCTTCGCTAGGTGGCGTGGCTTTTCGACGGCGAAGTACTATGAGTGGACCCCTTGTAAAAATACATGTTTTAATAGTATAAATGCATACATGAAAAGCATGATTTGATGATTATGTTTTATGAAACGTTTTACGAGATAACATTCTTACTGAGGCTAGTTTGAATTATTACTATTTTTCCTATAACCCATGTTCTTATAGAATATCTTATGGATGACGATATGATATTTAGAACATGTTTAGAACACCTCTTTATAGTATAGATGATGGATGACTTTATACTATAAAGTTGATTTTCAATATATGTATGTTAACTGGTTTTGTACTTACCTAGTGGTCATTTCCGCTACGGGACGTAGGGATAGATCCGGTCCGTCCCGGGCGAAGGTTTGGTGTTGGCATAGGGCCTGGAGTGTGTTTCCTCTGGCTATTTAGCACAGGGATGAGGAGCCGGCATGGGGCCTGAAGTGTATTTTCCTCTGACTATCTGCTCAGAGACGGGGAGCCGACATGGGGCCTGGAGAGTTATATCGGACATTCACTAGTGTTTATTATATATACAAGTTATGATTTGAGACATTGCACGACATGCTAGGTTTCGGAAAACCTATGTTTATCATTATATTTGTGTTTTCATAAAACATAGGGGTTAGTACGTTGATAACTGTTTTATTATAGATATATTTATATATTAACTTGGTCCACTCATATTTGTTTTGCGCCCCCTTCAGGACTTAGAATCGAGGCATACAATCCCGACCTCCAGGCACTTCCGCATCGGCATCTTCGAGTCCTCGTGGTGTAAGACCCACTCCTTTGTCTCATTCAATTTTATATTATTTTCTTTTAGTGTTCTAGATTAGAGGTGTGCTCTGAACACGGTCCTTATTTGCATATTCATTATTCTTTTATATTTATAAGCTTTATTTATCCTTTGTTTTCAGCATTTGCACTCAATAAATGGCTTTCGTCACCCTCGGGTGTCGGCCAACACGTGCCTGTCCTGGTATTCGGGGAATATCGGGGTCGGGGCGTGTCACACCGGGCCAAAACCACCAAATCAGGCCAGCCGGTTGGCCATTTCCAGCCAACCAGCCAGCCCTCTAGCCCAGCCCACTTGCACTCCAACAACTACCCGGCATCAGCATGACGCTAGCTAGAAACGGCTAGCTGACGCGAGGTTACCATTGGAATTTGATTTTCATTTTTTTGGACAAATTTTTTTTATAAAAAAAATTTCTAACTTTTTCCCTATAAATACCTAAGCCATTCCTACACCATTCCTCACATACTTTTCACCATTCCATACTATCTTACCTCATTTTATTTCAAATTTAGAGAGTTACTCACGTTAGCGACACTTATCACTCGAAATCTTATCCGAAAAATTATTGAGATTAGGTAAAGATAAGAAATTCAAAGGCTTATTCATTTAGTGACAAGTGACACTCAAAATATGTCTGAAAACCTTAATTTAATATGGTAGTTTAATTTAATTAACCATATTAATTCAATTAAAATAATAAAATATATATTAATTATGTTTGGCCTGTGGCCCCCTCGGTTGAAATTGATATAGAATATGACCTGACACTATTCATTAAACTATAATTTTTTGTAGGACTACTCCTTCGGTTGAAGATGACATAAGGACTTAGCTAGGTCCCTTAGACGATATTTTTATTTTAATTAAATTTATTATATAATACATAAATAAGTGTTACATATATTTAAAACATACATAATTGTATTGGAAAACCAGAACCTAAACAAATGGAGTGGTTCATTTAGAACATGAATTTGTTAGAGGAATAACACACAACACCACTTTTTATTACTACTATATATACCACATAGATCCCTTGTTATATACTATACTGTGTAGTTTAATAGTTATGTTCTCCTTATTCTATTCTATCTTGTGTAGTTTAAGCCTTTCTTTTCTTTCATAAATGTTTATTTACTGGTAAAAATTAGAAACAAATTCACAAATCCATTCTATTATGACAACAATTCTCTGGTTTAGAGTATTCTGTATTCTGAATTTTTAACTGTCAAATTGTTGTTTTTAATTATGTGTTTATCAACTATCTAATAGTTTTAAAATGTGAATTACCCGATGCTTCGGAGCATCATAAAAAATTATTATTACAAACATCCAAGCCATAGCGGCTTTTGGAAAAAAAAAACAATAAAAATAAAAAGAGTAAATTATATTTTACCCCTTTAAGTTTGGGTACAATTGTAACTTCATATAATGTCTTTAAAACATTTCAATTTTATACGTAAATTTATATTTAGTTACAATTTTATACGTCCGTTAATCAAATCGTTAATTTAACCGTTAAGTGATGAGATGGGGGTGGAGGAGGACGCATGAGGAACGGAGTCGAACAGAGATGCAGATGGAAGGGTGGGCTTGGCATAAAAAATATTTTCTTTTTAAATTGATTTATTTATTTATTTATTTTTAATCTATGTGGACAACTTTGGCTGCCACGTGATTAGTTACCAATCAACTTACTAAAATAATTAATAGATGTATGAAATTAAAATAAAATGTTACACGCTGTATGAAATGGAAATGTTTTAAAAATATTGTATGAGATTGCAAATACACCCAACTTAAGGATATAAAATGTAATTTTCCCTAACAAAAATTTAAGACAGAAGGAGAACGACATGTCGGATATAAGACGACAAAAAGTACTAAACTGAAGCTTTTGGTGTTCTAGCAGTCTCGTTACGTTCGAAGTATTCCCCTTCGAGATGTGAAACATAAATAAACACAAAACTCTTTCATCCTCCCAACTGTTTATCTCCGACAAATCGTTCAAACATAAGTTTTTTCCTCTGTGGGCTTAATCAAAAAGTTCAAACATTCCAAGGTAAATCCTATCTCTTTCTACAAATTTCATAGTTTCCAACAATTAATCTCGTTTTGTTCGATCCTACGTAACTCTGTTTTGATGCAAAAGAAATGAACATAGACGTAGATTTTAGAACTTATGTTTTTACGTTAATTGAGGGTGTTTCTAAATTTTCTTTCACTTTCTAGGCAGCCAAACAGGACATGGAATGGAATCTATTTGTTGTGATTGCACCCTTTGATTGTATCGCATGTTTTAATCTTTAATCTGTTTCCGGCCAATCTCTTAAAAAGTGGATTCTTTTGTTTTAAAATTAGATTATAATTACTTTGCGGAAGAGTTGTAATGGATATTCATAGGGATGGAATGCCGGTTGTAGATTACTTGATGCCCTCCCTTTTATCCGCGCTCGGGACCAGCAGCGTAAGATAAACTTACACAGACGGAGTTTGTAATGGGTACTAGAATTCTTAATTTTTCTCTATTTCTTCTGGTGGAAAATGGTTTCTGGGTGGTATTTATTTTTCAGTTATAAGAGAAGGAAACCGGAAAGTTTCCTATTTTGTATGTAATTATTTGTATGAGCTAGAATTTTCTGTAGTTTTATTTTATATTTTTAAAGATTTTGACAACCCTTTATTAAATCTGCAGATGAAAGTTGGGTTTTCGAATTGTGCTGCTGTTTTGCTGCTGACATTTTTGTTGAGCCTAGAAGCAGCTTTTGGAATCAGATTTGTGATTGACAGAGAAGAGTGCTTCTCTCATAATGTTCAATATGAAGGAGATACCGTCCACATTTCTTTCGTTGTTATTAAGGTTGATACATCGTGGCATTATACTCAAGACGGTGTTGATCTCGTGGTACGCTCCTTGTTTGTTGTCTGATTCGTGTTGATAATTTCCAATATATGTTTTTAACTGCGCTATAATCTTCTGCATTTATTGGCCAAATTGATAAGATAGCTCATAGCATACATAGGTAACAGAAACCATGTTTTCGTGTATGTATATGGATGATGGATCATAGTGATCATACAATGCCGTTGAAAATTTTCAGGTGAAGGGGCCTTCCGGTGACAAGATTCATGATTTTCGTGACAAGACTACCGAGAAGTATGACTTTGTCGCTCGTCACAAAGGAGTCTATCAGTTTTGCTTCACTAACAAGTCTCCTTATCATGAAACCATAGATTTCGATATACATGTTAGCCATTTTACGTACTATGATCAACACGCAAAAGATGGTGAGTGATTGATACGTGACATTTTACTCTTTAGATTTCTTTGGTTACATTTTCATTAGCGAGATCCTTGTAAAAATAAGGACGACAACTTATGGTAGTTTTGTGCGTACGTGCAGAGCACTTCAATCCGTTGTTAGAACAGGTATCAAAGTTAGAGGAGGCTCTTTACAACATTCAATTTGAGCAGCATTGGCTAGAGGCTCAGACCGAACGACAGGCAATAGGTATTTCCTCAACTCTAAATACCTTGATGATTGATTACGTTGAGGGTGAGCCTTGCAAAGCCGGGAACCTTGTTGGTTTGGATTCGCCTTTTTATTGGCTATGTTGAGGATTATATCCAAATCAGGCATCTCTACGACTATTCTTTTCGCATGTACTCTTTCTCAATTGAACAAGTATTGATTCCATAGTGTGCATAAACAAGTATGTTTCGCTAGCAGCATCTAAGTGTAGTGTCTTTGTCAATCTTTTCGTGATGTAAATTGTTTTTTGCATTCGTTGATGCAGCAAACGAAGCAATGGGCCGGAGGGCAATCCATAAGGTTTTTTTCGAATCAGCAGCGCTTGTTGGTGCCAGTCTTCTCCAAGTTTTCCTACTTCGCCGCCTTTTTGAACGGAAGCTTGGGATGACTAGAGTCTAACCTTGACACAGCCACGACATTTTATCACAGTAGAAGAATTTAACATTTCAATTGTTACTCCATGCATACATTTTTTTTACTTTCTCGGCGAATCGTTGAACACGAGTAACCGGAAATTATGTGCGTTTGTGCCTGGTGGTTCTTGTGGCTTGTGAAGAATACACGTTCATATGCAATGGCAATCGATCGATAATTTTGGTTGATATATTAACGTACACATTTGGCTCTTTACCTACAGAGTCATTCCTCTCTTGCCTATAAATCACAGTTTAAAACAAACAGAAATAACTCGTTTTGAGAACATGAGATTTTGAGCATGCGTTAAACTGTGATTTGCAGGTAAAGCGTAATGACTCCTCCAGTATTGCTCATCCATTCAAATCTAGCAAGAAATCATTTCCCTTTGTCTTCTTTTTATCGAAAAGTACAATTTATTTACCAAAACTAGATACGAACGTCATGGAAAAGAAGATAAAGGTTTTCGGAATTTGAAATCGAGAACAATATAATTTCACACAAAGAGTGGTTTAATAATACAATTAGGGAAGAAGGAAAAGAATGTCATAAGCAAAGCTCTAAAGCTTGAAGCAAAGATAAGACGAAGAAACAGATCAGACGGACAATATAGATACAATAAGTATTTGTCATTCTTTACTCCTCCCATCACAAAGTTTTTTTGTTTTGTTTTTTGTTTTTTTACGCGACACGGTAATTCCATCCATCATTGCTATACAGCTCCCTATCTTCTCTGGAAAAATATGGTGGAGCAAGTTACAGAACACCATGCTCCTCCATCGGAGCACTTGCGCAGAGAACAACATTCTCAAGACTCGGTCTGTGGTTGATGAAGGCAGCAAAACCATTTTTTCTGTGCACCAAGAAATCAAATCAAGCAAACTAGATCAACTTTAAGCAGCATAAGCAATGACCCACCGGTCAATAGTTTCTTTCTATTATTCTACTGACTGGAAACACAACAGATACTTAAAAACATAGAAACGAAAAGGTCACGCAATCATCAATTGACAAGAAGAGAGAATACTTTCAGGGCCACTAGTTATTTCAATTATTCACAATGAAACAAACTGTATCTATTAGACTACATCTATCTAAAAGAAGACAACCAGAGTGTTTGTAACTTCGTATGCCAATTCCACTCGCATGGAGCAATCAAACAATGCAGATAAAACAGCCGAATCATCTTCTTTTATTTTACTTTTCAAATATCTTGGTACTAATATTAGATGTAAAGCCTTTTCGCCCTTCTCCTAACTAGAGTTCTATAAAAGTCGGTTGCATTTATTTTAACATCAAATGGTATGCTAAGTTTGACAGGTAAGGCAGCGTTACATATAGTTGTATATTGTACTACCATCACTCGGAAAGCAAAAACTTACTACTAAGAAAATCGCCATCTAGTAGGCAAAAGAATGAACTGCTATTGGCTAACTCATTATATATCAAATCACCAGAGAAAGAAACGAGTCAACAGTTATGAGAAAGAATCTTACAGATGAAGGCCTGCCAGTGCCAGAATCCACTCCTCCTCCCTGCCTGACATTAGGATCAGCCTTTCCTGGTGACTCGGGTTTTCCACCTGTCTTCTTCTCATCCCTAGCCTTGTTAAAGATCACAGTAAACCCCTCGGCCGAAGCAGGATCATTGACGTCCCATTCACCAAATTTTGGGAGTGGCCTGCCTTTTTCCTGTTAGAAATCAGTAAAATATTCTCATTGTTAAAGCAATAACATATTCTCTCAACTACAAAGACAAAAGGACAGACAAGCACTCTGTTACATCTCGAACCTATTTAGGTTGTCATCAATCAAATACCCCACACCAGGATAGAATTGCATTAATCACAGAGGACAGACCACCAGAAACCCAATGTCAAGCTCCCCTGGTTTTCTAGACTGCAAAATGCAAATGATCCTTCAATAGGATCAAACACCATTGAAATCAATTCCCGGAAAAGGTCCATATCTACCAAGCTTACAGGCAATGGCCCCATATACCTAAGAACGCATACCAATATCGTACCACTACTATTTACATGCCGAACACCAATCTAATAATTCTAACCTGATCTCAACCTTGGGCTAGTGCTATATGGTTTCAACTTTCCAAAAAATAAGGATCTGAGTCAAAATATAAGTGCTTACAAACTTTCTCTTGGTAGTAAGTTTGTGCAACATTGAGTTCAATTCCTAACTCCTACTCAGTGCTGCATCTCTTAGGATAATCCTAGACTACAAAAATAAGAGCGATTTCCTCTCCTGAATACTGTGATAGGATTAGGAATCGAAGATGACGTGAAGTTGTGAAACACTCCAATTCATAGTAACATTTCACTGAGTTCATTGTAAAGGAAAAACACGAGAATATACAAATAAGAAGCAACCAGCATACCATGGAGCGAACATCCTATGAAAAAAGGTGGAAAATAAAAATCAGACAGGAAGGAAAAACTCAGAAAAGGCAACTGATTGTTAAATTTGGACACACAACTTTAGACAACATAACTCAGTCATTTTCAGGAAGCACACCTAGCACAGAAGTTCAACCCACCATAATCATACTAATAAAAACTCCAAAGATACACCAATTGACGGAAACGCGAAAAAGGAAAAAGAACTCTAACCTTCCCCGTGGACATAAGAACCCAGTTAAAAGAAATCTATTTAGCCCTTAATAAAATACTTGGTTTGGGCAAGGCAATTACAACTAAACCTCTTTGTCCAGATAGTTTACACATTCAAAGTCGGAATGAAGAACACACACATACATACAGAACCACATATACACATGACCATGACATGAGAACTTAGGACGTACACAATGCCCTTAATATACTAATCATTAAAAGTAAAATACAGAAACCAGACAATACCATCATCAGGAAGCAATTTGTACAAAGATTATATTCCCCACTCAAACAATGAATGACAATAAAAAAAAACCAACAATACCTATAAGTCTATAACAATTCGAGCATCCAACCCAAAACCAATTGGCAACGGTGGTGGAGATGCCCGAGATCACTCAAACTATTTAATCGTCGCTTTAATTCCACGACATGGGATTCGCACTCTCGAAACAATACCTGCTCCGAAAAGCAATATACTCTCCAAAATTTCAACTTATTAATTTTGTAAAAACACAAAGGAAACTTGTCATTTTCTCACTACCCCTTTCAGTTCATTTAATTTTCACTATATTCCTAATTAAACAAAACTAAAAACCAAACTGAAGAATTAGAATCTGCTCCCCTGGAAAATTCAAATTTTGCATCAAGTACGTATTTACTTTAACATAATGATAAAACATAAAAATTTAAATAAAAAACATGAATTTTGCTCAGAAATTAATGTAAAACAGATGCGTCTGAGATATTAC
Source organism: Pyrus communis (assembly GCF_041283825.1). NCBI lineage: Eukaryota > Viridiplantae > Streptophyta > Magnoliopsida > Rosales > Rosaceae > Pyrus > Pyrus communis. Next base: position 28,663,669 of record NC_142567.1, read on the forward strand.
AATCATATTAATACAGATTAACGAACAAATCTATGAATTAGAGCTTAATCCAATCAGAAATCCAGCAAATTAAGCATCGCAAAGATTAAAGATAAACAAAAACAAATAAAGGCATACAAAGATTAAGAATTCATATTCGGATTGAAGAAAGAGACGAAAACGATTACGTACCGACATGAATTCGATCACAAAGGAAAGAACTTTTTGATTTTCCGGGAAAATGAAATGACTCGGAAAGCAGAGAGAGAGAGAGAGAGAGACAGAGAGAGAGAGAGAGATAGAGAGAGGAGGTTGGGCCAGAAATGGGCCTATAATTGATGTGAAATCTGGGAAGAAAATGAGAGGCTTTAACAGTTTTTGTTTCTTGGATGAACGGCGTTATTTTGTTGACGTGAACGGAAACGTGATCGCATCGCCGTTAAGTCGGCGTCAGCCCTGACGTGATTTGTGCTTTTGGAATAAAAATGAAAGGAAGGCAGGTTGAAATAATTGCAAAAAAAAAAAAAAAGAGAAGATAAATCATACACTTTTACACGCTTATATTTAATTTTGGCTGTTAGTTTATTTGATTTATTTAATTCATTGGTCAGACACAAAGAAGAGGTATGGGAGAAGATTAAAACGTGTGTCAAAATTATTTTACAGGAAAAATTGTACGAACATTACCTTTTCTATTATGAGCACATGTGTAAATGTAACATAAAAACGTTTACTAGTTTTCTTTCCATGCGACCTTGTATCTATGAGACATCACTGTTGCGGTGTACAGTTTACATGTGCTATACAAGTTGCTCTCCTACTATTAGGTGTGTCTACCACCCAAATATAAGCAAATATTTCCCTAAGCCCGATGTTTTATGTGAATGTATCAATCTTCACCAATTTGAATTACAAATCAGTTAAGGCATAGAGTCACAGAAAACTTGCCGTAAAATTGAGCACAATAATGTTCTACAATTCATACGAACGACTTTATTTAATGAGATAAGATTTTGTTATTGTTTTGTTTAATAATAATAATGTAGAGGCATTTGTGTAATTTAATCCAAAAGAAAAGTAATAATGGAACGGGATGGTGAGCTGGCAGACGGAGTGAGGAAGTAAGGAAGTAGCTGTTGGGTTACACGGAAGCAAACAGCACGTTGCCTTGCTGGCATTCCATGTCTCTAAAATTTCAAAACGGTTGGGCGTCTCCATGTCTCGTCACTTGCCATCAAATTAATTAATTAATTAATCACTTAATTAATCGTCAATTAGTTTAGATCAAAGTTTTTGTTTCCATTAATGAAAGAAAAATGTATTATTTTATTTGCGAGTACAAACACCGATCAGTTAACATTTGTGTTTTGAGAAAGGTCGATAAGCATCCATGAGACCTAATTGAAGTGACGTAGAGATAAGATACAAAAATTGTAAACACTTGGTTTAGATCGTGAGTTAGAAATCGTAAATTGTATGCTAGAATTGTATATGGCTTCACCATACTATATCCTTACAAAATTTAACACTATCAGTTTCTTTGATACAAACAATAATTTGAGAAAATTCAAACGTAAAACTTGAGTTTAGAGTAAATATTTTTAATTACTTGAGCGACTAGCCCCTAGCAACAATATTGGTTTTAGAGTCATCCTATATCACATAAAATCTCAATTTCAAAACTTGTAGATTTTGGGGGGAAAAAAAATAAATTAAAGACTTTTTATACAAAATGGTCATTGAGATTGACATAACTACTCATTTTGGTCTCTAACAACGAAAATCGGTAGAAGTATTCTTGAGTTTGTTCAATGTGAATCATTTTGATATGCACAGATTTTTCACAGAATAACCAAAATGATTTACAATAGAAAAACTCATGAACCACTTCTATCTCATTATCAAGAACCAAATGCGGGGTTACGCCAATATCAATATCATTTTCACTAAAAAGCCTAAAACAGATTAAATTAAAATCCTAGAACCTAGAGGAATCTGAAAGACAAAGAGAATGCATTAATACAAACAAAAATAATAGGCATATCATAAATTACACAAAGTCAACAAATGCAATTTTCCCATGTACATTTTGCTAGATTCTGTCTGCCATACAATTAGCATGGCATCATATTTTGCATATAGAGAACCCTAAAATACATGGAGATCCAGATACAGAGAACCCCATTCGCTGCATTTGGTTCCCTCCTCAGTAGCCAACTCCCTTCTCTACCAAAGATCTGTTTCCCTCCACCTTTGTTGCCATGTTATGCGTCTTCCGAAAAAATCTGGGTATTCCTGGCGCCGGGATGGATTATATTCGCTCACTCGAAAAGAAAAAAATGCAGAATTTAGATTTGATACAAAACGAGAAAGTTCAACGGATTACGGAAAGGTTTCCAGAAATGTATTTCAGGCAAAACACAACTTACAGCAAGCCGAATGACCGTGCTCAGAAACTCTTGCGCATTTGTGGAGATCAAGAGACCTCTCTCTTTAATAGTTGCAGCATAACAACGTACTCAGACACCGATATGAAAGAGAGAAGTAACTAAACCAGATAATGGCATAGTACGGTATTACCTATCAGCGAACCTTATGTATAATAGGAGAGCATCCTCGGCATTCAGGTAACTGTTGCCAGAAAGTAGCCACAGCTACTTAAAAGAGTGTTAACAGAATATTGGTGTTAAAATGGGAAACTGAACCTCGTACGGCCTTGATCATGAAAGAAAACAAGGACTTGTAAATGCACGTAGGCAAAAGTTGGAACTTACATAGCGTGTGGCGTGATACATTTTGGCAGAACAAATATCATATCAAGAAACATGGCATCCAAGCATTAGGTAGACTGCATTTCACCCAAGTAGCAGAAAATATATTACGGTATAAATATAATAATAAGAATATATGTTAAGAAGGTAAAATAAAAAAAAAGGAAAGAAAAAGGAATTGAAGAATGCAGCCTACCTCAGAAGGTCATGTTGTATCATAGCTTGGGCAAGTGATGAGAGCCATCGCACTCATCTCCCATCGATAAAGAGAGATAGAGAGAGAGAGAGAGCCCATTGGATTTCCATCTCCCTACAAACCACCAGATCTCCAGTAGAATTGTATACATCAAAAATTGGTTTAAGTACTGAGAGCCCGCCGAAGTCACAACTCCCAATCAAATTATGTTGATTCACTACACGTCTTAGTATTAGTTCCTTTTATGCGCCTCAAAGAATTGAGTTTTTGCATTGCAATCATCAAAACCTCATGTAGTGTTAGGGCGTTTCCATCCCAATTTCCAGATATCAATCCCCTTTCACATAAATCTTCCAAAAGCTGTTCACCTTCGATAAGATTATTTTCGGCAGAAACAGCCCCAACGAGCAGAGTATATGTTGTCACATTGGGCAGCAGCCCTCTTTGTTTCATCTCCTCATAAAGATCAAATGCAGCCACAACATCGCCATTAGCACAAAGGCCTGAAATCAGAACATTAAACACTGGAACATCAAGCTTCAGACCACAACGTTCCATTACGCCCCTCAGTTTTAGAGCCTCTTCAAGGTTGGCTTCTTTACAGAACATGTGCATCAAAGTAGTAAAAGTAGCAGTCGTTGGAATGAGTTTCATCCGAAGCATGTGATCAAAAACGAGCATGGCATCTTCAATCTTCCCACATTTCGCAAGCCCTCTAACCATAGCACTCTCAGCAATGTCACATGAAGTGACACCAAGAGTTCCCATCTGATCTTTTAGCTCAAATGCTCCTTGTATATCTCCCACTCTACACATACCATTAATTAGGGTGATATAATGTGTATGCTCAGGAGTGAAACCTTTGGCCAACATTTCATAAAGAAGAACACAGGATGCTTGGAAATTCGAGCATCTAAATAATCCATTCAAGATTGCACCATGGGTTTCTATATTAGCAGAAACTCCTAACATATCCATGACCCCAACAAGATCACAGGCCTTCCCCACCTTACCAGTCTCAGAAAACTTTCTAATAAGCATGTTAAATGTTAACTGATCAGCTGCAGCACCTTCCATTATCATCTTATTCAACATTTTGCGGCCAATATCCAACATACCGGACTCACATAATCCCAGAATAAGAGAGTGGAATGTCAATTTATCAGGATATAATCCGGCCCGGATCATTTTCTTGTATAAACCAGAGCATGTCAAGAGGTCCCGGTTTTTCGAGTATCCATGCAAGAGAATATTATATGTATCCAAATTAGGGGCCAATCTTTGACTCCCCATAGTTGAAAAGAGTTCTTTTGCCTTCATCATTTTTCCCATCCTTGAGTATCCATCTATCATTACATTGCAAGCAATAGTATCTGAGTATAAACCTTTGTTTTCCATCTCTTGAAAGAGATATGAAGCAACCTTTGCCTGGCCGGTCTTGAAAAGGCCATCAACTAGACAGGTATACATCGTTGCACTTTGTGAGAGAGTTACCTTTTCCATCACTTTCCCGAACAACAGGATGGCAGCAACAATTTTTCCCTTCCAACATAACCCAGCAAGAAGGCTACCATACGTATAATTATCAGGCAGAACATTATTCTCAACCATCTCATCAAGAAGGGCAACAGCCTCATGCAGATTTCCAGATTTACATGTCTCATGTAGTATCGTATTGTACACTACAGTATCAACAACATATGGAATGCCATGGAGTTTCTTCAAAAATTTCTTCGCCTCCCCCAAATTTCCACCCTTGCATAGCCCTTTCAGTATACTTCCATATGTGAATGGGCTTGGATGATGCCCTGATTTAATCATTTCATCAAATATAGAAAATGCTTTCAACCCATTACCCATGCTTCCGTAGCCATTTATTAGACAATCGAAAGTAACAGAATTGGGATCAAGACCGATACTGCTCATATGACGCATGAAATCTTCTGCCACTCCCAGCTTTCCAGCTTCACAAAGGGAACCAACCAATAGATTACATGTGAAATGGTCAGCACCATGACCGGTGCAGTTCATAGCTGCATAAATGTTACATGCTTCTGCTATGTTACCCATCTTGCAAGAGTTATAGATTAAAGTAGAATATATTATTCTATTCAGTGAAAGGCCAGCTTTATAGATTTTACATACCATCTCCTTCGCATGTTTCATCTTCCCAGCTCTGCAAAGTCCATTTATAAGCACCGAAAATGCTACAATATCGGGATTCACGCCATCCTGGACCATCATATTAAAGAATTTCATAGCTTCATCAAGCAACCCATTTTTGCATAACCCATCCATGATCTCTGTATACATAATACAACTAACAGCAATCCCATCCATCCGCATTTTCTCAAAAAGACTTCTTGCTAAATCAAACTTGGCATGCTTACACAGCCCATTCAAAAGAGCCCCATAGCTGACTTCAGTAGGTCTTATTCCCGTTGCTTCCATCATGTCAAAAAGTCTGAAAGCTTCATCAAGCTTACCATTTTGAGAGAGGCCATTAATCAAAGCATTGAAAGTAACAGAATTTGGTGATAGATTAAACCTAGACATCTCATCAAAAACCCTGGTAGCAATATCAATTTTCCCCTCCTTAACAAACCCATTAATAAGAGTATTGTAAGTAACCTGGTTTGGAGATAACTTCTTCCTTCTCATTTTCTTCAACAGCAGATAACTTTTTGCACTTCTATTATTTCTACATAAATCGCCAATAAGCATGTTATATGTACACACATCTGCTTCTATACCCTTTGAACCCATGTGATCAATAAGCTCAAAGGCTGCTTTATACCTCCCCTTTTTGCAGTACCAATTGAGCAAAGTGTTATAAGTAACTGTGTTTGGAGCATACCCACTCTTTTCCATCTTTCTCAAAAGATAACTAGCTCTCTTAAGCTTCCCTTCCGCACATAAAACACCAATCAATATATTAAAAGTAGCAACATCAGGGCATACCTTCTGAGCAAGCATTTCTTTGAAAAAAGACCATACTGATGCCGCTTTCTGGTCCTTTGCCAACAAAGCTAGGATCATATTACAAGTACAAGTAGACGGTCTAAATCCCCTCAAACCCATCAAATACGAAGCCTCTACAGCACAACCAGCCATTCCTTCCCTCAAATATACTCTAATTAGAAGGTCAAAAACTGAAGGGTTTGAGTTGCAAAGCGGGTAAGTGTCCATTAGAGCACTGAAAACAGATTTCGGGCCAAAATCCATTTGCAACAAATGCCCCAAAACTGATTTGGCAGAATCATACATTCTAGCTCGAACAAGTATATGGGTTGTGACAGAAAGTATACGAGTCAAATGGTTGAGTTCCAAACCAGGTTGTTTGATGACCCAATTTAGAAACTTCAAAGCCAGCTTTCCATGAACCGGTCTGAGAGAAGCCATCCTATACTCCATGTGGTTCAGTGACACCCATCGATCAATGGTCAGAATTGCATATATGCTCTTCTCCATTTCTGAACCTGCAGTTCCCAAATTTCAACAGTTTAGCGGGTTTTTATCGCAAATGGTCTCGTAAGTCTTCAAAACTCAGCACTTGGGTTGGGTCCCTCACCTAAAAATTCATTAGTTTCTGAGGGAACAAGTGACCGAGTTTCGAAAACAAACACACAGTACCCAAAATCAAAACTTTAATCTCAAAGCAAAACAAAACAGTGAAAGAAAACACACAAATTTCAACCTGAATCCCCCAAATGTTAACAGTTTGAAATGCGGCCAAAAATCAAAACTTTAATCTCAAAACGGAGAGACACAAAGAAACTGCCATGATTTCCCAAATTTCAACAGTTCATCCCCCAAAAAAGCCTAATCGTGCACTAAAATCAAAACTTCAATCTCGAAAAAGGCCCACAGAAAGTTACGTACCGGAGGCTTGTGGATTTTCGCGAGCGATGCTTTTTGCGCCGTCGGCTCCGAGATTCGGATTGGGATTTTTCTGGGAGAAAGCATGGAAAGTTCTGAGCTTTGAAACTGCGTGGGAAACTAGAGAGAATTGCTTCGGCCTAGCCGTTGAGGACAACATTGGGAATTTACTTCAGTGGCGCCTTTTCTTCCTCCTTCACTGGAAAACCAAAGAGCTGACCGAAAGTGCCTATCTTTTGGGCGCCGGTGAGCGCGAGTGACAGAAACCGTTGGATTATTACATCCAACGGCTGAAGTATATTACACGCGAACCGTTTATAGGCTAAGAGACAATTGGAGCCTTCTTGTGCGAATTAAAAATTTGTGAGTATTGATCACGGAATTTTTTATAATATGGAACAATAGTCTTTTTGACTAATTCCGTTTGAAGTTTCATCTAATTTTTTTATCTCTTTAAAACCCTTTATTTTGAATGGAAGTACTTATAGAGTTCAGGATCAATAGTCACGGATTTTTAGTTTATGGATCAAAGCTCAAATTCGGCAAGGATCAAGAACAATTGCTCCAAGTTTATCGGTTTAACAATTATAACAAGTTTAGGGATAACGGATTTTTAGTTCAAGAACCAAAACTCCAATTGGGCCAAAGCTCAGTGAGCATTGCTTCAATATTTTCGGTTTAACTATTGTAGTTATGATTCTTCTCGACTTTCTCACGTGGGTGTAAACGAATCGAGCTAAGCCGAATATCAAGATCCTGAAGTTCGGTTCGAATCCTATTACTCAAATTCAAACTCGGCTCAATCTCGAATAAAGCTCGTATACGGTCAAGCTCGACTCAAATGATTTCTTCAAGGCCAAGCTAATATTACCTCGTTTGTGGAATGAGATCGAGCTTTTGGTTGAAGTGACTTTAACTTTTGCGGCTTAGTCTCAGATAAAGCTTGTAAATATGTTCTCCTGTGCGTCCTCGGGTTTGAAACCAAATTTCTACTCAGGAGGATAGATGGGACGATTCAGGTGAATTGCAAGATTAAAAATTGAAAAACTTAAACCCTCGTTTGGCCATAATTAGTCTTTAGGATGAAAATCTTATACCCTAAACCTAAAAATTAAGAATGATTTGATGAAGCACAATGAACGTACTAAGTTAATTAGGGATTTTTAAACTTGTATTTATTTAGTTGTCAAGCATAAGCTTCCTCTTTTAGATCTTGCTCTTTTCGCATTGAAGACAAAAATTTAAATGGTAATGTTTCGAAATATTAAGATACTGACACGCCATAGTGAAAAAAAAAAAAAAAAAAAACCTTACATGAAACAACAACAAATCCACATGATCACAAACAGAGAAACTAGAAATATGAAACCAGGATATCCTTAATCTAGTCGAAACTCGAAAAGAGAAGCAACAGATTCATCTGTCTTTGATAAACTTCTGAAGAACATTATGTCATCACTTGGCAGCTACACAAAAGCCGTCGTACCACCTTACAGTTATTTTCCTCAGTAAGAAACTGCATCGGTCTTGTCGAGTAAGACGAGGCTCTCAACATAAGATTCAGCATAGTAATATTCGCAATCAAGAAATCCAAGACTTTTGAATTGCTTGCTCACAGGGTCTAGAGAAACTATTCCGTATGGATCACCATAATAAATAGCATGACCATGCGGACATAGAGTTGTCAGTTTGGTCCATGACTCTTCCATGCCATACTCTTTCATCACCCATATATCAAGATATGAGCCATCAAGATATGACTGATAAAGGTTGAATAGAGCAATAGATTTCCCGTCACCTGATATAGACAATTGCGTTGACCCTGAGGCTGCGAAATCCGTCGGTGCCATTATCCTGCGAAATGTACTGCTCCCCACGTCAAACGCCAAAATGAACCATCCAAAACCACCATTTGTCGAACGGTAGAATGCCTCAAAATGAATAGCACCATTAACAAAAGCCTGGGGTTTACGAGGATCTGTAACTTCACACATACGTGTTCGAAAGAACAAGGATCACTCCATGAGCCTCCAGCTAGTGAATAAACCTCAAAAAAAGTATTCGGCTCTTCACTTTGCTCAGTGATAAGTCTCACAACCTTGTAGTCATTAGTCACAGCGTCAAAACCAAAACCAATACTAGCATCGTACGGGCCAATGGTGTCGAAGGATAGATGAGGCTTCGGAAGTGTCACTGTCTTTCTTATAGACGGGTTGCATAACATGAATGTGTAACCTAAACAGTCGTTATCAACAGCAAGGCACACCAGCCCATTACAAACTCCAACCACGCGAAGATATTTATTCATCTTGGGAACGATTGGAAATTCTAGCTTGCAGTACTCATCAAAAGCATGGTTGTCATAGTGCAAATTGCAATGCTTCTCCCTTGGCTCGTCAAGCTGAACGTTAACGCTGTTGCAAAGAATAGCTCTAGGAACACAGTGGAGTAGGAGGAGGTGGGTGCCAAACTGGTTATTAAGAGAGATTGTACGGTTGAGGCGGGAGGGAATAAAGCTGGGATTGTTTTTTCGTGGACCTCCATGCCTTGCACACCATGGTGCATCTGATCAAAGATTTAGGCGGTAGTCTAGATAGTATATCATGTATGATTTCCTCAGGCAAATTGTGAGCCATTGTTTCAAATTTTCAGTTCCCAGGCTGCAGATTTCATAGAGATAGACCGAGTCAGGAATTATATAACCTAGCAGTAACCAGTAAGTGAGGAAATATATTACAAAACAATAACCTAGCAATAATTGAGAAGACGAAACTAACTGTCGCTACAACAAAAACTAAAACAGAAGAGAAGAACAAAATCCTACTCTTGAAAAAGAAGAAAAAAATAATGCATAAAGAAGTCACAATATTTGATCGACGAGGCAAAAATAGGAGTTGAGGAAACCTCGAGTCTCGTTATTGTGTTGTGTTAGAGAAGAAGCGTTCCGCAAGCTAGGGTTTTGATTGCGTTGGATGATATTCCTGCATCATCTGTTTATAGGAATATGGATCGACCTTCTAAAGAGTAGGAAATCCAAGCCCTTAGTTTATGTGAAAGAGAGATTGGAGTCCTTGGTTTGTGTGAGTGGTCCAGCAAAACGAATTAATGGGGACAATTAGATTTAATTTGAGTGGTCCGGATTGCCTAATCTCTGGACTCTTGGCAGTGAGATCGAAAGAGGATCTTTGTTCTATTTATAGGTTCACTTTGAAAAATATGACCTAGTTTTTCATGGTGTTTAATTTTCCTTTCTTGCAACTCAAGTGAAAGCACCATTCAAAATTCTAACGAGGCCATCCCTTCTTTTGTAACCCTTTCTTGCTTAATATTACGTAATATTATCGTTTGAAACATTATTATACTGATTAGGGACTAATCAGTTAGAAGTGCTTCTTTGATTCTAAAAGCATTTTTTTTAGCTTTATGGTAAAGCATATGAAAGGTATTTTTTGAAGAAGATAATTAATAAAAACTTTAGGGTTAACTACATCCTTCATATTTATGGTGAATCGTGATTTTTAAAATGGGTAACAAACTTTCAATTTATATTGTCTATTAGACCCTCTGGTCCTCCTGTAGACTAATGATCAAACAGATGTGGAACCCAGTTTTTATGATACATGGAAGCCACACTTACCATTGTGACCAAATTGTGCAACTGTCATTGCAAGAGAACTTGAAGCTCCATAATGACTGTTGTTGGTCTATGTGTAGGTCTCGTGGTTGTCACGTCCTCAATTTAATTAAGGACTCGTTTGAAAGTATTCATAAAATGACTAAAAGTACTTTTAGAGAAAAAAAAAATTACGTTTCAAAAATACTTAAAAATGCTTCCTGGAAGAATCACCAATCATATGCTTATTGCAAAATGTTTATTAGGTTTCCTTATATTTTTACCAATGATTGATTTCAAAAACATTTTCACTAAAAACGCTTTCAATCATTTTAAAAGCACTTCCAATTGAACCCTAAGAAACTGAAGATCAAACATCTATTGGGCATAAACAAGTCTCGTGGTTTTCAAGTTATTGATAATACCTTTTGGAGTAGTATTACACTTACTGAAGGAAAGAGTAGAGATGGAAAACATTCAAGCTACGATATCGAGATATGAAGGTTTTTCTGGGCTATGGAGGTGCAAGCTTCACAAGAAAGGACATCATGATGAAGGTTTGTAATCAAGAAAAGGATATAATGCACTCAAAATATTTGTCACCAACATATCCAAAGCACGGAGCTGGGGTTAACAAGGGGATCAAAACAACATCAAATCTTTGCAGAATGTAATAAGCAACTTTTCTACCAGTGTAAACCGAACAAATTAAAGGGAAACAAAGGTTATTTCTAGCCAATAGCATATTTAGTGACAGGATATTCATCAGTAAGGGGCGGCAGAACATCCCGATTACAAGCGATGTCCTTTTTCTAGTCGAAACTCAAAATTACAGATAGTTAAATAAGAAGGTTACCAAATCCCAAACATCTCCTAGCAAGCAGAAAGATACACCTTCATTCACTTGAAAGGCTAGCACTACACAGCAAGGCTAGCACTACGCAGCTACTGAGAAGACATCGTAAAAGTCATGAAGGTTATCTGCCCCATTTTCGACCTACATGGAGGACGAATGAATACAATTATGCTTCAACGAGCTGTGCTTGATGGACGACAATAACCAATGTTCAATATAGGTATATCCAAAACGTAAATAATTTGCAAGGATAAACATGCTACTATCAAGCAGCAAGTATTACATGGTCTGCACCTTGAAAGGTAACAATATAGAAAGAAGAGTTGCTCGTGATTTCATGGGCAAATAACATTTATTAGAGTTATCACTACTAGTATGTCCTGCTATCATTAATCGTCCCACATTGGTGGTTTTTGAAGCATCTTCAATCACCACTTTGGTTCAACGTCCATTTCATGAATGTAAAATAAGCAACCAATTACAGGGCAAGAATAATTCAAGCAACAAATGCATAACAAACTTTGTTAATGGTCATATCATGTCACAGTCAGTTGGAGTTTGGAGGTATAAGCGTTAAAAACAAGAAGAAAATGAAAACCAAAGAAAAACCAATGCTATCACCTTACCTGCTCTTCTCCTCAGCAAGAAACTGCATTGGTCTTGTCAAGTAAGACGAGGCTCTCAACATAAGATTCAGCATAGTAATATATATATCCATGAATTCCAAGATTTTTAAATTGCTTGCTCATAAGGTCGAGACAAAGTAATTCACACTCCCATAAACCATAAATTGGTACCAACACTACATCACCACACTTCGTAAAACATAATGGCCTGTAGCGAACTCCTCTTTGTGGACCTGATCGACTTAGAGTTGTCAATTTGGTCCATGACTCTTCCTTGCCATATTCTTTCATCACCCATATATCAACACAACGCTTTTCGGTATTAGTCAAATAAGGCTGAAACAAAGCAATGGATTTCCCGTCACCTGAAACAGACAACTGCGAGGTCCATGAGCTATGGAAACTCTTTGGTGCCATTATCCCACGAAATGAATCGCTGCCCAAGTCATATGCCAAAATGAAATCTTCATAATCACCATTTTTCAAACGGCGACATGCCTCCCAATGAATGGCTCCATTAACAAAAGCCTGGGGTTTACGAGGATCTTTAACTTCACATACATGATCCAAAGAACGAGGCTCACTCCATGAGCCACCAGCAAGTGAATAAACCTCATAAAAAGTATTTGGATCCACACATTGATCGGTGATAAGTCTCACAACCTTGTAGTCATTAGTCGCAGCGTCAAAACCAAAACCAATACAAGCATAATAAGGGCCAATTGTGTTGAAGGTAAGATGAGGCTTAGGTACGGTCACTGACTTTCTCATAGACGGGTTGCATAACATGAAGGTGTAGCCTAAACAATCCTTATCATCAGCAAGGAACACCAGTCCATTACAAATGCCGACCACCCGAAGAAATTTATTGTGCATTTCTTCCCTGGGAAAAATTGGAAATTCCAGCTTGCAGTACTCATCAAAAGCATGGTTGTCATAATGCAAATAGAACTGCTCCTCCCTTGGCTCGTCTGCGCGAACATTGACGTCGCCGGAAAGAATAGCTCCAGGAACACAGTGGAGTAGGCGGAGGTGGGTGCCAAACTGGTTATTAAGATTGATTGTACGGTTGAGGTGAGTTTGTATGAAGCTGGGATTTTTTATCATGGAGTTCCATGGCTTGCACACTGATGTGCATCTGATCAACGTTTTAGAAGGTAATCTAAACAGGATATCATGTATGATTTCCTCAGGAAATTTGTGAATCATTGCTTCAAACTTTCAAATCCCAAGCTGCAGTTTCCATATGGATAGAATAACAGTGAATTTAATTACCAAAAAAAAAAAAAAAAAACCTAAAATTGAAAAGAAGTAAAAAAAAAATCAAGGCAATTGTTTTAACAGCAGTGCAACATTCATATAAAAAAATTGCAGATGAAACCAAATATCAAAACCCATCTGAAAAAACGAACACTAAATCCAAATCCACCATTGTTATAGGAAATAAGCTCTTAAAAAAGGCCAGAAAAAAAAATAGAAGAAAACAAAAGACTGTAGAAACTCATAAATTCGATAAGCAGAAAATTGGAGTTAAGGAAGCGAACCTCGTTCTTCTGCGGCGTTGCTGAGCCGAAAAAATGTGGAGGCTTTCTAGGTTCTAGGGCGTTGCTTTCTTTAGGTGAGGGAAAGGCATCGGCACAAACCCTAGTGGAAGGAAGGATCCTCTGTAGTCTGTATCTCACTATCTGTATTTATATGCCCGTTGGAGATTTAAAGGCTTCATGCTTATCTTGTGTTTATACAGGGTTTAACGATTAGTTTTAGCGCTAATAATTCATCTTATTTCAGCTTTGGCCCCTTATTTTGGAGCGTAACTTAGGAAAAGGATCCGGCCCTGAGGATCCGGATTCCGTGCTTATGTTCGTTTATTATACATCGTACGGTCAGTTTTCGTTAGGTATTATTTATATTTAATTTTAAATTTAAAATGATTTCTAACCGTAAGATGTACAATGAACGGACATGATCATAAAATCTGACATGCCCCGATCCCGATGTCCCACGAACATCGAGATGGTCACGTGCTGGCCAACATCCAAAGGTGACAAAGTCATTTAATTAATGCAAATGCCAAGAACATGGAAAAACATGCATATAAGTTCATACGAAAACTAATATAATAAAATAATATTCAACTGTCAACAATGAATTCATAAAGATACCTTGATATTCCCCGAACACCAAAGTAGGTACGTGCTGGTTGACACTCGAAGGTGACGTAGCCATATTAGGATGCATGAGAACAACGAATATAAATAAATACTTACAAATTAAATCACATTGAGCATGCAATTGAGAAACGTGTTCAGAACATATAACTAATCTAGCACACTATATATGATATATGTTTTATGAAAGGGTTTTATGGCATGCTAGGATTTCGGAAACCTATTACATATTATGCTATTAGTTGTCATTAAGCTTTGGGGGTTAGTATGTTTATAACTATTTCAGTATTATATGTATATCAACTTGATCCACTCATGTATGTTTTGCACCCCCCTCAAGACTTAGAATCGAGGCGTACAATCCTAGCGTCAAGACACTTCTGCATCGGCATCTTCGAGTCTTCTTGGTGTAGGACCCATTCTTTTATTCATTCAATTTTATATTATTTCTTTTAGTGTTGTAGTTAGTTATATGTTTTGAACAAGTTCCTCATTTGCATATGAATTATATTTAAATTCTTTTATCTTATTCATATTTTAGTTCTCATGTTTTCAATAAATGACTTTCGTCATCCTAGGATGTCAACCAACATGTGATCATTCCGATGTTTCATGAACATCGGGATCGGAGCGTGTTAGAATTCCTTGGATCTCCAGAAAAAAAAGATCCAGTGAGGATCCTTTTCCCGTAACTTAGATGGATGTACCGGTAAACAATCTGTGGCGTCTCGGTCTAATGACACAATATCTCAATTAATCTTACATCATAAATATTGTGTTTTGAATCATAATGCCACTATAGTACTGCCCGATCCATCCAAGTCATTTTTCTTTCTGACGGGTACGACTTTCGCAAAGGGTGAGCAACAATCTGACTGAACCATCCAAACTAATTGGTTCGTAGTGGCCGGTTTGAGTCTATTTTGATGATAGAAGAGTCAAATGGTCTAAAATAAACCAGACTGTAATAATTGATTTGGTTGAGATTTGGAGAACTTATACTCCCTAAAAAGAATTAGGCTGACCTTTTTTAGTACGAGCAAGATTACTATTTTAATTTACACTAAAAAAAATTATTTAGTATTACGATCTAGTGATATTTTTTTTTTACTTATAAATGAGAGGTTTTAAGTTCGATTTTTGCTAAAAGGTGAATTTAAACTACATTATCACTAGCCCATTGTGAGACTAAGTTCACTCTCTTTCCCTTAGTGTAGATAATATCATTTGTTCAAAAATAAAATATCAAATAAGGTAAATAAAAAAAATTACACTAAAAATAAGAGAAGGTTTAAACTTGAGGCCATCTCCAAACGAATGGTCCAGAGGGCTAGGGTCGAAAATAATCTGAAAATCGTCTCCAACTGAGGGTTACGTCTGAGAGCTCATGGGCCCCACAGAATCTAAAAGGGCCAAAAGGCCAAAGGGCTAGCTCAATCCAGCCAGCCAACCAACCCCGGGTTGGCCAAAAATTATAGCATTTCTATTAGATATAACCGACAGGAATTCTAAGCCAATTTTCAAATGCAACAGCTAGCTGATGTCAGCTAGCCGTTATTTTTTTATTTTATTTATTTTATAGGTTTATTTTTTATTTTTTATTTTGTACACAATTTTTTTCCTATAACTTCTATTTTACAAAATTTGTTTTATATATTTTTTCCTATAACTTCTATTTTACAAAATTTGTTTCATACTTTTTTTAAATTCTATTTTTTTTCTATAACTTCTATTTTACAAACTTGTTTCATGTTGACGTCACTTAGCCATTGGATTTGAATTTAAGTTGTAGTTTTTAAATAATAAATTATGTTTGGCTCTATGGCCCTTTGACCCTCGGTTGGAGACAGATTTTTGTGACATGGCTAAAATGAGCCATATGGCCATTTGGTCATCAGTTGGAGATGGAGGCAAATATACCCATGTACTGTTCATTAAAATATTAATATCTTGGAGGACCAGAGAGCTAAAATGAGCCCTCTGGTCAGCCCTCTGTTGGAGATGGCCTGAGTGGCTGGAAGAGAAAGATCTTAACTACCATGACAATTTATCACTATTGTTGAAACAATCAATTTTTAGTTTGGGATTGATATTTATTGTTATATTGTTAATCTAAAAGTGAAATGTCGTCAATACATGGTATATGTGTCTTCAATGTATGATCGAATTGATATATCATGGTTAATTCTCGAGTCAATTATTTTCTATTTACCTTGGACGCTACTAAAAATGGTTTGCAGAAATTACTTTTACAAATAAATTACTAAAAAGATCAAATTTATATTTTTTTTTTATTTTTTATTTTTTACAAATGGTAGCGTTAGTGGGTTAAATTGTTAGTTGTTAGGACAGAGATTGGTTGGAAACGAACCTACACCAAGGTTGCACTTAGTGGGTTAAATTGTAGTTGTTAGAAGGGAGAATGGTTTGCAGATATAATATAGTTTTCTGACACTGTGATAAAGCGTTATCTACACTAAATTTATATTATTATAATTGGTTCAAGCTTGCACTTTCGTTGTTTAAGTATAACCGATCTGTTCGTGGCATGCCCACCTCCAGTGATACTAAATGTCATTTGTTTTGTTGGTTCTCAAATCAAATTGTTTTCTTCTTCCTTTGGGTGGACAAGTTTCTCTCAAAAACTAACAAGCTAGAGGGATTATCCCTTGCATAATGCTCAGCTGTAATATGGCTCAATGACTTTTGTATAACCGATTGAACCAAACCATTCTATTGAAATTGTCACATTGCAGTTTTAGAGTAAAATCAATCGAAATCTTAAACCCTAAACATTAAGTATGATTTGGAGAAGCACATTGAATGTACTTCGCGAATAAAGACTTTCAAAATTCTTTTTATTTAGTTGTCAAAAATGCGCTTCCTCTTTTAGATCTTGCTTCTTTCGTGTTGAAGACACGAATTTAATAGTATATGTTTCGAAATATTAGTATAGTGACAGGCCACATGAAACTACAAGAAATCCACATAATCACTACAAACAGAGAAACTAGAACTATGAAACCGGAATATCCTTAATCTAGTTGAAACTCGAAAGTCGAAGCGAGATTGTTGAAATAAACCAGGCAGCAGATGCTAGATTGAAGGAGTTACTACAGACATAAATAACAGATCAAAGAGAAGTAAATGATAAAAAGGTGCCAAATTCCCAATCATCTCCTACCAAATAGGAAAAAAAGCAATAGATTCAAAGTCTTCATAAAATTCTGAAGAATATTATGCGCGACGATGTCCTCGCTTCGCAGCTAAACAAAAGCCGTCGTACCACCTTACCTATTCTCTTCCTCAGTAAGAAAATGCATCGGTCTTGTCGAGTAAGGTGAGGCTCTCAACATAAGATTCAGCATAGTAATATTCATATCCATGAATTCCAAAACTTTTAAATTGCTTGCTCACAAGGTCTAGACAAACAAATTCACACCTATCACCATAATAAAAAATACTATCAGTCGGAATTCAACACTACATCACCACTTTTCCTAAAACATAATGGCTTGTAAGGAACTTCTCTTTGTATATCTGGTGGACAGAGAGTTGTCAATTTGATCCATGACTCTTCCATGCCATACTCTTTCTGTCTTTCATCACCCATACATCAAGATATAACTCTCCAGTATTAGTAGAATAAATCTTGGATAGAGCAATAGATTTCCCGTCACCTGAAATAAACAGTTGCGTTGAGCACAAGGTTATGAAATTCTTTGGTGCCATTATCCTGCGAAATGAATTGCTGCCCACGTCAAACGCCAAATGAAACATTCAAAACCACCGTCTGTCAAACGGCAGAATGCCTCCCAGTGAATAGCACCATTAACAAAAGCCTGAGGTTTGGGACGACTCACAACTTCACATGCGAAATCCAGACAACGAGGATCACTCCATGAGCCTCCAGCTAGTGAATAAACCTCATAGAAAATATTCGGATCCTCACATTGCTCAGTGATAAGTCTCACAACCTTGTAGTCATTAGTCACAGCGTCGAAACCAAAACCAATACAAGCATAATACTTGCTAATTGTCTCGAAGGTAAGATGAGGGTTAGGAAGGGTCACTGACTTTCTTATAGACGGGTTCCAAAACATGAATGTGTAACCTAAATAGTCCTTATCATCAGCAAGGAACACCAGCCCATTACAAACACCGACCACACGTAGAAATTTATTGTACAGTTCTTCCCTGGGAAGAATTGGAAATTCCAGCTTGCAGTACTCATCGAAGGCAAGGTTGTCATAACGCAAATTGCAATGCTCCTTGATTGGCGCTGTACGAACAGAGTACAGAAGGAGGAGGTGGGCGTCAGACTGGTTATTAAGATTGATTGTACGGCTGAGTTGGGTGCGAATAAAGCTGGGATTTTTAATCATGGAGTTCCATGGCTTGCACAGTGAGGTGCATCTGATCAATGAGTTCCTCAGGATATTTGTGAATCATTGCTTCAAATTTTCAAATCCCAAGCTGCAATTTCCATACAGATAAAATAAGAGGGAATTAATTAAAAAAATAATCTAAAATGGAAAAGAAGTAAAAATCAAGGCAAGTGTTTTAACAGCAGAGCAACATTAATTTTAAAAAATTGCAGATGAAACCAAACATCTCCACTTTATATATGAGAAAAATCAAAACCCATCTGAAAAACCCAAAAAGGAATTTTTTTTTTTTTAAAAATAAAAAAAAGGCTTCAGAAACTTACAATATGTTGTGAGCCGGAAAATGCAGCTGAGGAAGCGAGTAACTTTGTTGTGCTGCGTTGGAGGACGCTTTCTAGGCTCTAGGGCATCGGTTTCTGTAGGTAATTGTGGTGAGCGAAATGTCGGATTTATCCAATATGAATCAACCTTTAAGTGATCTCTGTATTGAATAGGAATGTATACTATGAGAATAATGTAGATTGTGATTTGATCAAGTGTCTTATATTCTAAGTAGGATTGATGGAGTCCTCAATTGAATGTGATTATGATATTCTACTTGGAAACTAAGAAAGAGGGCTTTTAGGTTTCCTTTATGGACGGAAACTCTAACTTTTTGGCTATATAAATATCAGTTCCTAAAAACCCTAGAACCACAGCAACTACGAGCATCTCTAAAGGAAGCTATCAATTTTCAAACATCAAAATGATATTTGATACCTTATGTGGCAATTTGACATTTTGCACAATATTTTACTCCACCTGATATATTAAATAATAATGTCATTCAATAAATTTTTTTATCTTTTTGTGGGATCTAATGATTGAGGCAACCAATCAATAAAAAATTTTCTCTTTTTGTGAGGTCCAATAATTGAGACAACCCATCAAATACTTGAAAATACAACATTATTTATTATATAGTATATTAATCTATTAAAAAAATTATTTAATAAATTTGACATCTGCTGTCAAATTTGACAGCAAAAGATTTTGCCTTACTCAACGTCATGTAAGAAATTGAACCCTTGGTTGGAGAGAGTTTGCTATCATTTTTTTATTGTTGTATGCCTATGTAACAGTTTTGACATTTTCTTTGGAGATGCTCTAAGCTTCCCATCCCATAGAGCATTGTTATAAGGGTAGGAGTTTGCAGAAGGCTTGGTGTTTTTCCTCCCAGTTTCTTCTTCTCGAATCATCATCACCATACTGGAGCTTCTGCAGGTTAGGGTTTAATCTCTTGATTTTATTATCACCAGCATAGTGTTTTAACCATACAACCATATAAAGCTAACAAGAAATGCATCAGCAAAAATCTTAGTGGTACAAAGCATTTCTAATGGGAGTACCTTATTTAGGAACTCCTACCACCACCTTTGAGTACTCATATAAGGACTTAAAGAAAATCTTTGTGTCTCTATAGGAATATTGCCTCAAATGGGAGAGTTCTTATAGTAGAATCCGTAAATTTGAGGTTTTTACAATTTAATGTGATAATTTGATTAGGTACACATTTTTTGTTTATGTTAACATTACGTTTTCGTAAAATATTTTTGTAAACATTTTAACAAAAATTATTCAAATTCTGACACCAATTTTTTTCTTCACAAAAACGTAACTAGAATGAATAAATTGAGTACAGGTGAACTGAGTATAATAAATGAAGTTGTGGTTAGATAATTTGGTATTTATAGGAATGATGAGAGAACAATATGAAAGAGTAACCTAAATTGAAAATATTAATATTTCAACGGATGCATTATGAAAAGAGAAAACAAAAGAATTTGAAAAACAAGAATCAATCTGGACTCTCCATTTTAAATGGTTGAAAAGAAAAGAAAAAAAAAAGGCAAGGTCATGTGATTGGAACCCACGCATGCTTTTCCACTTAAATTGTCCTATTGGGTCCACCATCTCAGTCTTTATAGAGTCCCTATATATGCGTACATACATCAAGTATCTGACGAGTCCCTATACTTTAAGAACTCACTTTCCGATCCATTGGAGATTTATTTTATTCCTATATTTATTTTATACTCATTTTATACGATGATTGTCCATGTATAAGGACTCCACTGAAGATGTTCTCAGGACTCTGTATTTATATTGCCGTTGTAGATTGAGAAATTATAATTTAGAGCAACTCCACCCCTAAAGACTTTGCGCCAGCACCCAGCCCATTTATCCACTTAATTGAACAGTAATAGGCCAAAACATCTCCACCCCAAAAAAAATGTGCTGGCACCCAGTCAAAAAATGCGCTGGCACAAACGATCTCCACCCCTACAAAATGCGCTGGCACCCAGTCCATTTAAAATATTAAATAAATTTTTTATAAAATAATAAAAAAAAAATAGTTTTAATTTCGGATAGGATTTTTAACCAATCTCGTCACGCCACGTGTCATTATCCGAACGTACTATTTTTGAATAGATTTCCGCTAAGATTTTCAACCAATCCCGACAACCCACGTGTCACTTCCTGTTTACAATAATTTAGGCAAGATTTCGATAAGATTTTTAACCAATCTCGTCACGCCACGTGTCATTATCCGAACGTACTATTTTTTTAATAGATTTCCGCTAAGATTTTCAACCAATCCCGACACGCCACGTGTCACTTCCTATTTACAATAATTTAGCCAAGATTCGATAAGATTTTCAACCAATCACGTAGTGCCACGTGGCATTGTCCAGAACCTATTTTTTTTGTCCATATAAACCCTACATCCCTACATCCATCCTCACACTAAACTCAATCCTTTTTTTTAGCTCAGAATTCTTCTTTATCGCTTTCAAATCTTGAGTTCTTACAATGTCTTCTTCAAGGAGAGCGTATAAACAGTTGCAAGAGCAACAGAAAAGGTTGTTGGCACAACAGGAAGAATTGGTCAATCTTGACCAAGGTGGAGGTGAAGATGAGGCCTTCGCAATGGAGGAGGATGAGGATGATCACCATAGAAGGCGGAGGGCCTCACATTCCCGCCGTATCATGGAAGCTATGGGTCAGATAGCCAAACCCAAACGTGCGGCAAACATCGTTAGAAGAAGGGAAAGACGAGGTAAAGATCTCTTGGAAGATTATTTTACTCCCAACAGCGTTTTCCCTGATCATGTTTTTAGACGTCGTTTTAGAATGCAACGAAGTTTGTTCGCTAAAATCATGAGTGATGTTTGCAACCATGATCCATATTTTGTGCAAAAAGAGGATGCTTTTCATGTTCTAGGTCTTCTTCCTGAGCAAAAAATTATGGCTGCCTTGCGAATGCTTGCATATGGAGCATCTGCAGATCAAGTGGATGAGATCGCAAGGATGGGAAAAACAACAGTTCTGGAGTCCCTGATGCGGTTTTGCTCTGCAATTAAAGCCCTCTACACCAATGAGTACCTTCGGCAACCTACGACAAGGGACATGCGAAGGCTTCTGAGGAAGGGTGAGATGCGAGGCTTCCCTGGCATGATTGGAAGCATCGACTGCATGCACTAGACATGGAAAAACTGTCCAAGTGCGTGGCAAGGAGCTTATGGCGACAGAAAATGAGCCAAAAGCATCATTCTGGAAGCGGTAGCTTCTTTTGATACATGGATTTGGCATGCTTTTTTTGGTGTTCCAGGAGCTCAGAATGACCTAAATGTCCTTGCCCAATCTCCAGTGTTTGACGAACTGCTACAAGGGCGTGGGCCGAGATGCACATATTGGGTTAATGGTAATAAATACGAAGGACCATACTACCCTGCAGATGGTATTTACCTAAGGTGGTCAACATTTGTCAAAACAGTACCACACCCGCAGAGTGAAAAAGAGAAACACTTCGCAAAGTGTCAAGAAGGGTGTAGGAAGGATGTCGAGCGTTGTTTTGGTATCCTGCAAGCTCGTTGGGCCATTGTCAGGGCTGCAGCTAGAATGTTTGATATCGAGGCTCTTCGATCCATCATGATGATGTGTATTATTCCCCACAACATGATTGTTGAAGACGAGTATGATTATGATGCCGTCGATGAATACGAGCCGGACTCGATGAACAACTCAAGAACACAAATCTACTATGCTCATGACCGGACCGAAGATCCCGTGCAACACGAGCCGTTGGAACGGGATGGACGTTACAATGAATTGATCGTTCAACGATACACTTCATTGTAAGAGCCATACTGGCACATAGCCTGCCAGAATGACTTGATTGACCATCAGTAGAGATTGCACGAAGGCGAAGATAATTAAAATAAGGCTCGTGGTTGAAGAATAAAGTGTATTGTTTTTTAAGTAATCTTATTTAGTGTGTTTGTTTTTTTATATAAGTTTAAATGGTGAGGTTATGTAATTTTATTTGGTGTTTTTTTTTTAAATGTTTATTTGGTGAGTTTATGTAATCTTATTCAAATATTTAAATAAAGTACAAAAATTACATAAGAAATTAAATAAAGTTCTAAAAATAAATAAGAAATTACATAAGAAATTAAATAAAGTTCTAAAATTAAATAAGAAATTACATAAGAAATTAAATAAAGTTCTAAAAATAAATAAGAAATTACATAAGAAATTAAATAAAGTTCTAAAAATAAATAAGAAATTACATAAGAAATTAAATAAAGTTCTAAAAGTAAATAAGAAATTACATAAGAAATTAAATAAAGTAGTACAAATAAATGCGAAATTATACAAAGTCTGTGGAGTTAGGATATGTGGTGCTAGGATTTCTGTAGCTGGAACCCCCTTGACTTGTTTCGGCATCTCTTGCATGCCTCCTTTGTGACATCCCACATCGTCCAGGGGAGTGATCCTTATATGTATATTTCCATCCCTACCTAGCACGAGGCCTTTTGGGAGCTCACTGGCTTCGGGTTCCGTAGGAACTCCGAGGTTAAGCGAGAAGGGGGCTAGAGCAATCCCATGATGGGTGACCCACTGGGAAGTTGCTCGTGAGTTCCCAAAAACAAAACCGTGAGGGAATGGTAAACCCAAAGCGGACAATATCGTGCTACGGTGGTGGAGTCGGGCCCGGGAAATGGTCCCGCCCGGGCCGGGATGTGACAAATTGGTATCAGAGCCTAACCCTGGTCGCGTGTGTGCCGACGAGGACGTCGGGCCCCTAAGGGGGGTGGATTGTGACATCCCACATCGTCCAGGGGAGTGATTCGTATATATATATTCCCATCCCTACCTAGCACGAGGCCTTTTGGGAGCTCACTAGCTTCGGGTTCCGTAGGAACTCCGAGGTTAAGCGTGAAGGGGGCTAGAGCAATCCCATGATGGGTGACCCACTGGGAAGTTGCTCGTGAGTTCCCAAAAACAAAACCGTGAGGGAATGGTAAACCCAAAGCGGACAATATCGTGCTACGGTGGTGGAGTCGGGCCCGGGAAGTGGTCCCGCCCGGGCCGGGATGTGACATCCTTCGCACGACATCTCTTTTTTCTGATGTCCAAAAATATTTTGAATTCGGAGACAGTCCTACTAGAGACTTGTTCATAGTGTCACGATTTGTTTGAGCCATCCCTTCTTCTCTAAGCATCTCATTCTCTCGATGAAGTGCTTCTCTAATCATCTCGTTCTCTCGATTAACTATTTCTCTTTGTCTCTCAGCCGCCGCATCACGAGCCTCAGTAGCTGCAATAATTGCTGCCATAGCAATAGCTTTTTCCTCATCTCTAGCCTTTTCCCATGCCATGTTCAGTTCACCTTGACGAGTAAGTTCCTCCATATATTTAGTGTAGTCATTTTTGGAAGAACTACCTTTTTTCTTTGATGCCTTTTTACCTTGAGGCCTGAGGGACTGACGAGTCGGTTGGGTCTCTGGCACTTGTTCAGGCGTCCCTTCCGTGTCTTCAAATGTGTTGGCTTCTTGTTCGGTTGTGTCTGCTTCTGGCGAACTGTGTAGACCCATACCGTGCATGACAACTTCTGGACCGGTTGCCACAATTTTGTATCTAGGGCAATCTTTGACAATTTGCCAACATTCGCATTTGTTGAATGATTTGTTATGGTTCTTTGCATTGTAGAATGCTTGTGTTTGTAGTGTCTATAAAAATATGGGATAAGATAGTATTAAAAAATACGGGTGTAACACAAATAAATAAATTAAAATATTGATGGACGTGGAATGCATATAAATTACATAAGAAATTACATAGAAATTACATAAAATATTGATGGGCGTGGAATGCATATTACATAAAAATTACATAAGAAATTAAATAAATTAAAATATTGATGTGGGTGGAATGCATATAAATAAATAAAAATATTGTTACCTCATCCACTAAACTTGTCCCACTACGCAGATTACCAGAAGCATGAGAGAGGGTGTTTTTCCAACAAGTAAATGATGCGTTGAGTTTTTTCCAACGACCTTGAAGACCTTGACTAGATCTGGCATCTTTTCCATGTACATCGCAAAACGATTTCGTAATTTTACTCCACATTTCTCGCTTATCCATCTCATTACCCGTAATCGGGTCATGAGTAGTTCGAACCCAACATTCACACAACGTAACATCTTCACTGAGCTTCCACGAAGTCATTTTTTTCTCTCAAAGTGTACAAAATATTCAAATGTAGAAAGTGTAGAAAGTGTAGAAAATATTGAAATGTGGTGTAAGGTGGAAGATGAGGGTTAGGTATTTATAGAAAAAAAAAAAGTTAATTTTTTAAAATTTTTCAGTATTTTTTAAAAAAATTTTGACAATTTTTAATTAATTTTTAATAAATTTTAATGTTGTAATTAATCTGGACCGTTGGATTTGAAAAATAATCAAATCCAACAGCCAACACGTTGCCATGTGGCCAACGGTCAAATTTCTGACCGTTGGGCCCTTTTTTTTTTTTTTAAAATTTTTGGTGAAAAAAACGTGGACCATTGATCTGTGATCGGACGGTCCAATTTAAAAGTGAAATTTAAATTTTTTTTACCTTGGAAATCCAACAGCTCTGAGGAGGGCCACGTAGCCCTCAGCCGGTCGAACGCAAGTTGCCCTGCACGCAGGCCCCACCACCTGCAATTGCTGTTGGCTACTTGCGCCAGGAGAGCGTGTTGTGCACGCGCCAGGGAAATGGACCGGCTTCTGAGTCTGTCCGAAATGGACTGGGCTGCTGCCTGGCTTGGGTTGGGTGCCAGGTTGTTTCAAGGGCTGGAGGGTGTGGACTGGGTGCCAAACTATTTTTTTCACTTGATGCCGGTCCATTGGGCGTGGGCTGGAACTGCTCTTAGTAGAGTACTACCACGTGGCAATGCCAAATGGTGGTACTACCAATCAAATATGAACATGTGGAGAAATGAGCTGTCAACTAAAATAGTTAATTAGTATTTTGTTAAAATTTTCATTAACTGTCCATATTACCTTCTCCCCACATCCTCTGTCCGCTATCGGCCCACGGGAAAAAAATCACACCGTCCCTTCATTCTTCTTCCTCCTTCTCTCTCTACCTATATGTTGTCTTCATTTTGTGATATCGTCTCTGTCACTGGCGCTCCACCGGTGACAGAGTACTAATCGGAAATTACATCAGTCTCATCTTATTCACTCGTTTTTTTAGGCCTTGGCCTTCATTAGTTCATCCATCAATAAAATTAATATTTATTTGGGTAGAAAAGAGAATGGGACAAATGTCAGAATGAATTCAGATGAGGACGCTCATCAGTTTCCTTCTTTCGTCCCTGTGAAATTTTTAATAAAATATTAATTACTCATTTTAGTTCGGTTTTTTAATTAAAATGGTTTCTGAGATTTGCTTAACATATAACTTTGGTCTCCGAGATTTAAAATCAATATAAGTGGTTCTTGAAATTGTCTACCATCTGTTATTCTGGTCATTCCGTTAAAAAATTCCATTAAGTTGATGGTATTTTTATCAAATCAAATTTTCCACATGCTTTTTCATCATTTTTCTCTCATTTCTCTCAAAAAACACCCTTATGTTGCTAATTTTGGCAGTGATATCAACTTTTCAACTGTTATTAAAAACGATTTGGCATCAAACTCAAGTAAATCATCGCAAACGGTACTTGACTTTTTCCCTTTCGTTAATTTTTGGAAAAAACTGTACAGTTTGCACACTTGAATATAATGAAATGAACGGTTCAAACTATGGTATATCCATATACAAGGCTAAATCAATAGAATTAACAAAAAGAGAACCATGTTCCATTACATGAAGTTTTCAACATGATTAGCATTAGACTTTTTAGCTAAAATGGTCCCTGAGATTATCCATCATCCATCATTTTGATCATTCTGTTAAACGGCTCAGGGACCACTTAACGGAGTTTTTTAACGGAATGACCAAAATAATGGATGGTGGACAATCTCAATGACCACTTCTATTGATTTTAAATCTCAGGAACTAAAGTTATGTGTTATGAAAATCTCAATAACCATTTTGACTAAAAAGTCTTTTAGTTCACATCTCACTCCACCACACTTTTGTATAAATGATGCTAGTTACCTTTTTCATTTGTCTTTTCGTATTTATCTTTCTTACTCATCATGTATTCAACTAACAGATTAAACTATGTATATACTTCATGCTTTTAAGGTGGAAAATTAAAATTTGGTTTTAATGCATTAATTATGTGGTTTAATTTGTTAATAAAATACACATGTCAAGTGATGAATGAGAAAGGTAAATAGGAAAAGACAAATGGAGAAGATAGTTCCCAAGGCAAATGGGAAAAGGCAAATGGGGAAGGTAGTTAGCATTCCTTGTTTGTATTTGATTAGTAAGTACAACTATTTGGTAAGTACAACTATTTGACATTGTCACATGGTAGTATTATACTACACTATAGTGTCTCAAATTAAGGGAATGTAGTTAAATTAGGATTTTAAATTTTTTCGAAAGTGATAAATTTAATAGGATTCGTTAAATCATGAGAGAACTTGTATGAACTTTTACATGAATTTTCAAGGATTTGTATGGACTTTATTTATAAATTTTGATGGATTTGCAGAAGACCTTTTAATTTATCGGGATAATTTCTTTTTTGGAATAACAGAACATCATTGGAAAACTTTTTCTCTCACCCTCCCTCCATTGCCCTTGTCCCCATACCATGATTTCACAAACCACTGGAAAAAAAAGTATGTTAGGGAGACTAAATTTATAAATCAAATTATATGTCATTAATAATAAATAAGCATGTTAATCAACGCTTAAATAATAATTCAATCATCAACATACATCATTTGGTTTACAAAACTTGGTTTAAAAATTTCTCCCTTGCATTACCTAGGAAATAATTTCAACCCACAAAATGTTGTAGTAGATATTAAAATTCCCAAACAAAATAAAACTTCGGTTTTGCCATTAACCAATTAGCTAGGTTTAAGAATAGATTTGATATTGCACATTGAACGTATTTCGTTAATTAAAACAACTTCTTTTATTTAGTCGGAGATAACTGTTACCCTTGCATCACAGGTAGGTTCGAACTCTATCAATTCCTTAATCTAACATCAAATATAAAAATCTATCGTTTGACAAAACGAAAAGAAAAAAAAAAACAAAAGCTTCTCTTTTTTTTTTTTTTTGTTGCCAAAATAAGCTGCCTCTTTTAGATCTTGCTCCTTTCGCATTGAAGACACAAATTTAAATAGTATGTTTCGAAATATTAATATATTGACAAACCATTGCTTATGGGAAATAAAACTTGCATGAAACGACAACAAATCCGCATAATCACAAACAGAGAAACTTAGAACCATGAAACTGGGATATCGTTAATCTAGTCGAAACTCGAAAGTAGAAGCGAGATTGTTGAAATAAACCATGCAGGAGATACAAGATTGAAAGAGTGACTACAGGCACATTGAATAGAAAGAGAAGCAAATGGTAAAAAGGTGCCAAATTCCCAATCATCTCCTACCAACACAGGAAGAGAAGCAATAGATCAAAGTATTCATAAACTTCTGAATTATATTATCATAACTTCGCAGCTACATAAAAGCCGTCGTACCACCTTACCTGTTCTTTTCATCAGTAAGAAACTGCATCGGTCTTGTCGAGTAAGACGAGGCTCACAACATAAGATTCAGCATAATAATATTTATATCCCTGAATTCCAAGATTTTTTAATTGTTTGCTCACAAGGTCTAGAGAAACTAATTCATACCTATCATCATCGTCCCATAAAATAGTAATCGGAACCAACACTACATCACCACTCTTCCTGAACCATAATGGCCTGTAGAAAACTCGTCTTTGTGGACTTGGTAGACTTAGAGTTGTCAATTTGGTCCATGACTCTTCAATGCCATACTCTTTCATTTCCCATATATCCAGACAAAGCTCTCCGGTACTAGTAAACCAAGGCTGGAACAGAGCAATGGAATTTCCGTTGCCTGAAATAAACAATTGCGTGGTCCCTGGGATGCTGAAATTCTTTGGTGCCATTATCCTGCGAAATGAATCGCTTCCCACGTCAAACGCCAAAATGGAATATTCATAATCACCGTTTGTCAAAGGGCGCTATGCCTCAAAATGAATAGCCCCATTAACAAAAGCATGGGATTTTCTAGGACTCATAGA
Source organism: Pyrus communis (assembly GCF_041283825.1). Taxonomy (NCBI): domain Eukaryota; kingdom Viridiplantae; phylum Streptophyta; class Magnoliopsida; order Rosales; family Rosaceae; genus Pyrus; species Pyrus communis. Next base: position 28,692,706 of record NC_142567.1, read on the forward strand.
TAAATGTGTGAAATCCAAAGAACGAGGATCACTCCATGAGCCTCCAGCTAGTGAATAAACCTCATAAAAAGTATTTGGATCTTCAAATTTCTCAGAGATAAGTCTCACAACCTTGTAGTCATTAGTCACAGCGTCAAAACCAAAATCAATACAAGCATAGTACCGGCCAATTGGCTCGAAGGACAGATGAGGCTTAGGAAGTGTCACTGACTTTCTTATAGACGGGTTGCATAACATGAATGTGAAACCTAAACGGTCGTTATCATCAGCAAGGAACACCAGGCCATTACAAATTCCATCCACGCGAAGAAATGTATTCATCTTGGGAACAATTGGAAACTCTAGCTTGCAGTACTCATCAAAAGCTTGGTTGTCATAATGCAAATTGTAATGCTCCTCCCTTGGCTCGTCTGCGCGAACATTGACGTCGCCGGAAAGAATAGCTCTAGGAACACAGTGGAGTAGGCAGAGGTGGGTGCAAAACTGGTTATTAAGAGAGATTGTACGGTTGAGGTGGGTGCGTATAAAGCTGGGATTTTTTATCATCGAGTTCCATGGCTTGCACACTGAGGTGCATCTGATCAAAGATTTAGGCGGTAGTCTACATAGTATATCATGTACGATTTCCTCAGGCAAGTTGTGAGCCATTATTTCAAAATTTGAACGCCCAGGCTGTAGATTTCATAGAGATAGAGTGAGTGAGGAAATAAATATACATAATTACAAAACAATAACCTACATATAATTGAGAAGAAGAAACTAAAATTCAAGGGAATTGTTGTTATAACAAAACCTAAAACAGAAGAGAACTAAAAAATCCTGCTCTTGAAAGAAAAAGAAGAAAAAAAAACTTTAGGAACTCACACTATTTAATCGAGCCGAAAATTGCAGTTGAGAAACCGAGTCTCGTTCTTGTGCTGTGTTCGAGAAGAACAGTGCTGGAAGCTAGGGTTTTGATTGCGTTAGATGAGCTTAATTCCTGCATCATCTATTTATAGGTTCATTTGGAAATTATTACCTAGTTTCCCGCGGTGGGAAAGAGATCCTGTCCGCATTTCTCCCTCCAAAGCCCAAGGATCAAGTGATCTGAGCTTTTGAAATTTGATGAAACGGTTAAAAATTATTATAAATTTTAAAAGTTTTTACTAACTTATCTATTTTAAACCGTTGGATCAAATTTCAAAAGCCGGAATTACTTGATCCTTGGGCTTTGGAGGGAGAGATCCAGAGGGATCTCTTTCCCTTGCGGTGTTTAGCTTTCCTTTCCTAGTAGCGTCTCGTGGTGTTTAGTCATTTAGTACTACGGTCTAGTGGTATTCCTCCCCGCTTATAAGTGAGAGGTCTTAAGTTTAAGTATTGCCAAAGACAAATTTGAACCTTCTTATTGCTAATTCATTATGTGGCTAAGTCCACCCCGCTTAGTGTAGATAATATCATTTGTTAAAAAAAAAAACATAAAAAAAATCCCTTCTTTCGTAACTTACGAAATATTTTTTGAAACATTATTTACCGATTAGGGACCATATAGTTAAATGTGCTTCGTTGATTCTAAAAGCATTTTTTGACTTTATGGAGAAGCAAATGAAAGGTATTTCTTCAAGAAGATATTTAATAAAAACTTAGGTGCTAACACTTGAATATCATAGTGCGAGACGAACAAACGAACAAACTGAATATGAAACTCTAATAAACGAAATTGCCAAGAAGGCTACATGAACTAAAGAGACTACATCTTGACTGACTTGATAAAATAAACTAATACAATCATCACTATATATAATGAAAACTAAAGCAAAACCCTAATCCTTGACGGGTAAGAAACTCTAATATCCTTGGCCCATAAGAAAACCATAAACAATAATAAAATAATAACTAATTTTCCAACACCCCCGTCAAACTCATGGCTGTACACGTCATGAGTTTGCCAACAAGCAGATGCGGATGCAAGCTCCGTTAGGCAAACACGACAAGGCAAACTCCTTTAGGCGGACACAACAAGGCAAGCAATTCAAACGAGCAAACGAACAATTCAAGCAAACAGGCGAGCGAACAAGCAATTCTAGCAATCAACAAATTCTGCAACCAAACGTTGGGAGTATGGACTTCGTCACTAAACAGACTAGATTCCTATATCCCAACTGCAGCAACCAACGAATAAAACAAAACTTATCACTCGGGTGATAGCCAAGCAAACTTCATTCTGAATTCAAATCAACCAATACAAGCCCAACAGTACCCATTCTTAGGTCTACCATGTGGGCCTCTAAACAAATCAGGCCCAACATTAGCTTCAATCAACGAAGGCCCAAGCTTCAACTCCATTCTCTCTTTCTTTGATTCACGGTAGCAAACTAGACGCAAAAACAAGTGCAGACCAACACTCCGAACTCAAACTCTGAGTTGTGTTTGCAGTCTTTTCAGCGAGGACGCAATAGACAGCGGCTTCACTGTTCAAGAAACAGGAGTCGTGGCCTGGGTAGGTGGACAGGATGATGGGTGCGGCAGAGAACGGGTGGGGATGTCACGGTGCAGGTATGGTGCAGCGGGATGGTGAAGGTCTGGTGCAATGGTCAAGTGGCGACAAGGCATAAGGTGGTCAGGCAGCAGCGGCAGGTCGTGGTGGTTTGTGTTCCTGATTCAGGCAAGCAAGAAAACATGCAGGGAACAGGCATGCTAGACACAATTAGCGGCGGTGAGATTGTCGGGACGGTAGCGGTGGTGGATGGTTCTGCAGATCAGCACGCGTGGATGGTGATGCGGGTTCGTGGCGGTTGTTCTGAGTGTAGAAGAAGACGATGACGTAGTGGAGCAAACATATTCAAATTTTTTGTTCTCTCCCTTTTTTTAAGCAACAAAACCCTAACTAGGGCACAACGACAAACCACAACGAAGAAGAGGAACGTGACAAGACAAAACAAACTAGCTACCAAGAACAGATTCAACCTAGAAGGATCAAACTTGCTCTGATACTAAGTTGAATATCAGAGTGCGAGACAAACAAACGAACAAACTGAATATGAAACTTTAATAAATAGAATTGCCAAGAATGTTACATGAACTAAAGAGATTACATCTTGACTGACTTGATAAAATAAACTAATACAATCACTACTATATATAGTGAAAACTAAAGCAAGAAGTGAAAACTAAAGCAAAACCCTAATTCTTGACAGCAAGAAACTCTAATATCCTTAGCCCCCAAGAAAACCATAAACAATAATAAAATAATAACTAATTTTCCAACACTAACTACACCCTTCGTATTTATCGTGAATCGTGATTTTTAAAATCGGTTACAAACCTTCATGTTTTTTTACATTGCACGCCAAAGTTCTGAATATCAATTTATTTTTATTGTCCTATGGACCTAGTAAATTGATGATCAAGCAGATATGGAACACGATTTTTATGATAGATTGAAGCAACACTTGTACCATTGTGACCAAATTGTGCGACTGTTTGTCCTTTCAAGAGAACTTCAAGCTCCTCAATTACTATTCTTGGTCTATGTGGAGGTCTTGTGGTCGTCACGTCATTAATTTAACTAAGAAACTAAAGGTCAAACATCCATAAGGCATAAAAAGTCCCATGTTTTCAAGCCATTGATAATACCTTTTGTAGTACTATTACACTTACAGAAGGAAAGAGTAGTGTGATGAAAGAGATGAAAATATTCGAGCTATGAAACTAAGATATGAAAATTTTTCTCAGCTGTCGAAGGGGCGATCTTCACAAGTAAGGACATCAAGATGAAACTCGAAATTACAGATAGTTAAATAAGAAAGGTACCAAATACCAAACATCTCCAAGCAAACAGAAAGGTACACTTTCATAAAAAATCTTGATATACTTTGGAACAATATAACATTAGAAGCAGAAAGGCTAGCACTACAGAGCTACAAAGAAGGCATCGTAAAAGTCTTGACGGTTATCTGCTCTACCTGCATGGAGGACGAATGAACACAATTACGCTTCAGGGAGCTGTGCTTAACGGTGGACGATAACCAATGTTCAATGCAGGTATATCAAAAATGTAAATAATTTGCAAAGACAAACATGCTACTATCAACCAAGTATTACTAGGGTGGGTTCGGTACGGTTACCGTAACAATTACCATACCAAATTTTTGGTTTGACAAACTATATACCATTACCGTGTCAAAATTTCAGTATTCCAAATAGTCCGGTTGACATGGTATGACAATGGTAATTACTACTTTGTTTTGGCTCATTTTTTTTTTTACCAAATAAGTCTGATTTTTTTTTTTTAATTGAATGGTTCGATGTCCATTTCATGAGCGTAAAATGAGCAACCAATGCATAAAAAACTTTGTTAATCGAATGATCATATCATGTCACGCTCGGAACCTTGGAGGTATATGCATTTGAACAAGAAGAAAATGAAAACCAAAGAAAATCAATGCTATCACCTTACCTGTTATTTTCCTCAGTAAGAAACTGCATCGTTATTCTCGAGTAAGGCGAGGCTTTCTACATAAGGTTCAGCATGGTAATATACATATCCATGAATTCCAAGATTTTCAAATTGCTTGCTCACAAGATCTAGACAAACTAATTCATACCTGTCAGGCTGTCATCATCACCCCAACAAGCATCTGTCCGTACCAACACTAGATCATCACTCTTCCTAAACCATAGTGGCCTGTAGAAAACTTTTCCTTGTGGACCTGGTGGAGTTGGAGTTTTCAGTTTGATCCATGACTCTTCCATGCCATACTCTTTCATCACCCATATCTCAAGACAAGTATAACGAAGATTGGACAGAGCAATAGATTTCCCGTTGCCTGAAATAGACAAGTGTGCGGTCCCAGCTGGGCATCTGAAATTCTTCGGTGCCATTATCCTGCGAAATGAATCGCTTCCCATGTCAAATGCCAATATGAAATATTCAAAACCATGGTTTGTCAAATGGCGCCATGCCTCAAAGTGAATAGCCCCATTAACAAAAGCAAGGGGTTTTCGAGGATTCATAACTAAACGTGCGAGATCCAAAGGACGAGGATCACTCCATGAGCCTCCAGCTAGCTAGTGAATAAACCTCATAAATAGTATTCATATCCTCACATAGATCAGTGACAAGTCTCACAACCTTGTAGTCATTAGTCACAGCATCAAAACCAAAACCAAAACCAATACAAGCATAGTACGGGTCAATTGTCGCGAAGGATAGATGAGGCTTAGGGAGTGTCACTGACTTTCTTATAGACGGGTTGCATAACATGAACGTGTAACCTAAACGGTCCGTATCATCAGTAAGGAACACCAGCCCATTACAAATTCCAACCACGCGAAGAAATTTATTCATCTTGGGAACAATTGGAAATTCTAGCTTGCAGTACTCATCAAAAGCATGGTTGTCATAGTGCAAATTGTAATGCTCCTCCCTTGGTTCGTCTGCGCAAATGTTGACGTTGTTGTGCCTTGGCTGATTATCTTCACCAACATACAAACCCACAGTTGAATAGTTTAAAATACAAGAAATAAAGACACCGAGAAATTTACGAGGTTCGGCAAAAACCTGTCTACGTCCTCGGAGAGATATTGCTCTTCACTATGAGAAAAACAGTACAAGTTACACATGAGTTAAATCGACATAACCCAATCCCATATCCCTTGTACACCCTCTCACAGAATTTTCCCAAGAGCCTCACTCTACCCCAAGAGTTCTTTCACAAGAGATTTTTCACTCTAGCTCTCTAGATTTTTTCTCACCCATGCCCCCTTGTTTAGCCAAATGCTCTCACCATCTCTTTTTATGCTTTTCTTCATCCTAGCCAAATAATTATGGCTTTGAAAAAAGTTACAAAACAAGGAGCAAATTAAGCCACAAAATAAGCCACAAAACAAGCCACAAAACAAGGAAACATAATCCTCATCAATTTTGTTTTGTTTCCTAGCCTAATTTGGCCACTATCCAACAATCTCCACCTTGGCCAAATTGTACCAAAGTCCATTGGCCTTACGTACCAGCATGCACACTCTGAATCAACCTCGTTGGTCCTGTTCCGATTCAGTCACTGCTAATGCATGTGCAGCTGCTGCAAGCAAAAAAAAACATTTAGCTTCAGACAGGATCTCGACACATCCTCGTCTCCTCCAGTAGGTTTTCCTCATCTTCATTGTCTGCAACTTGGAAACTTGTTAGTGCACCCATTTCCAGCAACACCCGTCGAGCCAGACAAACATTCCTCACACTTCTCATTCTTCAGGACCATCTTATCACCTGTGAATCCCATAGCTCCACCTGCTGCAAAACCCCTGCAACACTTGAGACTATACATCACCAGGAGATGTGTTGCTTCGAGTACCTAGAGGGCATACTCGAAGTCTTCCGCCACAAAATTGCTGCTACCTGGACCAAGATCATCCTTTCTTTTTCTCAAAGGACAATTTATCTTTTTATGCCCGAATTCTTTGCAGTCATAGCATTGTGGTCCCTTGCCTTTGGAGCTTGATTTGAACTTGCTGTCTCTCTCAAATCCTCCTCCCAATTTTCTTCCATGATTCCAACCTTGAACAGCTAAAGCAGTCTCGTGCCCACCATCAACAATGGTTTTCCTCTTTTGTGTATCATAAGACACCAAAGAAGCTTGCACCTGCTCCAAACTTACTGTATCTTTTCCATGCAATAAGGTTGTCACAAGATTCTCATACGAATCTGGAAGTGAGGTAAGAAGTAAGAGGGCTTTATCTTCTTCCTCAACCTTAACATCAACTTTCCTCAATTGATCCAAGTATCCATTGAACACATTCATGTGGTCCATGAGATTCCCGCCTTCATCCATCTTCAGCTTGTACAGCTTCCTCTTCAGATGTAACTTGTTGGTCAAACTCTTAGCAATATAGAGTTTTTCCAACTTCTCCCACAATGCGGGCGCAGAATCTTCATCCATAACATTGTTGATAATGTTATCAGCTATGCAGTGTCGAATCATGCTAACACAACGCGACTCCAGCTCCTCCCACTGGTCATCTGTCATTTCTTTAGGCTTTCCATCTTTTCCCTTCAAAGCTCTAACCAAGCCTTGTTGAGTCAAGACATCCTTTACTCTCATCTGCCAGAGAGTAAAACTGTCCTTCCCATTAAACTTCTCAACTGAAAACGACATGTTTGTAGTCATCATGGTGAATAATAAATCTGAACCTTCAATGAACCAAAGCCTCCAACAAAGCTCTGATACCAATTGTTGTGCCTTGGCTGATTATCTTCACCAACATACAAACCCGCAGTTGAATAGTTTAAAATACAAGAAATAAAGACACCGAGAAATTTACGAGGTTCGGCAAAAACCTGCCTACGTCCTCGAAGAGATATTGCTCTTCACTATGAGAAAAACAGTACAAGTTACACATGAGTTAAATCGACATAACCCAATCCCATATCCCTTGTACACCCTCTCACAGAATTTTCCCAAGAGTCTCACTCTACCCCAAGAGTCTCACTCTACCCCAAGAGTTCTTTCACAAGAGATTTTTCACTCTAGCTCTCTAGATTTTTTCTCACCCGTGCCCCCTTGTTTAGCCAAATGCTCTCACCATCTCTTTTTATGCTTTTCTTCATCCTAGCCAAATAATTATGGCTTTGAAAAAGCCACAAAACAAGGAGCAAATTAAGCCACAAAATAAGCCACAAAACAAGCCACAAAACAAGGAAACATAATCCTCATCATGATGTTCCCTCATCAATTTTGTTTTGTTTCCTAGCCTAATTTGGCCACTATCCAACAGACGTTGCTGGAAAGAATAGCTCTAGGAACACAGTGGAGTAAGCGGAGTTGGGTGCCAAACTGGTTATTAAGAGAGATTGTACGGTTGAGGTGGGTGCGTATAAAGCTGGGATTTTTGATCATGGAGTTCCATGGCTTGCACACTGATCGTGCACCTGATCAAAGATTTAGGTGGTAGTCTATATAGTATATCATGTACGATTTCCTCAGGCAAATTGTGAGACATTATTTCAAAATTTGAATTCCCAGGCTGTAGATTTCATAGAGATAAGTGAGGAAATATATATAATTACAAAACAATAACCTAGATATAATTGAGAAGAAACTAAAATTCAAGGGAAGTGTTGTTATAACAAAACCTAAAACAAAAGAGAACTACAAAATCCTTCTCTTGAAAAAAAAAAAAAAAAAAAAAAGCAAAAGAAAAAAGAGACATTAGGAAACACAATATTTGTGGAGAAGGTTGATGTTCCACTATAAAACCAATTGGCAATATGGGAGTAGTCCAACCTCTTATAAGCCCATACAAGATCCCTCCTCCCATCAATGTGGAATTCATTCTCAACACGCCCCCTCACGTGGCAAATTTTCAAGCCTATCACGTGGACAACACAACGAGGTGACGTGAAGCGCCTGTGGCCTTTTGGCTTTACACGTGAGACAGCCTACTCCGAGACCATGAAGAACGTTGAGGTTCCACCATAAAACCAATTGGCAACAAGGGGAGTAGCAAAGATCAAACAGCTAGCTGTTTTAACAGTAGAGCAACCAAATATCCTTGCATTAGGTTTGCTTTGGAAACTATTACGTTAAATGTAATTGAAATGCAGTAAAGATCAAAGCAACTGTTTTAACAGTAGAGCAACCAAATATCCAAATCCATCTGAAGAAACGAAGAAAAACACCATTGTTATAGGAAATAAGCTCTTCTAATAAAAACACCAGAAAAAAAGAAGAAAAGACTTTAGAAACTCACAAATTCGATGAGCCGAAAATTGGAATTAAGGAAGCGAGCCTTGTCCTTCTGATAGAAATTATAATCTGATAATTATATTCATAGCTCAAAGGTATATAATCTCTATAAAACAGGAATACAATCAGAATTATATTACAATAATTATTCCTAAAGGCCTTCATCTTTCTGGGTTCTAGGGCGTTGCTTTCTGTAGGTGAGGGAAAGGCATCGGCACAAACCCTAGTGGAAGGAAGATCCTGTGTATCTCCCTCTCTCTATTTATATGCCCGTTGGAGATTTAAGGGCCTTCATCTTGTGTTTATACAGGGATTAATGATAAACTTTACCGCTTTAATTTATCTAACTTCTACTTTGGCCCTCTATTTTGGAGGGTATCTTAGATGTATGGACCTTAAGCAGTCAATGTGGCGTCTCGGTTTAACGACACCAGTTTTGGCCTAATGGTACTAATTTCGGTCTGATGATACAATATCAAATATTAATCTAACTTCATATAATATTATGTTATTGAACTAGAATGTCACTGTAGAATTTGTTCATAGTGTCCAATTTAAGTGTATTTGACCATATAAAGTCAAACAGTCTAAAATAAACCGGACTGTAATAATTGATTTGGTGAAGCTTTGGCGAACTTATAAAATGGCTTTAAAGAACTAATCTGACCACTTTATTCTTTTTTATACAAGCAATATTAATATTTTAATTTGCCCTTAGAAAAGGAGAGAAGGTTTGAACTTCAGAGGTAGAGGCTAAAAGGAAAAGGCCTTAACCATTATGTGAATATACCGCTTAAAGACTGACAACATATGTTTCTGTTAGTTTTAGTTGGATAGATTCGTGACTAATACATAAGATGTTGAATTTGAAAATTAATAGAACTGTGTGTATTTTTGCTCACTACTATCAAGTATTAATAATGTTCATCATCCTACTTATTATCTATTACACAAATTTTGAAATTTAAACTCATCAAATAGTACAAAAATAGAGTGATGAGTATCACCATCAGTTGAGGGTGGTGAACAAAGATATTTTCAAGAGAAATACTAAAGAGACTCTTTCAAAGTAGGACTCTCTATGAACTCTCCGCCACTTCATATTTTTTTCTACATTGTTTATGTTTATCATTTGAGGGTGGTGAAATATTTCAAGAGAATTGCTAAGAAGACTTTTTCAAAGTATGACTCCCCGCCACCTTATATTTTTTCTACAATGTTTTATCATGTTGACATTGTTGTAGGCCTATTTAATTGAGCTATCTAAGAGATAGAGAGAGAGGAGAGAAATTTAATTGTGAGGTGTGTGTTGTATCACCCTATTATAGTAGTATGATAGGTTAAATCCTTACCCTTTTAGGATTACAACTCTAATATAAATTAGGCTACTAAAAGGAATATAAAAGATACTCCTATATATACTAGGATTTACACAATTACATTCATATTCCAAATATGACTGCAACAGGCATGCAAATTGTGCTAAAAACATGAGGTGGTGGAGAGTCCCACTTTGAAGAGTCTCCTTAGCATTTCTCTATTTCCAATAGAATTTTGAAGTTATTGTAATTACAATCATAAAAACATGAGGTGGTGGAGAATCTCACTTTGAAGAGATTCTCCTTACTTTGGGCTTTGTTTGGAAACAACAAGAAAGAACTTCTATTCAATGGAAATGCAAATGGTAAAAAGGGGCCAAATTCCCAGTCATATCCTACCAAACAGAAAGAAGGGCAACAGATTCAAAGTCTTCATAAAACTTCTGAAGAATATTATGTCATCAGCTGGCAGCTACACAGAAGCCGTCGTACCACCTTACCTGTTGTTTTCCTCAGTAAGAAACTGCATCGGTCTTGTCGAATAAGACGAGGCTCTCAACATAAGATTCAACATAGAAATGTCCATATCCATGAATTCCAAGACTTTTAAATCGCTTGCTCACAAGGTCTACACAAGCTAATTCATAACTTTTATCATCATACCAACAACCATCAATCGGTTCCAACACTACATCACCACTCTTCCTAGAACATGATGGCAAGTACCTAACTCCTCTTTGTGGACCTGCGGGACATAGAGTTGTCTTGGTCCACGACTCTTCCACGCCATACTCTTTCATCACCCATATATCAAGACAAGGCTCTCCAATATTACTGTAATAAGGCTTGGACAGAGCAATAGATTTCCCGTTACCTGAAATATACCAGTGCTCGCCACATGAGCTTCTCGAATTTTCTGGTGTCATTATCCTGCGAAATGAGTCGCTGCCCACGTCAAATGCCAAAATGAAATCTTCAAAACCACCATATGTCAAACGCTTGAATGCCTGCCAGTGAATAGCACCATTAACAAAAGTTGTTTGGCAAGTTCTTTTAAGTCAACTTATGTGATCCAAAGAACAAGGATCACTCCATGAGCCTGCCGCCAGTGAATAAACCTCATATAAAGCACTCGGATCATCCCATTGATCAACGGTAATAACCACAACATTGTAGTCATTAGTCACAGCGTCAAAACCAAAACCGATACAATCATGATAACCGCGATATCCTTTGAAGGTATAATGAGGCTTAGGAAGGGTCACTGACTTTCTCGTAGACGGGTTGCATAACATGACGGTGTTACCTGAACAAGATTTATAATCCGCAAGAAGCACCAGCCCATTACAAATGCCGACCACATTTAAAACTTTATTGCGCAGTTCGTCCTTGGGAACAATTGGAAATTCTAGTTTGCAGTACTCATCAAAAGCAAGGTTATCATAATGCAAATTGGAATGCTTCTCCAATAACTCTTCTTCAATCTCACCATTGCTGTTGCTAAAATGTTTAACTACACGATCACAGTACACAAGGAGGAGGTGGGTGCCAAACTGGTTATTAAGATCGATTGTACGGTTGAGGTGGGTGCGTATAAAGCTCGGATTTTTTATCATGGAGTTCCATGGCTTGCACACCGAGGTGCATATGATCAAAGATTTCGGCGGTAGTCTATATAGTATATCGTGTATGATTTCCTCAGGCAAATTGTGAGCCATTGTTTCAAAATTTCAATTCCCAGGCTGCAGATTTCATAGAGACAGACTGAGTGAGGAAATATATATATAATTACGAAACAATAACCTAGCTATAATTGAGAAGAAGAAACTAAAATTCAAGGGAACCGTTGCTATAACAAAAACTAAAACAGAAGAGAACAACGTAATCCTGCTCTTGAAAAACGAAGGAAAAAAAAAAAAAAAGACATGAACTCACAATATTTGATCGCTGAGCCGAAAATTGGAGTTGAGGAAACGGAGTCTCGTTCTTGTGTTAGAGAAGAAAACGTGTTGGAAGCTAGGGTTTTGATTGCGTTGGATGAGCTTCCTGCATCATCTAATTAAATGGTTAAGTGCTTCTTCGATTCTAAAAGCATTTTTTTTAGCTTTATGGATCTTTATGGATAAGCACAAGAAAGGTATTTCTTGAATAAGATATGAAAAATTTTATTTGGACTCATGTAATATCTTTTTATACCCAATTTATTTTGTACACCCATATTATTATTAATTAAACTATCAATATCTCTTTAAATTCAAATTTAATACTTAAAATACCCTCGCAAACCCAATTTAATATGTTAATTTATCTATAGACCCATTTAAAAGCTTGAATTGTAGGCTTCATCTTTACGCGCAAGTTTCATATTCTTTTTGTTTCCATATTATAATCTACGAGCATCTTCCCGCCAAATAACGTGCGTGATAATTGATTCTTTTATTTTATTTTTTTTTTCCAAAAAAAAATTAGTAGTAAGTTGTCTTTTATTATCGTAGTGGAAATGTTAAGTTTTTGCATGACAGTTGAGTTTAAATTATGACGATGGTTAATCTAATATTTAATTTAACAAAATTTATCGTTTGTCAAAAAAAAAAAATTAGTAATTAATAATTTTAAATAGTTTTTGACCAAAAAAACAAAACCAATGGCTACTTCTCTACGTGGGGCTTTTTTTTTAATTCCAAATTATTTTACTAATTTGCTCTTATTTAGTTAAATTATTCTTTTTAAAAGTTGTAAGAAAAGGGGCATTTTTTATGTTACGAATGTTTCACCAAATTTGTCATTTTACTTTCAAGGTACCCTTCAAAAAGTACTAAAAAAACGTTTTTATAATCCATATATAACCACTTTTTTGTTTTCTTTCAAACGTACATATTTGGTTACTTGAAACAACTATTAGCCGCTCTAAACGCAAATGTCTAACAAGCCTTTACTAAGATTCGGTGTCGGTGTGTTATACTTCCTTTACCAACCCTCCCTTTTCTCTTTATTTCAAATAAAATATCAATGAAAAATCAAGCATTTTTGCTCCACTTGCAAAAACTAATAAAGGTTTTAAGTGTGCAGCATTTTTTTTTTTTTAGTGCATCGATATTTTTTACATTAAGAGGAGGGAGAGTTTGGTTGGGCTACACAATGGGTAACCTAATTTGGCATTGAATTTGCCATCTGCAAGATTCGAACCTAAAACATTTCACTTCCAAATAAAAAGAAAAACCACCAAATCATAGTACTGAATGGCAAGTGTGCAACACATCTCTTAAGTACACATAACTTGAACTTCCTACACATAAGTCGACCAGTTGACCATGATATTGTTCCCTTTGCATTTTGAATTATCGAAAAATGGTTACAAACCCGACAAATCATTAGAAGACTTTTCAAGCAAGAGATGTCATTCTTCAGTATCCTAAACTCAAAAACTAACTTATGAACAACATTCAAGTCAAAAACCAAAACAATTGCGGATGAAACCAAACATCTCCACTCTATATATAGAAAAATTAAAACCCTTCCGAAAAAAAACTAAACTAAATCCAAATCCTCCATTTTTACATGATAAATCCCAAGTACAAGCGATGTCGAAACGCGAAATTACAGATGGTTAAATAAGAAAGGTACCAAATCCCAAACACCTCCTAGGAAACAGAAAGGTACACTTCCATCAAATATTGAAAATCTTGATACACCTTGGAACAATTTAACATCAGAAGCAGCAAGGCTAGCACCACGCAGCTACAGAGAAGGCACCGAAAGAGTCTTGAAGGTTATCTGCCCCATTTTCTACCTGCATGGAGGACAAACGAATGTGCTTAACGGAGGACAATAACCAATGTTCAACGCAGATATGTACAAAATGTAAAAAAATATCCAAAGACGAACATGCTACTATCAAGCAGCAAGTATTACATGGCCTGCACCTTGAAAGGCAACAACGTAGACTGAAGTGTTCCTCGTGATTTCACGGGAAAATAACATTTATTAGAGTTATCACTCCTAGTATGTCCTGCTTTCATTAATTCTCCCACATTGGTGGTTTTTGAAGTATCATCAATCAGCAATTCGGTTCAATGTCCATTTCATGAATGTAAAATAATTCAATGTCCATTCATGAATGTAAAATAAGCAACCAATTACAGGGCCATAATGATTCAAGCAACAAAAGCATAACAAACTTGGAGGTATATGCATTAGAACCAGAAAATGAAAACCAAAGAAAAACTAATGCTATCACCTTACCTGTTCTTTTCCTCAGTAAGAAACTGCATCAGTCTTGTCGAGTAAGACGAGGCTCTCAACATAAGATTCAGCATAGTAATATCTATATCCATGAATTCCAAGATTTGTATATTGCTTGCTCACAAGGTCTAAACAAACTAATTCATGCCTACTATCATCATTCACAAAACTTTTAGTTAGTACCAACACTACATCACCACTCTTCCTAAACCATAATGGTTGGTACAAAGATTGTCCTTCTGGACCTGGTGGACATAGTGTTATCAACTTGGTCCATGACTCTTCCAGGCCATACTCTTTCATCACCCATATATCAAGACGAGGCTCAATAATTTCAGTATAATAAGAATGGGACAGAGCAATAGATTTCCCATAACCTGAAATACACAAATGCTCACTGTATAACCTTCTGAAATCCTTTGGTGTCACTATACTGCGAAATGAGTCGCTGCCCACATCAAATGCCAAAATGAAACATTCAGAACCACCATTTGTCAAACGGCGCCATCCATCCCAGTGAATAACACCATTAACAAAAGCAGTGGGTTTGCGAATATTGTTAAGTCCTAATACGTGATCCAAAAAACAAGGATCACTCCATGAGCCTCCAGCCAGTGAATAAACCTCATAAAAAGTACTCGGATCCTGATCCTCCCTATGATCAATGGTAATTCTCACAACCTTGTAGTCATTGGTTACAGCGTCAAAACCAAAACCCATACAATAATAATAACCGGGATCTCCTTTGAAGGTATAATGAGGCTTAGGAAGGGTCACTGACTTTCTCATAGACGGGTTGCATAAAATGAAGGTGTTACCTGAACAAACTTTATTATCAGCAAGAAGCACCAGCCCATTACAAACGCTGACCACGTCTAAAACTTTATTGCGCAGTTCTTCCCTGGGAGCAATTGGAAATTCTAGTTTGCAGTACTCATCAAAAGCAAGGTTGTCAGAATACAAATTACATTGCTCCTCCAATAACTCAAGGTCACCATGGCGGAATCTAGACCGTTTAACTATACGAGCACAGTACACAAGGCGGAGGTGGGTGCCAAACTGGTTATTAAGATCGATTGTACGGTTGAGGTGGGTGCGTATAAAGCTGGGATTTTTTATCATGGAGTTCCATGACTTGCACACTGAGGTGCACCTGATCAATGTTTTAGGAGGTAATCTAAACAGGATATCAAGTATGATTTCCTCAGGAAAATTGTGAGCCATTGGTTCAAACTTTGAATTCCCAGGCTGCAATTTCCATCTGAACATTCATATCAAAAACTAAAAAAAATTAAAACTTGCATATAAAATCAAAAACCCATCTGAAAAAAAACGAACTTAAACCCAAATCCTCATTTTTTTTTTTTATAGGATAAATAATAAACCCCAGAAAAAAAGAAATTAAAAAATCAAGGTTCAGGAACTCACAGCATTCGATGAGCCGACCGAAAACGCAGCTGAGGAAGCGAGTCTCGGTCGAGCGAGGGCTTTTGCTTGATTGGAAACAAAATCTGAAAGAGAGGGAGGGAGAGAGAGAAAAAGAGCAACGACACGACGTCGTTTTCGGCTATTTATTTAATTGCTAATTTAAAACTTGAATTATGGGCTCTGCTACATGACCCACTATATGTTTTCAAAACTGGTCCGGCGCAGGACGAACCCACGCATAGTTCGCATCGCACTATTCACATTTGCTTTGAATTCGCAATAGGTGTCAGCTTGTTCCTCTAAAGATAGCGGTAGAAATCTCTTACGATGTTGGCATGTGAGATCCCACATGGTCAGGGGAGAGAAGGTGATGTGTTTTATATGTACATGTCCACCTCCCTATAAAACATGTTTTGGGTGGAAATCCAAGAACAAATTCGTGAGTGCATACCCCAAAGTGGACAATATCTTACTATACGGACTGAGATGTGATATGGATGCAATTAGCACAATTTTACGTGGCAAGTATTAGAAAGTGAAGTGAACCTCAACACCTAGCATATTAATGTAGCTACTTTATTACATCACTTGTGTGCCTTCGTTAGGTAATAAGCGTGGATTTTTCTTTGGCAGTAATTTGAGACTAAGGTTGAGATATTTCGTAGTAAAATCCTATATCGTTTGACTCATTTGTGTTGTAGGGTACCTTATTATTGATTTTATCTTTTTTTTTGGGTCGTCTCGAGGGTTTATACTTTACGCACAAGGTACTCCAATCTTAAATTTAAATGAGTTCTTCACGTATCGTTGAAGTACTAAATATGTGGACATCTAACAACTATAGACAAATAGCAAATAATCTCTACATAAGATCATTTTAAATTGGTTAACCATAGACTAGTTGGTCATGATATTGTCCCCTTTGCATGTTGCGTTGTTGAAAAATGGTTACAAACCCGACAACTCATTAGAAGAATATTCAGTCAAGAGATGTCATTGTTACAGTATCCTAAACTAATCATGCATTCCCAATCATCTCCTACCAAACAGAAAAGCACGAATTCATCAAAGATTATAAGTCTTCGTAAACTTCTGAAGAAAAGGTACCAAATCCCAAACGATCGCCTAGCAAACAGAAAGGTACGGTTTCATCAAAGATTGAAAATCTTGATACACTTTGGAACAATTTAACATCAGGAGCAGCAAGGCTAGCACTACGCAGCTACAGAGAAGGCATCGTAATGAAGGTTATCTGCCCCATTTTCTACCTGCATGGAGGACGAATGAATGATGTTAACAATTACATGGTACCTCCAAGCAAGTGTATTACATGGTCTGCACCTTGAAAGGCAACAACGTAGAATGATGAGTTGCTCGTGATTTCACGGGCAAATAACATTTACTAGAGTTATCACTACTCGTATGTCCTGCTTTCATTAATTCTCCCACATTGGTGGTTTTTGAAGAATCATCAATCACCACTTCGGTTCAATGTCCATTTCATGAATGTGAAATAAACAACCAATTACAGGGCCATAATTAATAATTCAGGCAACAAATCCATAACAAACTTTGTTCCGACGCCAGAATCTTACGGTCATATCAAGTCAGTAAGTTGGGACCTTAGAGGTATATGCATAAGAATAAGAAAATGAAAACCAAAGAAAAATCAATGCTATCACCTTACCTGTTCTTCTTCTCAGTAAGAAACTGCATCGGTCTTGTCAAGTAAGATGAGGCTCTCAACATAAGATTCGGCATAGTAATATCTATATCCATGAATTCCAAGATTTTTAGATTGCATGCTCACAAGGTCTAGACAAATTAATTCATGCCTACCAGTATCAGTCGGTACCAACACTAGATCACCACTCTTCCTAATACATAATGGCCTGTAGCAAACTCCTGTTTGCGGACCTTTTGGACATAGAGTTGTCAATTTGGTCCATGACTCTTCCATGCCACACTCTTTCATCAACCATATATCAACACAATGCTCTCCAATATTAGTATAATAAAGCTTGGACAGAGCAATAGATTTCCCGTAACCTGAAATATAAAAGTCCTCGCCGCATGAGCTTCTGAAATTCTCTGGAGTCAATATCCTGCGAAATGTGTCGCTGCCCACGTCAAATGCCAAAATGAAATATTCAGAATCACTATTTGTCGAACGGTGGTATGCCTTCCAGTGAATAGCACCATTAACAAAAACGGGTTTGCAAGTTCTTTTAAGTCCGTTTACGTGATCCAAAGAACAAGGATCACTCCATGAGCCTCCAGCCAGTGAATAAACCTCATAAAAAGCACTCGGATTGGGCCATTGTTCAAAGGTAATTCTCACAACCTTATAGTCAGTAGTCACAGCGTCAAAACCAAAACCAATACAATCATAATAACCGCGAACTCCTTTGAAGGTATAATGAGGCTTGGGAAGGGTCACTGACTTTCTCGTAGACGGGTTGCATAACATGACGGTGTTACCTGAAAAAAATATACAATCCGTAAGAAGCACCAGCCCATTACAAACCCCGACCACCTTTAAAACTTTATTGCCCGCTTCTTCCTTGGGAACAACTGGAAATTCTAGTTTGCAGTACTCATCAAAAGCAAGGTTATCATAATGCAAATTGCAATGCTCCAATAACTCAAGGTCACCATGGCAGAATCGAGACTGTTTATCTATACGAGTACAGCACACAAGGAGGAGGTGGGTGCCAAACTGGTTGTTAAGATCGATTGTACGGTTGAGGTGGGTGCGTATAAAGCTCGGATTTTTTATCATGGAGTTCCATGGCTTGCACACCGAGGTGCATAGGATCAAAGATTTCAGCGGTAGTCTATATAGTATATCTTGCATGATTTGCTCAGGCAAATTGTCAGCCATTGTTTCAAAATTTGAATTCCCAGGCTGCAGATTCGATAGAGATCGAGTGAGTGAGGAAATATATATAATTACAAACAATATCCGAGCTATATAATTGAGAAGAAGAAACTAAAATTCAGGGGAACTGTTGCTATAACATAAACTAAAACAGAAGAGAACAAACAAAATCCTGCTCTTGAAAAAGAAGAAGAAGAAGAAGATAAAAGATAATAAGAACTCACAAGATTTGATCGATGAGCCGAAAATTGGAGTTGAGAAAACGGAGTCTCGTTCTTGTGTTGCGTTAGAGAAGAAAGCGTGTTGGATGCTAGGGTTTGATTGCGTTGGATGAGCTTCATGCATCATCTATTTATAGGTTCGCTTTTGAAATTATTACCTCTCCTCAAGTAAAAGTACCAGAGTCGCATTCTAACGAGGACATCCCTTCTTTTGTTACTCTTTCTTGCTTAAATATTACGTTAAATATTAAGTACTATTGTCTTTTAAAACATTATTATTGTTGTGGCCTATATTTAATTGACAAGGAGAGGGGGCCGGGCGGCCAGGAGAGAAAATAGATGTGTTTGTAGGGTTGTGTAGAGGAATGTGTGTGTTATCTCCTACGCAGTGTCTTTATTTGTAGTAATAAGATAAAACAAATCCTTCATTCCAAAGGAATACAAGTCCATATAGGAAAAGATAATTAGAATCAAATATAATATAGGATTTACACAATCACACTTAAACAAGAAGTTTACAACAATTATACTGATTATGGACTAATTTAATCTCATGTTACGAATTCAATACCAAATTAGGTTGCCCATTATGTGGCTTGGCCAAACTCTCCCCTCCCCTTAATGATATTGTTGTACTAAAAAAAACATTTGTTTAGCTTTATGGATAAGCACAAGAAAGGTATTTCTTGGAGAAGATAATTAATCAAAACTTTAGGGCTAATTACACCCTTCATATTTATGGTGATTTTTAAAACAGGTTACAAACTTTTAATTTTTTGCACACCAAGGTTTTGAAATCCTATCAATTTAATTTTATCGTCTATTAAACCTTCTAGACCTCCAGTAGATTGATGGTCAAGGAGATGTAAACGTCTATCATCTCCATGCGAATTTTGACCTTAGCTTTTTGTTTTGATTGGTATTAGCGAAAGCTTGCTCGACTTAATAATAGTTGTATTACTCGACTTACTTACTAGCTGTAGTTCTTACTAATATATAAATTTAGTTCATTTAGAGTTCTAAACTGAGTACACTAGGATAACAGTAGTTTCCTCGTTTCTCCTTTTTATGAACACATAATGATCAGCATTGCTTCTCAAGAAACCCTCGATTTTGACAGAATGCTTTGCATAGCCACACTTGGACCATTGTGACCAAATTGTGCAACCGTTCGCCGTTTCGAGAGAACTTGAAGATTCGTAATGACTATTTTTGGTCTATGTGGTGCAAATTACTTCCACATCGATCCATAAACAGGTCTCGTGGTTGTCAAGTCATCAATTTAACGAAGAAACCGAAGGTCAAACATCCACAAGGCACAAACAGGTCCCATGGTTTTCAAGTCATTGATACTACTTTTTGCAGTAGTATTACACTAAAACAAGGAAAGAGTAGCGTGATGAAAGAGATGAAGATATTCGAGCTACGAAAGTTTTCATCGGCTATCAGAGGTGCGAGCAATAGCAAACTTAGCGACGGGATATTCATCACACGGCAGATTATCCCTTGTACAAGCGACGTCCCTTTTCTAGTCAAAACTTGAAATTACAGAGAGTTATATAAGAAAGGTAACAAATCTTGATGCACTTTGGAACAAATTAGCATTAGAAGCAGCAAGGCTAGCACTAAGCAGCTACAGAGACGGCATTTTCTTCCTGCATGGAGGATGAATGAATGCAATTAAGCTTCACAAAGCCGTGCTTAACGGAGGACAATAACCAATGTTCAACGCAGGTATATCCGAAATGTAAATAATATACTATCAAGCAAGTATTAGAGTTATCACTACTAGTATGTCCTGCTATCATTAGTTGTCCCACATCGGTGAAGTATCATCAATCACCACTTCGGTTCAATGTCCATTTCATGAATGTAAATGAGCAACCAATGCATAACATACTTTGTTAATCGAACGGTGATATCAAGAAGTAAATGAAAACCAAAGAAAAACCAATGCTATCACGTTACCTGTTCTTTTCCTCAGTAAGAAACTGCATCGGTCTTGTCGAGTAAGACGAGGCTCTCAACATAAGATTCAGCATAGTAATATATATATCCACGAATTCCAAGATTTGTACATTGCTTGCTCACAAGGCCTAGACAAACTAATATAAATATCTAAACAGGATATCATGTATGATTTCGTCAGGAAAATTGTGAGCCATTGTTTCAAACTTTGAATTCCCAGGCTGCAATTTCTATCTGATCAAAGCAACTGTTTTAACAGCAGAGCAACATTCATATCAAAAAAATAAAAAACCCATCTGAAAAAACGAACACTAAATCCAAATCCTCAATTGTTATAGGACAAATTATTAAGATAATTTAATATCAGAGCAATTTCCATCTCATCGAAGCAACTGTTTTAACAGCAGAGCAACATTCATATCAAAAACTAAAAAAATTGCAGATGAAACCAAACATCTCCACTCTATATACGAGAAAAACCAAAACCCATCTGAAAAAACTAAAACTAAATCCAAATCCTCCATTTTTACAGGATAAATTATCTTAAAAACCCCCCAAAAAGGAAAATTTTAAATGAAAAAAAAAGTTCAGGAACTCACAAAATTCGATGAGCAGAAAAATGGAGCCGAGGAGCGAGTCACGTTGTTGTGCTCCGTTGGCGGACGCTTTCAAGGTTCTATGGCATCGATTTCTGTCGGTAATTGTTATTGTGGTGAGAGAAAGGCATCGGCAAAAACCCTAATGGTTCAGGACTCCATTTATATGGCCGTTGCATATTAAATTTAAAAAGCTTCATCTCGGGTTTAAACAGGGTTTATTGATTTCATTTTGGGGGCTATAACTAATTTATAATTGACACCTCATTTTGGAGAACAACTTAGATGGATCGGCAAACTATCAATATGGCGTCTCAGTATAGCAACAGAACGAGCTGTACATAAATTAATTTTACTTTATATAACATTGTGTTATTAAATCAGAACGTCATCGTAACGGTGTATCCGATCTATTTAAGTTATGCTCTTCTCTTTGTCTCGTAAGACTTTCATAAAAGTTTTCAACCCAAAAGACTAATACATTGTGATAATTGGAGGTGAACGACAATCCACCAAATTGTCCAAACCAATTGATTCGTTTGAACTAGCTTAAAAAGAACTAGGTTGACAACTTTTTCTTCTTATACAACCGATATTACTATTTTAATTTAGACTAGAAAAATAGGAGAATCTTTGAGGTTGAGAGGCAGTGGCTGAAAGAAGAAGCCCTAAAATAACTGAAGATGTTAGATTTGAAGTTTGAGAGAATTTTTAAGTTACTAAATTATATTGTCTTAGAAAGGGAAAAATGAGTGGAAGCTTATGGATTTTTTTTTTTTTTTTTTTTTTTTTTTAAGAAATCAACAGAAAAAAAAATCAAATTTACCCATTTCAATTGCTAAAACAATCCATGTTCAATTAGCAATCGATATTTCATCGTTATGTTGTCAATATAAAAGTGATACGTCATTATGTTTTGAATATATGATCGAATCAATACATCACAGTCAATTTTGAGTCAATTATTTTCAACTTACTTTGGACGCTCTTGAAACTGATTTGTTGAAACATAAATTGCTAAAAGGACCAAGTCGATATTATTGTAATTGGTTCGATTACGATTTTGGTGTATAACCGATCTAATCGGGGCATGCCAACCTCTATTCGAAACTCAAAAGTAGAAGCAATACATTTAGGATGAACAAAGCAGCAGATCCCTGGTACAATAGATGTCTGAAACTCAAAAGTACAAGCAATACATTTGGGATATTCATCACAGGGTAGAAAATCCCGAGTACGAACGATGTCGAAACTCGAAATTACAGAATTCTCGTCCGATTTAAAAGAAATGTAAAAAATAGAGGAGAGAGAAAGATGAAAAGAGTAAGGACATGCAAGTTTATATTTTAAACTACTTTACCTGCAAGTTTTTATATTTTTTTTCCCTTCATTATAATCTATTAACCTCTCGCCACCTGCTAAGACGAGTGATAATTAATTTTTTTATATTTTTTTTATACCAAAAAGAAATCAGTAATTAATATTTCAAAACACTCAAAAAGAAGAAGCAACAACTTCTCTACGTCATTCCTTTCACAATTCTTTTTCATTTCAAATTACTTTACTAATTTGCTCTTATCTAATTAAATTGTTATTTTTAAAAGTTGTAAGAGATTTTTTTATGAGCTAGTTGGGCTTTTGTTAAAATATGACAAAATTATTTTTCAAATAGCAATTTTCGCACTCCCCGATTATTCTTTTTGCTCTTCTAATTATTTTTTCTTCATTGGTTTTCATCTAATGAGAAATGTTACAAGACTCTCTTAAAGTGAAACTTTTCATGAACTATTTGACACTTTATGTTTTTTTTACAATATTTTATAATATTGACACGTAAATTAATGTTAAAATGTATGATGACAGAGAGTATAAAAAACCCCACTTTGGAAAAAATCTCTCATCATCTCTTTTATGATTTGATTTGTTCAATTCTAAGTCTAGAAAGAGAGGGGGTGTGGAAGTAGAGGAGAGAACGAGTTATTTTCTTGATGAAAAATACAAGTTCTTATGAAAAAGTATTTAGAAGTACTCTCCCAAAAGTACTAAAAAGCGATTTTATAATCCATAATCACTTTCTAGTTTTCTGTCAAACGTTACCTAAAACATTTTTGGTTACTTGAAACAACTATTCTCCACTCCAAACGCACTATTGAACGAGCCATTATTAAGATACGATGACATTGTGTTATCCTTCTTCTCTCAACCCTCCTTTACTCTCTATTTCAAATCAAATATCAATGGAAAATCAAGCATTTTAAGTAGATAACTTGAATTTCCTACAAAAATCAACGAAAATTACGGATAATGTTGGCAAAAAGGCTTAAAACAGAGTGGATGGTGTAGTGAGTGAGACCGGTTAGGCCATGATATCGTCCCATTTGCATATTGCATTGTTGAAAAATGGTTACAAACCCGACTAATCATTAGAACAACTTTGAGGCAAGAGATGACATTGTTGCAGTATCCTAAACCAATCACGCATGCATTGCCAATAGCAAACGTCAAATGCAGATTGGCTTGGGATACTGCCACCGTCAAGTAAATTTCTCCCGCAAACGACGGGCTAGAGGGCATGTTCATTTGCACAAATAAAACTGAGCGCAAAATTGGAATCACCTTCTCGCCTTCAAATAAATTAAAATCCAAAAGAAACCATCTGGAATTACATATACATATTCCTAGGCTTATTACCAAACATTCAGGTCAAAGAAAGTGAAGAAAACTGACTAATCTAAATAGAGATCTAATATAAACACCAAAAAGAACAGATTTTCCATCCACATCCATCTGTACCGACTCCCAATTATCCGACACGTTAAGAATCCGCAAAAGAATTTCTACAATTTCAATCCATTGTGTCAACGAGGAGCTTACCGGCCTCCGGTAAGATAATGGTTTCGGAATTCTTTACAAAATCCATCATTCGATTTCTCCAAAAGTTGCTGTAATTCTGGAAGCTAAAATTCAGAACCGGTTCTTTCATCTGCGCGAAGAATGGGGGAGAATTAGAGTGAAAATCACAAATTAAATTGAGTTGATTTTGGAAAAGATTAGCAAAGGGATTCGAAACAAGGAAAGAAAAAGGATGTCGAACTGACATGTACATGCTAACTATACCACCGATGACTGGAACGCTGAGGAAACAATATCTGCTGAGATTCTTTTCTGTCAACCAAAGCCAAATCCTTCACTAGCTTCATGAATAGCAAGTAACAATCGTTCATGAAGCTGTTCTTTGGTGGTGTACTCGGGAAGGTCTAGCTGGTTAAAGCTGGAAAAGACATAGGAACACATTAGACACATCGAGCTTGACGAGAATGTGACGGGGACAAAGAAATGAACATTTTTTGTAAGGTAAGACGGAACCAAAGCAAATTATGTTTACACTAACCATGTATGAGCGGAGGGCAGCCTGTCAGGAGCTCCATAAGCCTTGTGAATCTGAAATTTCTGAGCACCAGATATACCTTGCAACGCCCTGAAACCTTCCAATGGAACCTGAAAATCGCAAACATTTAAATCATCAGCTACACAAGCCATTTCCAATCATTATACAATGGCAAATTTCAATGAGACAATATGCGCATTGTCAAAAACCATGTTCACAGGAAATGAAAATGATCTATGGAGTCTATAGACAACTGATATCAAGGTTAAATGCACAGGGTAAAAACAATGCAAGTCACCCTTTCAACGGAACTTGTGAAAAATGTTATGAACATTATAAAGGGCGGGGTTGGTTTGTTGGAAAAAGGGGATCGGCCAAGGGAAAAGGGGGGTCGTACATTATCAGAAAGTACAAAAGCCCATATAATATCCCTTTTAGTAGTGAACCAGCAGATATGGAGAAGTATATACACTATTTCATATTTCTTTTGTAGTACAAACAGTTACCTTTGATGTTCCAGTCACAAATTGCAGCAGTCTCGCCATGTCCTCCTTGTCGAAACTTTCAACCACGTCCCAGAACCATTTAACAACATCAGATGCTGATGTGTAGCCAGTGTACTCGGTGTTGGCCTTCAAATCAGCCACTGCAACGACAATGTTACCATTCAGATACCACAACAGAAGCAAAATATCATATCTATTAAATTATAAGCTCATTTAAAATGCAACTCACAATCAATCTCTGGAAGACCACTGATGAGTAGCTCAAGCTCCTTGTCATTGAAAATAGAGATAAGCTCTCTCGGGACCAATTCCT
This sequence comes from Pyrus communis, assembly GCF_041283825.1. Taxonomy (NCBI): domain Eukaryota; kingdom Viridiplantae; phylum Streptophyta; class Magnoliopsida; order Rosales; family Rosaceae; genus Pyrus; species Pyrus communis. The sequence continues at coordinate 28,718,288 of NC_142567.1, forward strand.
TAAACCCATCCATGAAGGAAGTAATTTGAGGACGGATAGCATTTGTCAAGATATGTTCAGCTACAAGGTCAACGTACTCGTGCTTCGTTTCTTCTGTAACCCGAATATTTCTTCCTCCAGGTTTCAGCTCATAATCAGTAACCTTTTCAAGAAGGAAGAAAGAAGGGACAACACAACAAACAAGTACAACATTAGTCAAACCCATGAGCTCAATTTAATGTTATAGCACTGAATGAAAATCTGATAGCATCTAAGGAAGACTATAATAACACTACGTGAAAAACCATAAGCTTTCAAAAAGAAAAAACAGAAATAAAAAGTTACATATAAATCAGAAGTTGACATTCAAACACCTGGTTTTTCTCATAAAGGATATGCTTTTCTTCATCCGCATCCATGCTAAACGTCAGGTCAGGAATGTCACTCACGTCATTCTGGACACGAGAGAAAAAAAATTAGAATTAAAAGAAACGTACACAATAAAGGAACTGAGAGTCTTAATCCACGCAGAAACAGAAGTTTAGAATACCACTACATCTTAGATCAGTTAACAAGATATGAACCTACAACGAAACCCATTCCAATCCAACCTTGGAACTCTTAAAAATCAGTGTGTGATCAAAAGCACACTAACCTCTAACATCCACTTTAAATTCTTGTAGTAATCAGGATCCACAGCCTCTATATCATGGTAAGTCACCTTTACACCAAGTATATGCTTGTAGAAGGATCGAGTGAAATAAACATCCAAAAGTTGCCCATCAAAAAGTGCCTTTGCAACCTGAATGAATTATCAGAGCAGCAAATGTTAAAGAGAAATTTAATACAGATTTATAAAGCCGGTTTCAAAAAGTCAATAGTCCAGAAGAATTACCACACGGCCCACAAATTTAAAATATGACAGATGTTCTGTCTGGTAGACAGAATTAGGGTTTGGCTGGAAAGTTGCATTGTTTCCTACAGTGGTGAAAAGCAATGCCCCCTTGTCAAATATGACCCTCGACAGTAATTGATACCACTCTCGTGTCAGACCTCCAGCATCAATACCCTCTTCCCCCTGGAATTGGACATTTAATCGTCCCTTCATGTCATGAGTAGGCCGCATGCGCAACTGATTATAAGAATCCTCCAAAACATAAGCCCGCCGAACACTTATTCTCAGAGGACCAGAGAGATGTTGCTCATGCTGTTGCCTAATTCTTGACCGGAAATGCGCTCTCTTGTTGTCAAAATCAATTAGCCTTGGTGCCTTCAGCATCATAGTAAGGGATTTCTCCAACAAACCTGGATTCTGTCTGATAAAAGCATTTAAAAGCCGGCGGTGCTTCTCAGCGAACTTTGTAAATGTAATAGCACCATCAAGCTTTCTCTGAGAATCCCCATAACTGTGGCACTTAGTAGTTGAAGGATCTGAGTTTCCAGAGGACTCTTTGACTTCTCTTGCAGTTATATTCGCCTGATCTTGCAGCATTGTAGAGTGGTTCTCTTGTAGCTTTTCACATAAAACAAAAAATGCCTCCATAAAAGGCAGGAGCCTCTGAGTTCCAGGGGGGAGAGGAGATGAAGAACCCTGTGCATGGTCTCCAACATTTACTATAGACATGGTTCGACAGAAAGAACTCTGACCCAGAGCTGTTTCAGTCGCACTTATACAGTTGCTTAATTCTTGCCACAGTGGCTCAAGTGCAACATTTAGCTTCCACATGATGGTATGCTCCTGCTCCGCATCATTCTCCAGTCCTGAATTCTCACTAGCCCTAGGTGAAGTGAGGGAGCAAAGTGCTTGTAATACACGTAAGATTGCTGACCCAGCCATTGATCCAGCACTTAAACCCAACATATGTGTGTTCCGGAGAGTGACAAGCTCCCCAACAGCTGAGGCACTCAAACCATGAGCTAGTTCTGACAGTGCTGAGACAAAAAGTTTTCGATGGGGCGCTGCAACTGAGGCCAACTTCTTCAAGACCTCACCAGCAAGCATATAAAGTTTATCTGAAAGCCTAATCAAGTAAATGGACTCAGATTAGACACTCATAAAAACATAGTTCATATATTGTAGGACAAACAAATGAGTGGCGGGTCTAATACGTTGGCAGAGGACATGCAAATAAAAAGGGAGCAACTACTCGTATAAAGTCACAACGGTTGATCTACAAAAATACTGCACAAACGTTCAAAGAATAAAATTGTAAGAATTAGAGAGCTAATAATACCCCTCACGACCAATAAGGCTGCAAAGATTCTGCAGATCAGATTCTGGCAGCTTCAAGAAAACATTATATGTATCCGTACTCCTCTTTCGATCTGAAGTTGATGATTCACCACTAACAGGCTTATCTCCCTGACCAGATTCTGATTCCAAAGGAGGACCCTTTTGACCATCTCCTGATGCTTCACCAACAGGCTTATCTGCCCCCTCAGATTGAGACTGGCCCTCTAATGTTGAAGCTGAAGTATACACAACAACCTGAAGCAGGCCCATGACCTGTAGCACCCAAAAAAAGAAACATGAGATGGTGTTGAACTATAAATTTTTTTAGAAGGAATCGGATCATGATGTAGGACATGATTTAGCAATAAAATAATCAAGATTATGACTCCACATGTACAACAAGAGATATGGCATGCAGTACGCAGTTCTCTACCATATACTTAGTTATTTTCTAAATTTTTAAGAAGAGAAAAAGTTATGGAGCAGGTACTAGGTTTTGTCCAGAATGGTTGACAAGTCGGACATTACAAACAATTGAATTACTCCAATCTTAAAATTCAGATAAGGTCTCATGCATCATTGAAGATATGTGGATATCTAACAACTAACAAGGGACTTTACACTTTTAATTAAATATACAAATAGAAAATAATCTCTGCTCGAGGTCATTTTAAACTGGTTAACCATAGAGTAGGTTGTACCTGCTCAAGATGAGCAGTGCTGTGTACAAAATGAGGTCGGTTCAGGAGCTTCAGGAACAATATCAGGGGAATGTCAGCATCCTGGGTGTTTCCAGAAGTTTTTGAAGATCCTGCTTCTCCAATTTTCTCCTTGCCTTTGTCCTTCTTGGTTTCCACATGCATGGGGCTTAATGACTCAGGAACACCAGAGAAATCAAAGAAGAATAACATATTTGCCACAGCAGAATGATTTGTGGCCAAATAAGTCAAGATCTCAAGAATTCGACGCAGCACCAAGGGAGGAAGACCTATTGAAAATGAAGAAAAAGCAAACAAATTGTTAGTTCATAAATCGAAGAAACAAATATACTGCAGATAACTGTTGGCATGTCAGATGACTTACCATCTAACAACTGTGATCGACCATAAACAACATTTGAATTGCAACCGTAAAGCCTTTGGGAATTAATAGCTGCTAATCCACCGATTAAGCCCTCAGCCTTGGGTTTGATCATATCGAGCAAAAGACGAACTAAGATTGCTCGTGTAACACTGTGGGTACATAAGTTCAACAAGAGCCTCTGCAAGAGTCCTTTACCAAGGGGCTAACCACACCCAAAAAAAAAAAAAAAAAAGCTTCATGTTAGCAGAAGATAGTCATTTAATGAATGATTGTATGAGACTCTATGTAGTACATGCATGTATACATGTGATTTTCAAATAATGTGTTATATTTGAAGTCTTTCAAAGCAAAAATTGAGAAAATATATCCCACTCACTTTTCTACTCTTCAACAAACCGAAATTTTTTCATGTGAGGTCCTTTACAGAATATTATTCCCATCAACAAAAGCTTCACACTTGAATAGTAAACATAAATTCTTTTAAAGAAAATCTAAAATTCATATTTCAACTAATATATAAACATAAAACTTTCATAACCAGTTATAAGCATTCCAATTACCCATAATTGGAATATGGATTTACCTGCGCCAATCGTAATAGCCTAATTAAGGCTTTCAATGCATCAGCATCCAGGAGCGGCTCTCCTTCAATTTCCTTAACCCTTAAGCTGTCTGCAAGAGCAGAAACTGCCCTCCGGCCAATAGGGACTCCAACACCTCTGTCCATCACCGTCTGCCGGTCAAAACCCAATCCATTTCTCCGGTTATTTAGCCTGTGGCTCGTCCCAAAAAGGCTGCGAGCCTGATAATGACTCATTGCTTGGTCTCTTAGCATTTGGGCTTCAGCGAGCAATGGAGAAGGCAATCCAGACAGAACTGCTTCTGAAGAAGTTAGAAGCACCTGGACCGAGAAAAATTACATATGTAAGACAAATAATCATTACAACCAAGGTCATGAAAGATGCAGTTCCAGATGAAAACCTCTTCACGTAAATCAGCTGGAAAAGTAGCAATTATTGAAGCGTTGTCCATGTCAACCGGTTGTCCCTCAGCCTGCTGTGCAACCCGTTGTGCTCTTTGTTGATCCAAAACTTCTGCTTGGATATCTGGAGGAAGGGCTGCTAAAAACTCAGGATCAATGTCATCTGCAGAAGGTGACACATAAGATGGAGGTTGAACGGGCTGAACTTGCTGTGAAGCAAGAACTTCGGCCCTCAAATCTTCAGGTAGAGCTTCCAAGAAGGTTGGATCAATTGCGTTAGCACCATTAGCCTCATTATTCAAATCTTGTTCAGCCAGATTAGCTTCTTGAGCAACAGTTGTGTTTTCCCTTGATGGTTCATCTGTACGATTTTCAAAAGCAGGCACGGGATGGCCAATTTCATTTATTTCACCAATGTAATTCATATCAACATCAATATTTGTTGGCACCAAAAAAGTATGAGAATCACCTGGAGTAGGCACATTACCAACCTGCCCCTCTGTTCTTGAGGATCTATCACAACCCACAGCCTCCACTGTAACATCATGGGCATTAGGAGGCACAGCAGAAAACCCTTCACATTGTAAACCAGCACTTATTTCTGCAGACGAGTTGACAGAACCTGGCATTGACCCTACTTGCTCACCAGCAGCACCATTCCCATCACCAATGTCCATGCTATCGCTTGGTGTACTGCTGGTTGAAGGTGGCATAATTGACATTGGTTCAGGTACCTGTAAGAACTCCCCTGCACCTTCAACTACAGATTCTGGATTGACTTGTTCTTGACAGGGAGCAGCGTCAGAAATTGAGTTAACTTGATGTGTTGTTTCATCAACCCCAACTTGATGCTGATCTTCATTTCTTTCATGGCTGTCATCACGCTCCACTGCTACTTGACTATCACTTAAAGGAGGGAGATCTGGCTGTTTCTCCTGCACTCCTGAGTTCTGGGACTGTCGTTCAGCAGGGATATCAGCTGGAGCAAGACTGCGTAACTGTGATATAAACTGTTCCTCCACTGCTTGTGCAATAGCAGCGGCTTGAGGACCTGCTTGAGGCTGGCCATCATCGGTCCATCGACCATCACCTGGCCCTCTTCGCCCCGATAACTGCAATGAATCCATACCTACGGAATAATCAGTCAACGGTGGGGGTGCTGCACCACCCAAGCGGTCACCAAAAATATTGCCTGGTACATGATCAAAAGGTAGAACAGGAGCATCAAACATGTAGAAATGAGCTACATCAAAGCTCCCTGATGACAGGGCTTCTAAATCCCTGGATGAATTTCCACCTGCTGACCACATTGAGACCAAATCCCCAGACTGGGATGGTCTTAAAAGGAGAGGATGTTGAAATCCATTTGTTTCTGTAACAGATCGCTCAAAGGAAGACCTACTTGTCTGACGCCGGCGGTCAAAACCCAACGGCCTTCTTAGACCAAACAAGTCATCCACATTAACACCTTCAAAAGGTTCAGCAGCAACATCAATGAGACCACTTGCAGCTCCCGGTTGTCCAAGTACCTGCAAATGGTCAAGCCCATCAAGGGCTTCCCTCCATCTCACTTCTATGACACGATTCTCATGAAAATCGTCATCATCTTCATCAATCATTTCATCATTGTAATCATCACCCAAGCCGGTACCATCATGGTCTTCCACATCAGTATCAGCGAGAGACATCATGCCACCACCGTCCTCTGCTATATCCTCATCCTCATCCTCTCCCTCGTCATCATCCTCATCATCCTCGCCATCATCACCCATGTCATTTTCTAAATCAGCCATGTCATCATCTGCCCTATTCTCAACACGAAAAGTCATCTCAATTTGATCAGTGTTGTGCAGTACATTACCTTCATCCATCCCCTCACGCATGAAATCCATCCCAAGCTCCATAGGTGGATTAGAAGCTAGCGGTCCTTCAACTTCTATCCTCATATCTTGTTCCACCAACTGGTTTGGATTTCCATCAGGATTAGCTTCACTTTGAGAAGTTCCTTGATCCCCTTGAACAACCTGTACGATATCTCCCACACCCTGCTCACTGCTTACATTCTGATTATCCCCCACAGTTGTATCAGCTGATGGGGCAGTTACCTGATCATCAGATCTTCCATTCAACCCTGTGGATTTTTTCTTGCTGGTCTCATCAGATTTAAAGTATTGCTCACTAGCATTAGCAGCTCTTGTTAGGCTTTCTAACACCTTGAGTATCAAATTCACAGTTTTGGGAGCATCAGGATGGTCTAAGTCAATCACCCGAAGGATACCAGTCAGACACTGAATCATTCCCCCATCTATCATGCTTTTTGCTATGTCTGGTGAAAATCCAGAACCAGGTAAGTTGCTGGATGATGAATTTTTTGACAGAATTGAATACACCAAATCAACAAACGCATAAACCCTTTTATCAGGTAATAAGGTGGAAGTAATATCCAAGTTCGAAACCAAGGATAAAGCCTTTACAAGTTCAATAATTACTCGTCTGCGCCCTTCACTGGAACGACCACACAGAACTACCAGGAACCAAGAAGCTTTTTCGGACAACTTGTCTCTCCATTCATCGGGTCCAGCAGATTTATCAATGGTGAGTGGAAGCAATCGATGAATTACATGGTGCAGTATACCACCATGTCCAAGACCATCTGGTTGATTAGATCCCCGCAATTGAGTCATTTCTAAATCCCGTTTAAGTATAACCCCAACTGCATGTACATACATAAGAAGAATATCACTCAGTAATTTGAGAACAAAGGTAACTTTAGCCAACCCTGCAGATCTTTCAGATTCAGACTCCACTTTCCTTATCTCTTCAACCTTTGATTTACCCTTCACCTTCATAGTGGGCTCATCTACCTCCATTGCGGATGGGTTATTCGCAGAGTCTTCCTGGCTATTTGGGAAATGGTATTTGAAGACTATTTCAAGAAGCTGATCTACCACTTGAGTGAGATTGGGAGGGATCTTCTTGTGACTTTTTGAGCATTTACCAGATCCATCGTGTATCTTATTTTCAGAAATGCGCACACACTCATTGGAAGATAATCCAGCCTCATCACCTGCTGCTTTAGATTTTTCCTTTTCCTTCTCTTTTTCCTTCAATAACAGAACAAAGGTCCTACCTCCTGATGTCTCCAACTGGCAAACTGCAGAAGCAGCTTTCATAAAAACCACTGGATCTCTGGAGATTACAGGTGCCATTGATGTCAAGAATGTTCGTGCAGAAGTGCGCCCACCGTGCCTGTTTCCACTCAGGGCTTGGCGAATCTCCAATTCCATTGCTGTTTGCAGTGTTTGTGGATCTTCAAGGAGATGGCGAACGATAGCAGATGCAATAGTATCATATCCAGGGAAAAAACAACTTCTTGGAAGGCCAAATAGAGCTGCCAGGCCTCCATTTTCAAGGAATTCTAATGCTAGAGCATGAGTTTTTGTCAAGCGAGCACATAATTGTAAAACAGCCTGCATGATCATTGCTGGGACATGCTGCTTTATCAAATCACAAGCAACTGCTAGCACCTTATGACTCTCTTCCATAGTCAAATAACCAGTAGATTTCCCCAATATTTTCTCAAATGCCGTGGCAGAATCTCTTTCATGGGCATCCATAGGCTGTTTTTTCTCTGTATCTGATGCAGGGATTGACGCAAGCTCTCCAGATAATTCAGGTAAAGGCCCCGTTTGAGTATCTTCAACCTTTTCAGAAATTCTGGACCTTGATTGCAACATGTTATCCAAAATAAGCAGAAGAGCACTGATACATTTTGGGACAAGAAACTCATTGCCTGACTCATCTTTGCCCTTAAAGTTCATCAAGATATCTGTTGCAGTAGACACAATACCATACCTTGCAGCGATTTCCCTTGTGCTTCCATCCTCGGAAAGAAGTAATGCAATAACATGTGAAACCATACTCAATGCACTGGTATCATTAGAAAAATCCAATGGACAATTCTTTAGCTGTTGAGTAAGATAAGATACAACTCTTGGACGGTCTTCACCTTTGTTCCGGTTGCTAAGCGTCACAAGCAAATCTGTCAATGGGAATGCCATGGTATCATTACTTTGAAGCAATTTGACCGTCGCTGCAAGGACATCATCAACAGGAGGAGCTTTCACACAACCCTCTTCTGCCAGCACATCAACAGACTTTTCAACACTATCAGCTTTGGATGCATCTGATGAATTTCCTAGTGAAAGAGCAAGTGCCCGAGCCAGTTCATCATCATCCTGCACAGGATCCTCAGGATGACTAAAGAGCCACTCCATGGCCATTTCAACGCTATTTGTTTCCACCCGCCTAAGAGCTTCCTCTGCTCTAGCTCTTGGAAAACCCATCTCAACAATGGTGGTAATAGTATTTTCATCAAGTGGTGGGGGTATCAATCGCTGGTTTGTATTTCCAGCAATGCCACTGCGATTCTGCTTCACATCTCCAACACCAGAATATACATGCATGACAAGCGAGACAATAGAAGCAATGAAACTTGGACTACAATTTGGAAACAAAGGGTGGTTCCAGACTGGAAGTATCACATCAAGAACTTGAGATTGCAACATACGAACAAAAACTTCTGGGTCCCTTGGCACAGGGAAAAGCCCGATTGACAAACCAACTGCAACTGGCTGAACAAGCAACTGCGCCTGAGATGCAGAGGTTGTGGATAAGAGTAAAGAAGAATTAACAAAATACTCGAGCAGACGGCAATAGCTCTGTAAAGTATCAAGCAGCCATGAACCGTGGGACAGTTTACTTCCTTCACCTGTCTTTTCAGGATCAATACCTGATGCTGACACAGAGTATGGTAGTGTCCACAACAACTGACTAGTAGCTTCAAATGTTGTAAGCAGCTCCTTAAAAGTACCATGCACATAGAAATTATTTACTGTTGCAGTATAACAAGTTCGCCGCCTGCTGTCGAATGTAAGTGATACCATATCATCGACAACTTTGCCAAGATATCGACACTTGACTGACAGTGAAGTATCAAGCCCAGCTGATGTAGAATGCCCAGAGAAACTAAGAGACTCGAGAAATATTTTAGCTAGGGCAGTTCCAAGAGTCTTGGAAACCAAACTCAATGACCCAGAGTCACCTCTACGCCGATTTGGTGATGTGAATCCCTTGACAAGAGCTGTGAAGAAGGAACGCAGTGTTGAAGCCAGCTTGTTGAGGATTTCTATCACAAGAACATCAGGACTTTTCTTTTTCAAATCCTGGGAAGTAGATGTCTCCGATATTGTTGATGAAGATTCAGAATCAACATTTAAAGCCTCCAAATGCCGGCTTGTCCTTCCACCCCTTATGCGTGTAAACCCATGACGACTACGACGGTGCAAACCTTCACCAGAGCGAACAACTGAAAGAAACTCGCGTTCTCCACCCCACAAGGGCTGATTCCTGATAGAAACTGGGTTCATATATCTCACCATTGGTATATTAGCATCATCATCACTCTCCCTTCCAGACACATTAGTCAGACCTGCCTCAGCACTCTCTGGTTCTTGTTCAGCATTGATCTTCTCATCTAACTTGACATCATTGCACAGAGAGATTTGCCAAATTATTTCCCTATATGTGCTCCCGAGATCTTTCAATACATCTGCATCTGCTGCACCCAGTTCAGACACAACAGTAGTGGTCCCTTTCATCAGAACATTAGACAGAGATAGAATAGCTTCAAGACTGGAAAGATGTCTCAAAACTTGAGTTTGCTTCGCAGATTCCACCAAAGCAAGTTGAGTCCCTCCAACTGAAACTAAGAGTTCATTTGTTGATTTCATATGCTCTCTCAAGAATGAACAAACTGCCCGAGCCAAAGAAGCAGAATGTTGTGGTGAGAAGTTCTTAAATGCAACAGAAATACTCTGGCCAACTGAAACAGAAAGAGGCATCAAGGGCAAGGTAAATAACTGCAGGACAGCTTCAACCCCCTTCTTCTCCACAAATATACGACATGTGTCAACATTCTGAAGTATTGTTTCAAGAAGACGTGCAGCATTGCTCACACAATCAGGAAGAAATAATTCAACATTCCCCACTGACGAATCAGAAGGTGGTTCCACAATCTGCTCTGAACTCTCCATTTTGGATGATTCCCCGTTATCAGACAGGACCAAATTCCTCTCTTCTCCATCTGTTTCCATGGGAACAGGAGTAGAAGAGCCCAAAGGATCAATTGACATGTAAGGAGCATCAACCCCATGTCCAATTTTTGAAATGGCATTTAAGATCTCAATCAGCATATCCACTCCAGGCCCACGCAATGAGGAAGCATGGCGCATTAATTCATCCAATCCACTAGATAACGAGCCTGGTGTGTCACTGGTCAGGGCACGCAGATAAGTTCTCGAAGTAAATATCTTCACAAAACACCTCAAAGCATTGCGATCTTTCATGGCCTGAAGACCAGTAGTATTTAAACATAGGGCATCCAGACATTGTGGTATGCATGTAATGGCTTCCGCAGAGCAAAGAACACCATCCATTATAGCATCCAAGAAGGCAGAAGGAAGGCCTGCTGCATCTAAGACTGGAAAACAGGTAGGATCTTTGTGTATTAAATCACTCATGACAGTTGCCGCCAGTGAGAATACCCCGCCACCAAAATCCTTTGCCCTTTTAAATATAATGCATAAGCATTGCGGCAATAGACTCTCCTCTGAGCCATAAACACGGGCAGTATTTCCAGGGGCATAAGTCCCCAGGGATATAGCACGCAATAAAGCTTTCATAAGCAGTCGTCTGTGATATGAAACCAGTGGTTCTGAATACAAAGGCTGCATGTTGTCTAACTCTGTGGAAGTTCCTGCAACTACTTGTGCACTACTCCCAATGATATCAGAATCATCATCTTGATGCTTTGAGCCATTTTCTACATGAGACACTTCCACCTGTAGGCGAGAGATTGTATCGTCTAAACCACCCAAATCCCGAAACAATGCAGCAGCAGGATTACTGTAATCCATAAAAGCTTCTAAAATGTGCACAGATGTGCTGACCAAATGAAGGTGTTGTGGGTTTGTATCTTTAAGCAAAGGCAGAAGGGTGGGGATAAAACCAGCTTCACGCATGGCTGAACAACCTGATGATGATGACACCAAAACTGTGACAAGAGATAATAGAGCCTCAGCAAAAACAACAGACCACTTTGATGTATCTTTGGTGACAAAATCAATGGCCTTCTGCATGAGACTGGATAGGATTCCACGATGACCACCAGATGTGACAGCAGTCAAAACAGTAGGCTGCCGGGATCGATCTTGACAAAGAGCAACCAGTGAAAGAAGACACAGAATTCGAATTTTCTCAGGAACCACATCCTCAAAGCTCAACAATGACACTAATTCATTGATAAACTCAGGTTCAGTGTTGAAGAAAGAAACAAGATCATCTGCATCACTATTTGCTTGAACAAGAACGATGAAGGCATATAAGCGGATGCATGCATACTGCTGCCGAGTAGCTACAGAACCAAAAGCCCTTGCAAACCGCAATCTTGTCAATAAAGAAAATCTTAAGCTTGAGGGTACTTTGTACTCAGCAATTAACTTACGCAAAAGCTCAAGATCTGTTTCTGGATGAGTATTGATGTTAGGTAAGTGAATGATTTGTAATCCTTGGTTAGCAGGGATGTCACCTGTTGAATCATTGGATGCATAGAACTCAAAATGAAGGGTGGAACCTAACTCATAGGCAACAGGGTCACAACCACTCTGTACTGCACAAGCAATTAATCCAAGACCCTCTTCTTTTCCCCCCCAACCTTGTGCAAGAGCGAATAACTTTGAATTTAGTGCAGCATCTCTAATGGAATACTTTCCGACTGTTTTCTTTACAAAAGCAGCCAAAGTCTGCAGGCAACCCTCAACCACATCCGCATCAGTGCAAGCAAGCAGAGATGAAAGATGCTGCTGCAATAACATATGAAACAAAGAAATAAAATTAATGAATGCGAGAAGGAGGAATTGAAAACAAATGAAATTGACTCATGCATATAATAAAGAATAACACAATGAAATGCACAATAATCAGAGTTGTTAATCATCACAAATTCACAACCCAGCTAAAATAAGCCTTCATCTCATATACAATACCCCAAAAAGCAATAATGGTATAATTATATATCTAGGTGGAATAATTACGCACCAATGACGGAGAGGTGAATGATGGAAATTTTACCTCATAAGAACTGTAGAAATGCTTATTTGTGCAGTTCTCCAAAATTATCCTTATTACACGGAGAACTTGAAGAACAGCTTCTCTCGGAAAAGGAGGATCACTTTCTAGAAAATTATCATCAAGCTGCAAATCCTTCCTGGATTTTACGTGCTTCTCAAAAAATGAATCAAAATGGTTGAAAAGATCAACCCAATGATGGAAATCTCCCTGCACCAGAAATAAAAGCATATAAATCATATTGCATGTAAATAACTGTATCAATGCAACAGTTAAAGTTTATAAAATCACCTTATCAAACTCCCAGATGAAACCTTTCAGAGGTTCCTCTATAATCTCAAAGGGAACAGCAGTAACACTATTGATGAAGGATCTAATTTTTGGAGGCTGAAACAAAACAAGACCAAACAAAAAGTACAAATAATTGTTAGCACTTTACAGACTCGCCAAATTGCTTTTATATAAAATTAGTACCCAACTATAGCAGAGACATAACAAATACACCAGAAAGAGATGAATCATTTGTAAACAATAAGGTCTTCAGGTGCAATGAGGAAGGGATGTACAATGCGTGCAAACAATGAGAAGGGCACATACATCGTAGTGCAAATAATGAGAAGGGCACATATAACGTAGTGCAAACAAGATCACATCCTAGAGAAATTTGTTTTAACCCACATTACCCCCCATGACTTTGTTATAAATCTCCGTACTACTTGCAGGAAATAAGCAACACTGAAACTAATGTAAAAAAAACTAGGGCACTGGAAAAGGTTTGTTGTTAATAGTGCCACACTTGTGTGGTACCTTTAAAGAATGGATAAAAGTGGCTTGGATTGACCTTAATGAACCTCAACATAATATGGTTAAGTTCACTGAATATAGTTTATTTACTGAAAATGTTAAGAGCGCCATCTTCAAAGAGATGCTTACAAGGAATTAAGATCATTCACGCACTCACAATTTCATCTCACACTTTTAGCTAAATGCAGTATCTGTTAGAGCAAAATTTTATTGTGTGATGTGAATGTACTAGATTTATAACTTCAAAACAATTCATGAATCTAAGTCTCACATATTTCAATGCATAGCAAAAGTCTCACAGAAAACAACGAACTCCTAACTTCACACATATTTTAATTTAATGCATAGCGAAAATCTTAAAGAAAATGATTAGCTCCTAACTTCACCTTGCGGTAACAATTATCCAGTTTCCACATATTTTCTACACACCATTAAAGCATAAATGTCAAAACCAATCAATCTTATTCCATTTAGATATTGCCTTCGTATAAAAAGATTAAAACTTCTTTTTCGCAATAACAATCTGTCATGTATGTATGACATGTGCTCCATGAACGTTAACACACTGAGAGAGACTGACGGACCGACCAAACACCACCCCCCCCCCCCCCAACAATTCAATATTAGCAACTTCAACAAAAACAAATAAAATTCAGATGGATATTCGATGCAGAAGATCACTAAAACAATAATCAAACTAATATAGTCAACTGGATTGGTCATGAATAATCATCTCTAAAATCTTCCCAGTATTGATTGCAATTGTCATGCAAGAATAGAAATCTCACTTAATAGGCTGAATATTTCTACATTCTCGTACTCCGAATTGTGTATACAATTCAATAAGAAGAGCAAAAAATTCAAACTTTCTTATCTTGTATCAATCCCTAGTTAAACAGCCAACGAAAACAAAAAATTGATAGACACCCAATACCAACCAAATAAGCAATTGCAACAAAAGCGCCACTCACTGAGAATTGAGAAAACATCATAATTTAAACAACCAAGAGAAATAAATCAAAAGAAAAGGGGAAAAAGAACATAACCCAAAACCATCAACTTCTCGAAATCAAAATATAGCGAAAACCCAGTACTTTATTCTTGTACACATACAAATCATGCGCATATATGCATAAAACAATCAAATCGATTCCATAGGTGAAATATACTGACCACTTCAACCGCCCTCCTTCTTTTTAACTTCATATTGGAACTGAAAGCATTGCACAATTGAGAAACTCTTTGAAATGGAACCCGATCAATCCCTGAAAACCAAGAATTGATCGAAGAGCAGAGGCTGAATTGGGGAAATTAAAATTCTGCGGCAACTAAACTTGGAGTGAGCAAGGTTTTGTATGGGCGGTTTGACGATGATCGGATCGTCGAGCTTCGAATTTTAGAGAGTAATCAGAGGGAATTTGAGCTTTTTAGCGATCAAAATTAGGGTTTTGATGGGATCGCACAGAGAGAGAAGGGGAATAAGAGAATTGGAGAAGAAATAGATTATTCAGAAAGAAGCTAAAAGGGTGGTATATATAGAGGGGGCAGGAAATTACAGAAAAATTTGGTAAATATAAAAGCCAAAAGGAGATAAAAATAAAATACTTTTTTGTATAATAAAATAAAAGGAGAAAATTAAAAATTAAATATACTATATCTCGCTCCCCATTTACAATATCAAGTTACGTCAGCTGATTATAGAATATCATTAATACGGGACATCAATGTGACAATGTACTTGTGTCATGAAAACTCTCCTCCTATTACGAGTAAGATAATTTGAATTGGATATAACAAAGCAACACAATAATGTAGATAACTTATTAAATACATGCCTCTATTATGAAAGTTCATCTTTTATGAGTAAGATAATTTGAGTTGAATGCAACAAAACACTACAATACTATAGATAATTGGCCTAACGCACCTCTTTATGATGAAATCCACACACGACTAAGATAATTTGAATTAGACGCGACAAATAGGCACGATATCATAGATAACTGACCAAATGCATATTTGTATTATGAAAGTTTTTCCATTATGAATAAGATAATTTGAATTAAATGTTACAGAGCGGCACAGTACTCTAGATAAATAGCCTAATGTCTCTATTATTTAACTTGCTCGATATTTTTTATTGTTGGAAACTTGTTCCATGTTCAAAAAGTATAATTGTGATTTTGTTCGGCTTGTTAGGTAACTTACTTATTATCAACCGAACAAATAAATTATAAACAGTTGAATTATGGAAATATAATACAAAGTGGACCTTATAACATTTTGCCTTCAATCCTAAGCATATAACCATATGGTGTCAATCAAGTTTTGCATTGGTGAAAATAGGCTATCATACGTCCTATATACCGGGAAGAAAAGAAAAGTTGTGTTTCCTTGGTAAATCGGAGGTTGGTGTGTAGTAGAGTGACTAGTATTGTGTAGGTGCATGTTTTGATTTAATGTTCATAACGCGTTGCAGTACATTATATGTTATTACATAAATAAAAAGATTTTTTTTTATCCTTAAATGTCGATTTACTTGTACAATAACATATATTGATGTGCCTGTATTTCAGACACACTTAAAGATCTCTTATCTTTTTGGGGCTTTCTTAATACCGAAGGAAAAGAGCTTTGGACTTTGGAGGTCGACAACTTTATTCCAAGAGCAACCAAAACATTGAAAACAAATATGCTTTTTTTTTTTTTTTCTTTTTCATTTTTTGTTATCAGAAAATATGCTCTCTTTTTTTTTTTCATTTCGGTGAAAGAAAAATAAGTAAACTTGGAAACATGGACAAAATTTGGCCTTGATAAGTGGTGACATTTGGAGGGTTATCGTGTGGGGCTTTGTTGAATGATGACCAATTACAGACAGAAGGGGATGAATTTGAGTACATGTATAGATGAGATATAGTAAAGAGATTATCTCAAAAGTAAAAATTTTCATGAACTCTTTGTCGTCTCATTTTTTTTTCACAATATTTTATAATGTTAGCTTGAAAATTAACCTTAAATTATAAGGTGACAGATAATCCATGAACAATGCCACTTTGAGATAGTTCCCCCTTAGCATTTCTCATGTATAGGTTATAAAAATATTGATACTGCTAATGAATTACTGCTGCAAGTGGTGATTGATTTAGTGGTAAAGACTTTTATCTTTCAACCTATTGTGTTTCGAGTTCGAACTGTTTTCTCTTTGTTATATATTAATGTAAAATATCACTTAACGAATTACGAGTTTTTATCAAAAGACAAGGAAATTAAACAAAAGACGGCAGATTAAGAATAGGTGCCGTACCACTTAATTATGAGTTTATTTTCATGTTAAATTACGCTATGATAGAAATACATTAACAAAAATAGTTGGCCTTAAAAGAATTGTATAGTTTTTTCACAACCCAACCACAAGTTTCTTTTTTAACTTTGAGGAAAGATATTCCCGGAACATCTTTTCTCTTCGTCATAGGAAATATTTTTGTTCACGACCCTCACGTAATGGTAACGCTTATCACTCTATTTAAA
Organism: Pyrus communis; assembly: GCF_041283825.1. Taxonomy (NCBI): domain Eukaryota; kingdom Viridiplantae; phylum Streptophyta; class Magnoliopsida; order Rosales; family Rosaceae; genus Pyrus; species Pyrus communis. Next base: position 28,735,084 of record NC_142567.1, read on the forward strand.
ATTATTAGATGAGTTTAAATTTCGAGACTTTTATAGTAGATAGATACAAATCTCAAAATTTAAACTTATGTAACGATAATAAATAAAATGATGAGCAAAAATGCGCGGTTCATCACAATGAAAAAAGTGAGAACAGAAAAGGATAATGCCATTAAAGTAGATTATTCCTATCATATACAATATATTAACCTCAAAACCTATGGACTTGCTCTAGCACTGCCTTGTTCTTGGCTTTTATCCATAACGGAATAAAGCAATGTTATTTTGACAACAGAATCGATTCATTTGGTAACACAATTTTTAATAGGGCAACTAGTGAGTCTTAATTAGATCGTGTGTCAATAAATAAAATGGGCCCAAACCATGTTTTAATTTTTTTTCCATATAATATCACGTAATTAATTTGAAATATCGTCATTTTAACATCTTTAATTTATGTAAACCTCTCTCTTGGACTTAGTACCTTGTTCCAATTTGCTATCGAACTTTCAATTTGATTTTGAGCTTTCCAATTTAAAATTTTGGGTCACTTTACACCAAATTGTTGAATTTATGTTTTATTAGTCACTTTTATTTATTTTTTTTTTCTAACTCACAATACTTCTCTCATTCTCCGTTTCGAGTAAAATCCTTATTTTTCGTTAACGTAACATCATTTTATTGTACAAATATTATAATTGGAAATGTTTATTCTCTTTATCATCATTCAACGATAATCAATAATACTTCGTTTTATCTGAGACTGTTTAGTCATTCATATAAATAAAAAAAATTGATGAGTCATCATGAGCATTCTACTTGTTACTATAATTGTCAATATATTCGACATATACATCGACATATACATGTAACTAAATTGTCTCTATAAATTTAGTGAAATTTTTAAAGATAATTTTTAGAAGATGACAGAAAAATGTACAATTTTGATTACGATGTGTTGTATAAATAAAAATGGTAGTGTTATTCACACAACCATTTCACTTCTCACACCCTTTTTAATTTTTAATCGTCGAATCAAATGAATTAAAAAAGTTGAATGATAAAAAATCAACAAAGGTGCATGAGTTATAAAAATAAATGTTAGAATAACATTTTCCTAAAATATTAGGGGAAGAACTACAGAGTATAGGGAGTAGAGGGGCGGAAGTGGAACTAAATTAAGTTTATTTTTTATTTCGAACAAATCAAATTTTATCCAGTTGCTTTACAGCAGAGGGAAACAGGGAGTTGCGACTCAGCAGACAGCACCAACGAACCATGGCGGTCGTACTCTCTCTCCGCCTGCTTCTCTCTGCAGACACCAAAAGACCTTCTTCTTCTTCTTCTTCCCCCAAGTCACTCAAGTTTGATAAGAGAACAAAAACATCCGTTTCTACTCCTAGAAAAGGTGAAACTTTCTGTTTGTTTCCCTAGAAAATGCTCAGAAAAGAAAATTTCTGGATAATCATATGAGATTCTGGTTCAGACGACAGGGCCTACATTTGTGGAGCTTCATTGGCATTAAAAATTTGCAGTCTTCGGTGAAAAAGACAGTTTGGGAGTGTGTAATTTTAGCAGGAGTCCGAATTTTCTTCCAATTTTACTGTCACTAAAAGAAGTTGTAATCTTTATTGGTAAATTAGTGACAAAACAGTTTGGGAGTGTGTAAGTTTGATCGCTGAAAAAGTTGTAATCTTTGTTGGAAAATTAGTGAACTCCTGTTTTGGGAGTGTGTAAATTTAGTTGGGAGTGTGAATTTGGTTCCAAATTGATGCTGGAGTGAGTTACTTGTTACTGTCACTAAAAGTTGTGTGATTCTGTAGGTAATTTCAATCCCTCACACAAAACCCAGAAGGTGAATTTGGAGATTTCTCCTCACAGAGCTGGTAAGTTTGGATTATGATGTTTGCTTTATGTGCATTAGTGGCTGGTTTTACTTTTACTGTGATTAAATTTTCACACAAGAGGAAGACGGGAGCTGCATTTTCTTGTAAATGTTAATTCGTAATGTGGGTTTGCTTTTGCTTGCTCAGTTTCGGCGGTGAGATTGATGAGAATAGAGATGGGAGGTGCTTTTGCTGATCTTCTCAATGAGAAAGGGAAAGGTTCTGGTGAAAATGAGATGGGATATGTTGGAAGAACTCTTGGGTTTCGTACACGGGATTTAGAGGATCGTGATCTTAGATTGGTTATCTCTCTCTTCCTAGTTCCTACTGTCTTGTTTGTTGGAAGTTATCTTGGACTGAAGTCTTAGTTGAATATTTCTCTCTTTTGTGTTGGCATTTTCTATTAATTTCAACTTTATAGGTCACTGATATTGTTGGCGGCACTATCCGTTGGAAGAGATATCTTGATCATTTGATAAGTTCACTGTGCAATGATGGAAACACATTTGCTAGGATGGAACCACTTCTTTTACAGGTATTTTACTCTCACATGTTTATTACATGCTATTTTGCACCTGCCTCAATTTAACTTTCAACCGTTAAGTCCCATTCTTTTATTTAAATATCTAGAATCTCTTGCACCTGCCGCAATGCGTTGGAAGACAGATCCTATGTAGGTCCATTGGAATGTCCTTCAGTTATGTGGATAGTTTGATGCAATTCAATGATGGATGGACGTATTTGCAATTGCATCAATGGTTAGAACTGCAGCAATAGGAATTGCAATTAATTATCTAGTTACTTTAAATGGTTGGAAATTGTGACTGTGACTTTACTTTCCTTGCAACCAAGTAGATAAGTTTAGTGCTCTCAACCTGTGCAGATTCTTCGAATTAGTTTCTATGAGATTGTTAAGCTGGATATGCCACCATATGCTGTTGTAGATGAGGTAAATTTCTCTCTTTTTAATTTATCCTATTTTACCTCAACCATCTGTTGTAGCTGGAGAGTTTTCTAAGAGACTCGATCATCATCTCGATCTGACCATTCTGATTTTGGCCTGCCAATGATGATTCATCACAACTAGGTTCAGATATTTTTGTTGTTCAAAATTTTTATAGTAAATTCCTACAAACATTTTCAACATTTTGTGTAATCGAGTTATTTTTCTAAATGCCATATTTGTTCCATAAACTGCAGAATGTGAGGCTTGCAAAAGTTGCCCTTAGACATGGTGCTGGCAACTTGGTTAATGCGATTCTCCGGAAGCTTGTTCTTCTCATGGTATGCCATTTTTTTATTTTTATGTTATAATCATGTAATTATACCGAGGTATTCGTCTAATGTTTTCAAATATGGGTTTGCAGGAAACCGATTCTCTTCCTCTACCCAAATTGGAGGGCGATGACCGCGCACAAGCACGCGCTCTTGCCACTTTGCACTCTCATCCTGTTGTAAGATTATAATTGTAATGATGTTCATACTTTTGTTGAATACTGGGATAGGATAATCTGGGACCCCCATGGAGCTAAAAACATATAGCTAACATCTATTGATTTGACGAACTATTGTCGATAACATATGTTTTACCACCAGAATCCACTCCTAAGCATTCAATACTGCTAAGTAATTGTAGATTTCCATGAAATTTTAACATTTCTACCTCTGGAGGAATCAAAACTCGAGTAACAAAACCTTGTATGCCTGGCCTTAATACTTTGCTTTGATGTTCCCCCCTCCTTATTAAAAGTAAATTCAAATTTTTAGTGGATGGTGAGGCGATGGACAAAGCATCTTGGACAAGAAGAAGCAATTAGATTGATGATGTGGAATAACAGTGATCCTAGTTTCAGCTTAAGGTTTCAAGTGTCTTTCCTTTTTGTTATCCTTCTAGTATAGAATGTGAATATCTTGTTTACTTTTTTCTGGTGCTAATGTCAGGGCAAACAGCGGGAAAGGTCTCTCGAGAGCTGACCTTGTGACCAAGCTTAATGTCTTAAAGGTGCTTGATTAGTCTTTTCAGTTTTTAATTTGGCAACGTCGATTTTTCTTTAAAATGTAGACTTCCTATAATCTACGGGCCAAGCCTCTATGATCATGGCTACTTGCTCAGTTTATTGATTTCTTTTCTTGAACTTCAGGTTCCACATGAGCTCTCTTCGCATTTGAATGATTTTGTCCGTATGAAAACAGGGTTGCAGGTATAAGTTAACCATGTAGTTCATTTCTATGAGCCCATTGTTCATGTATGGAGTACCATCCTATTCTTTCTATATTTTCTAATTTCTACAGAAAATACTGACGGGAGATGTCATTTTGTAGTTTCGAGCTTTTCTTAAAACAAATTAAAATGCGAATATAGATGCCTTGTCCTAGTTTTATGAACATTCGATGTGGGCTATTCTGTACTTGTTAGAGAACTGCAAAAGGTCCTTAACTACCTAAATTTTGTTGATTCAGTTGGTCATACAAGCGGGTCTATTGAAAGAAGGTTTATGTTCAGTTCAGGATGAAAGTGCAGGTCAAATTCCTCTTGATTTTAGTATGGTATCGTTTCTATTTTCTAATCACATGCCAGATGCCTATTAGATGATTTTTTTTTGTACAATCACATTTGTCCATGGTTTCATGTGTGCCTACGAAAATTGAAACATTCCGCTGGAGCTTGATTCTGTTTTTCCTGTACTCGGCATACGGAATTTCGATCTAGTTTTCCACTTTAAATTTAGACCTTTATTTTAGCATCTCCTCAAATTGTATGGTGCAATCTTGTTGCAGGTTTAGTAGTTTCAGTTGTAGATCCTCAACCGGGTGAAAGCATTATTGATTGTTGTGCTGCTCCTGGAGGAAAGACACTTTACATGGCATCCCTTTTGAGTGGCCAAGGTATACGTTATCTCGGATTATATATTTGTGTAAGAATATCTAGAAGTCTTATTATTGTACAGATAAATTGGACGAAGTGATGATGATGTTAGACGCTCTAATCTTCTTATATCGTCAATTTTGTGAAACTATAAATAACAGGAGAGATTTACCATTGGGTTTCAGGTATGGTATATGCAGTTGACATAAATGAAGGCCGGTTGAGAATCCTTAAAGAGACGGCTAAGTTGCACCAAGTAGATGGTGTGATCACTAATGTGCATTCGGACATCCGTACTTTTTCTGTAAGTCATCAACCCTGTACAACATTGTTATCCGGGACACAAAATGTCTTATGTGTTCATCATCATTTTCTCCAGGATAACAATAGTACGAAGTGTGATAAAGTTCTGTTGGATGCTCCATGTTCTGGACTGGGCGTTCTCTCGAAGGTGATTGTATAAGATGACATGTGTTGTTTTTATTTGTTCCTGAAAAATCGTTTTGTTATTTGATGCTATTTTTCTTTTAACTTTTGAAGAGAGCAGACTTGCGTTGGAACAGGAAATTAGAGGATATGGAGCAGCTGAAAAGTTTGCAGGATGAGCTTCTCGATGCAGCTTCTCTGTAAATACTAAAACACCACTCTCTTGCTCTCTTCTTTTTGACGACATGAAACTTTTTTCCAGGCAGAGATAAATTCATTGGTCAACTGTATTTTCCCGTTAATTTTACCACAAGTCTGACCTTAACGTACATTTACAGATTGGTCAAGCCTGGTGGTGTTTTGGTATACAGTACCTGCTCTATAGATCCTGAAGAGAATGAAGAGAGGATAGCTGCATTTCTTCTCAGGCATCCGGTAAGGAGTCTAAAGACTAACCTGAATTTTGTTTAACGCTTTATTCCATTTCGTTTTTCAGTACATGCTCTTTCGATGGTAAAGAACTGCTTAAAAGTTTTTGCTCACCAGAAAGAATGGACTATTTCATGTTTTTAACTTGCAAATGGGAACTATTGACTTACCGGCATATTATTTTTTGAGCTCCGGTCTACAAAATCCGGTGCTTGCACTTTACCAAGTAGGAAATAAATGTGCTGTTAAAATGTTAGTCACGTTCTTAGAAAAACGAAATCCAAAGTTCTGCAGGTCTTTGGTTCTACTTGGTGAAACTGTAGATCAGTGTGTGTGTGCGGTGTTATGTGCAGATTTATATACGTATTCTTCTGCATCCATCTTACCTTTTTTTTCAATATTATTTCTGGTCTTTCAGGAATTTCAAATATATCCTGTTGGCAGATACGTTCCACCTGAATTTGTAACAGAACAGGGTTTCTATTTCTCCAACCCTGTAAAGCATTCCCTCGATGGGGCATTTGCTGCTCGTTTAACTCGAGCTTTATAAATGTAAGTAAAGCAATGTTTTGGTTTTAATTGGCTACTGCATCTGGAAGTCCCCTCCAATGAAGCCAGTAACCGCGTAAATCCTTGCAGGTTTATTGGAGAGAATTTCTTCGGAGCTAGAAATCCTGCAAATTTAGTTCGAGTTCTTTGTTTCCTGAACTGGAGTCAGGTTCTGGAAATATGTTGATGCAAATTTTACATTTTTCGCGGGGAGTTGCGATTGGGAGGGTACAATTTTGTTTCAGTGGGAACTGAACTCACCGGAAAGGTTATTTGCGTGGCGGAAAACGTTCCGATATGCTTAAGAGAGAATGAAGTCATAGTTTCTGTGCTGGTGGTTGAAGAACGTTAATGCTAATCTAAACATTTGATGCATGACGCAAAACCGAGCGCAGTAGCGTTTTGAGATTCATACAGCAGATTCCACTTCGTGAGATAAGTCTTGATTGTTGTTGTTGTAAACATTTGATGCATGTAAGGCGAGCATTTGAAATTGTCACATGGTTACCAAATTCGGAGAAGGCACAATTTTCTTGTAGTTATAACTAATAATGTTGACAATGATAATTATTTATAATTCATCAAATTCCGTTGTGGAGGATGATTTTTGTTCTTGAACTCAAAACAACACGTAACAAATCACAATATTCGTGACATGTTTACTTATTTGTAATCGGAATTAAAATAAAGAATTCACTTCTAGTTACAGACAAAATAAAACAAAAGTACACAAAATATACAATAGTTTGAATGAAGGTGTGAAAAAAAAAAGAGAGAATGGCGTGTAGAAATCATTTTCCGAGATAGAAGAAGAAACTTATAGCTTTCAAGATGGGCTTACCCGACTCGATTCTACCAGGAATGGATTATTGAAAACTTGCAGAAACGACGTCGTAAGCGATATCATTTCATCTTCCACCTTGTGCCGAAAACTCACTCTCTGCATAAACCCCGAAGGCGAAAGCTCAGGCAAATGCTCAGACGATGAACACTCACCGCCCGGCGAGTGCACTGTCACGTGCTATATCACGTGCCATATCCCACTCCTCCTCCTCCTCGTCATTACAACAGCAATCCTCGACCTTTCCTCTGAAAAACGTGACCAAATCGAACTTCGAGCCGGCTCTGGCCGACCTGCGCCGCCATGTCGCCACCGCAGACTTCGTGGCCATCGATCTCGAGATGACCGGAATCTCCAGTGCGCCATGGCGCGACTCTCTGGAGTTCGACCGCGCCGACGTTTGCTACCTTAAGGTCAAGGACTCGGCCGAGAAGTTCGCCGTGCTTCAGTTTGGCGTTTGCCCCTTCCGATGGGACTCCTCCAAGCGCTCCTTCATTGCTCATCCGTACGTACCTTTGCTTTTTTATTTCTTCTTTTAGTTTGTGTACTGTTTGGCTGCCTAGAAAGTTGAAGAAATAAAATAACAGAAGTTAGGGATTGACATGATTTTCTTGCTAATGGGACATTGCAATTTGCTTTTGTTACACTTACGTGTTTGGTTGCTGAGAAATTTTGGGAGAAGAAAATGTAAAGTTTGAGTCTTTTGCTTTGATCATGGTATTTGGATTGAAAAGCTTTATCTCTGGATTTTTCTGATAAATGTAGGTTAAATTGAACTTTAAAAAAGAAAAATGAAGATTTGTTTTGCTTAAAATTGGTTACTTTCCCGGGTTTATAAGTTATATTATGCATGTGTTTGTTGGCTAGGATAGTTTGAAGCTAATGCAAAGGCGCACAATTTCTGAGATTGAATAAGTTTGTGTAACTAAGGCGTTTCGTTTTGAACTTTTTATATGGTTTTTGTCGTGTAAAAATATGGGTGTGCTGACAGGCACAATTTCTACATTTTTCCGCGTCAAGAACTTCCACTTGCAGGCCCACCATATGAGTTTCTATGCCAGACTACATCGATCGATTTCTTAGCTAAATACCAGTTTGATTTTAATGTCTGCATACATGAAGGTAGTGCATTTGTTTGATTGCTTTTTGAATTAATGGTTAAGATTTCGTAAATGGTGGGAATGTTACCTTCATCTAGCTTTTTTATATGATGCTTTCAGTTGTAAAGTTAAACTGTTGTATTATCTCAGGAATATCTTATTTATCCAGAGAGCAGGAAAGTGAGGCGCTGAGACGTTTGAGTTTGGCATATGATGATGAGTTATTGGCTAGATGTTCAAACTTGAAGGAACCAATGCACATGCCAGTGGTCAAGATGGCTGACACTCTCTTCGCTGAACGGATGAAGAACTCATTCACTGAATGGCGTGATGGTTTGTTAAGAAGTAGTAAGGGAGGATTCCAGTTTCAGGGAGACTCAAATGACTCCCAACAGTTACAAACCATTTTCTTCAAGTTGCGTCCAGCTCTTAGTCTGAGGGGATTCACTTCTCATCAGCTTAAGTTGATTCAAATGGTAATTTTGGTTTTTTACATTTTGATCTTATACAATAAGATTCTTACTTATGACTGGTTAATTTTGGATATATGGTCAGACACGATCGTTACGTAGTCTTTGGTAATTGCGTCAAATAATCAAATTTAATCGATTCACCTTGGGTTCGCTGGTTCAAGGAAGTTTAACTTGAAACCTGGTTTCAATTTTTTTGTTCTTGTATTATGTTTTACTTTTATAATTATATGCTGATATGGATTTATAAATTGATGTAAAGATTTATTTTTCTTCTCGCTCATGACTTTGTGAAGCTGAATATGAGAAAATGAATGCATGCAGGTCATTACAAGGCATTTCCAAGATCTCTTTTATGTTCGGATAAATGGTGAAAAGTCCTGTCAACAGCAACTAGTTGTGCGGACAGAGTCCAAGGATGACAGAGAGTTACTTCTGGTAAGTACTTTGTTTCCTCCAGTATATATGATGTGAAATTTCCAAACGCTTGAATGTGAAAGTCTACTTGGTATGTTACTTTGTTATATGGTTTTGCTGTCTTTCAGTAATTAGAATTTTAGTTGATTTTGTTTGAAAAAAAAAAATTACTTCCTAAAGGTTAATAAACAAACAACAATGTTTATTATAATTACTCTTAGGGCATAATTTTGCGTAATGCTGTAGGTGCATTAGGGAGAACAGAAATTTTCACAAAAGGAAGTCAATGTATTTGTTATTATGTGATGTTTATCTCAACCTCAGGAGGAATTAAATTTTTATGCATGAAATCATTTGTAGAAAGAGGTGAAGGATGAACATCGTAGGGAAGCAGAGGTGAAAGTTCAAGCTGCAGTTGGGTTTCGTCATGTTATTGACCTTCTTTCCTCAGAACAAAAGTTGATTGTTGGTCACAATTGCTTTCTTGGTACGAATATTGGTGTTAGTTTCATATAAAGGTCAATTTGATTTTATTACTAATATGTCTTCTTCTTGTCATACAGATATTGCCCATGTATATAGCAAATTCCTCGGCCCTCTTCCTTCGACTGCTGAAGAATTTGTCTCTACTGTTAACAAGTACTTTCCACACGTCATTGACACCAAAGTACTATTAAACACGGATAATGTGCTCCAACAACGGATGAAGAAATCCCGAACATCACTTTCGTCAGCATTTGCCTTGTTATGCCCACAAATTGCTCTTGGGAAGAAAAGCACTGATTCGGAAGTCCAAATGTGTGTCAAAGTGGAAGTTCAGGTGGATGATTTGAGGTTTGCTTCTTCCATTCCCTATCCATAATGATATCTCGGTTGTGCTTTATTCATTTAATTGGTCCCAATGGTTTCTATTGTCACATTCAAATGAAAAAGGATATAGCGGAAACCCAACAGATGAAGGAGAACATTTCAATTAATTTTCATCAATGGCATAGGCCGTTTAGAGATCTGTCTGAATACAACTAGGCTAGCATGACATTTGTTGACGGGGGTTAATTACGCATGACATTCTTTAGAGGCAACCAACTTTAGAAATCTGTTGGAGAACAAGTTCATAAAAGTTTGCCCTTTTGTTTCTATTTCTACTTGTCTTACGAGATGTATATACTTGTGCATACCATATGGATCTCTCTTATAGAAACTATTACATATGGAGAAAGATAATTTAAGTAATGTAACTAAAAGTGTCTGTTTAATATACAAATGAAAGGCAAGGTGAAGGGATTAAGTTTTTTCATATTAAGATTATCCATTTGCAGGTCCTCCAACTGGAATTCTGGAGCCAAACATGAAGCGGGATATGATGCTTTTATGACAGGCTGCGTCTTTGCTCAGACATGCAGTCATCTCGGAATTGATTTTCAGGCCTGTTCGTCATCTGAAAAGTTGGCCCACAATGAGAAGCTCCAGAAGCAGATCAACCATCTATACCTCAGTTGGAGTAATGGAGACATTATTGATTTAACCACTGGTAAGAAGAATGCAATGTCTTCGGGGTCTAATAACCACAAAAAGAGGTACTCGCAGATTATGTCTGAGAACGTTGCTTTAATCTGGGGATTCCCATCAAAACTCAAGGCACGAGACATCAGGGAGTGCATTTCAAAAGTCTTTGGCTCAACCTCTGTTACGTCTGTCTTCCACTTGGATGAAACTGCGGTATTCGTTCAGTTTAGCAAGGAAAAATTTGTCTCTGAATTTCTGGCTTTGAAGGAAACATTAGAGAGAAGTGATGGTCCAGTCTCAGTTTTGCACCCCCTCGCGGGACTTTTGGAGGGTGGAAGCACCCGAGCTGCTAATTATGAAACTTACAAGGAAATCTGCAGTTCACCCAGCGCAAAGGGCTTTTTAGCGGATCAGGCTGAGGCAGTTGGTATTAAATGGAAAACTAAATTGGTTGAATCCAAGGAAGCATCAGAGACCCTAAAACGGGAGAGCCTCGATGAAAATAGTGAAGTGAATCCTGCTTCAAAGACCGAAAAATTGAGAAGAAGTACCACAGACACCGCAGAAAATGATCCGTTCTGTGGGCGTCGCGCACAATACAAGATCATAGATACCTTAATTGCTTCTGAAGGCGATCAAATGAGAACTAATTAGTGCCCGGATTTGGGGTTTTGCTGACTTAGTGATTCAAGCTAATTCATACAGCTTCTTCTTATTGAGACATTGGCTTGAAGCAATCTGTAGATTCTCTACATTAAGATTTTATTACACGGTTAGGAACCCAAGATTAGGAAGAAAATGGAATTGTCATCAGAAAAGCCATTTTTTCTTCTTCTGTATTGGCACATGAACTGCACTTAAAATTCATACAGTCGACACTATTTAGTGGAATAAGGCTTTAATGTTGTTAGGAACGTAAGACAAGTACGAACTTGGAGCTATTATATTGTTAGTACTTGGTTGGATAAGATTACATTATATTGTTACGAACGTAATGTAGCTAACAAAAGACTTGGTGCAAAATCGAGTTCATTGGCATTTTAGAATTTATACATACAACTCCACATAGTGAGATAATATTTTGTCGTTTGAAACTTTGAATTTGAATAAGACCTGTTCCAGTTTTATCTACAAGAATATGAACTATTGAGAATTGACCAATCAGAGGTGCTCACATTCCTCAGATAGTATATTAATCTCTAGCTGGTAGACAACCTACCTCCCCTGCATGTCCTCCACGTGTCAGCATTCAACGGACAAGATATTCTCCACAGTCACGAAAACAATGCTTAGGGTTTTGGGTATCACGGGTGATGTCAGGTGAGAGAATCAAAGTCAGACCCTTTCTTTCTTGGATCCACCTGACCTGAAATAGCCGGTCAACATCCTCCCTACCATTTTTGGTTACCCATTTATGAGGTTGCTCTTGTTAATTACGTTAATTAGGACTGACATCAAAAGTTTCTCTCAAGGAAAGATATTTCAATGAGTTTGGAACAATGAACGGTACGTTATATGTTATTATATAATTAATAAAAGTTTTTTTTTTAATTTCAAATGTCTATTCCAAGTTTCCTACAAACTAAAAAATCTCGACTAAAGAGATGCCATAATGACATAGCAAGTTGGCAATCAAGTCATCTGACTCTTAGTTTTATAGTTGTCTTTTTCAACAACAAATAAAATTAATTCTATTGTTTAAAGTGTCAAGTTCATAATTAAGAATATGTTATAACTTTTAACTATTTTAAATTGTATTTTTCTCAAGTGGCCATCTATTATATTGATGAAGATGAATGTTGCTCTTATATCAATGCGTGAGTTCAACCGCATCGGCTCTTTATGTAACATCTAATCTAATAAATTTATCGTTTGACAAAAAAATATATATATTTCTCGTACACACTGTAGTAGTGTGGAACAATATATAATAAAATAATCATTTAAAACACTCTCTAAAATGAAAGAACTTTTAATTTTGACAATTTGTATTTGACATTTCCACTTGGGATGCTCCAACGACTTTGAGTCCTTGACAATGAAGGGTATTTAATCAGGTTTGACAAGATTGTTACATCAGACTGATGTAAAAACAATGTGTTAAAACTACTATTCCACCCGTCACTTAGCATTACGGTTTAGTGGTATTTAATTTCACTTATAAGTGAGAGATTTTATATTCGATTTTTACCAAAGACGAATTTGAACCACATTATTGCTAATCGGCCCACTCCCTTCTCTTTAGTGTAAATATTTTTTGTTAAAAAAAAAAAATAAAACTACTATTCTACCCTCCCTAGCCGGTCATAGTGTACAAGTCACCGGTTATAGCCAGTGGCCAGGTCGCTATAAGACGAACGCTACGCATCAGCAACTGTTACATAATTACATTTGAGGTAGAATTTATAGCTTATACGTATATCTCACTCTTAGACTTGGTCTCTGCTTCTAGCCATTTCTTTCTTTATTTATTTTTCATTTCCTCTTAAATTTTCATGGAAGGATAAGAGAAACCAGTAGTTTCTGCAGACTGCAGTGAAAGTTCATATTTGATCAGCAAGCTTTTAGTTCTAATATGGAAGCCAAAGTTGAAGAACCGTGGGGTAAAACTCTCTCTCAGTCTCTCTCTCTCTCTCTCTCTCTCTCTCTCTCTCTCTCTCTCTCTCTCTCTCTCTCCCTATTTTTAGCCTGTGATTTGATTAAAATGTCATGGTAAATTATATTTATTTCATCACAAATTACCCCTTCATCGTGATCATGGATTTTGATATTGACATCAGTTTGTTTTCATGGTCTGTACAATTTTATTGGTTTGGTGATTAAAATAGTTGGGTGATTAAAATAATCCCAGATCATGGTCAACTTTTGGCTATTGAGGCAATTTCTTATATATACTTATAACAATGAACTAAGGGATATGTAAATGCATATATCTATATAATATGGTGAGTATGGAATATATATATATATATATATATATATATATATATATATATATATATTATATGCATATATTGTGAAGGGAATGTAGAGAAAATTACAGTACACAATTCTAATAGAAGGGTGTTAGCCACATATTTATTTTTACTTTTATTCTCATTTTTCGGTCAGATTCAATCTATTGCAAAAGATTAATGAACAAAAATTATAAAAATTTATCAAAGATACGTGGAAGGCAAAAAGAGTTGGAGAAACACAATTAATAAATAAATTACTTGTATTAATATTACAACACGCAAGGTAAAAGAGACGGACACTTTTAGAAGCTGCCGACCTAACATAAGGCCACTTCCATTGCTTGCTAGAATTCTCTAGCAAAATCTCTGCATGTTTGAACTAGAAAAATCTATCGTTCCTGCACCATGGCCAAAATGCAGTCTATAGAAGCTACCGCCTATCACGCTTGCTGCTATACTTTGCTAGAGTTTTCTGGCAGAATCCATGCTCTGACTTTGGGCTGGCGTTAATCTTTCAACAGGGAAAACATGCTAATATGCATTTGTACACATTTTATGAGATTTATATGAGCCTGAATGCATTATCTCATTACATCTAAAGCCTATTAATTGATGGTTAACTTGCACTGCAGGGATAAATGCATGAGTTGTCTCATCGAGGGTGGATGTGATTGGGATGAGGTTAGAGATCGTGTTGACAGAAGAGAGAGAGCACAACCCGCCATCGGCTAAAGAGAGTCTTTTCCGTTGTTGGGAGTGTGCTCTCTTTTCTTCTGTCATCATCTCTTACATTCCCGGCCCTCAGCACCGTCTGATCTCTGTCGATCTATAACTTCAAAGTATTTAAGGTATTCTCTCACCATGGGCATTGTTACATACAAATTTATAGTTCAACAATATATACAGCTAGTAAGGAAATCACTTAATTTGTGGATCTTGTGTGTTTGTGTGTGTAGTATTACTTGTATGCAAAACCGCGAAACTTTCTTACGCAGATGATTCTTGTAGCAGCGGTAATTAACCAGCCGAATTATTTTTTGGAGGAATAAATTTTACGAATTATTTTGCAGCTCTTGATCAAATATTTATTATAGTCAACTGATAAGCGACGCTGGTTTACTACTAATCTTGGTTTCTACTTGTACAGCATTCAAATGTTCTTCAGAAACTTGAATGTGTTGAATAAGTGGCCAAGTGGCCATTCTTTAGAATTAACAATCCAAAGGTGGAAACACCTTTCCTTATTTTGGGGAGGAAAATGGGAAAAGATGTTTTGTTGTCTCTTAAACACCCGTGAGTGTTGGCTAAAAGAAAAGGAAATATTGGTTCAAAGCAAGGGAGTTCATTCATTTCGGTTTTGGTAGGAAACAAGTGAGAGAAAAAAAGCTCCTTTTGCAAAGAGAAAAGATAGAGTTTTGCAGAGAGTTTTGCAGAGAGCAAGGGAGTCTTGCAGTCAGCCCAAAAAGAAGAACAAGTTGCTGCTTCAATTGGTTAGTAATCATCCACCAAAGTAGGTGTTGTTGTAATAGCCGAGAGCTATATGTATAGAGAAGAAATTATTCATTATATTTCTTTCTCTATTTGTTTCTTTGGTGTGTGAGAGCTATTGGGTGTATTGGGCTTTTGGGTTGAGAGATTGTCAACACTTTGTAAACTCCCATTTGGTTGATAGTGGATTATTGGGTGAGCTCCTACTGCTCCGAGGACGTACTCCAGTTACACTGACTGTGGAGGAACCTCGTTAAAATCTTGGTGTCTTTTATATTTTGTTCTTGCATTTTATTTGATATATTTCCTGTGGGTTAGCTTGAGTTGGTTCCAAAATAGATTTGGTGCTATCCTAGCACAACAATTGGTATCAGAGCACTGGTTGCTCTTGGGTACTGTCTAGTTGCCAAAGATGTCAGACGGGCAAGATGAGAATCCTTTTGGAAGCAGCTCCGGGTTTGCAAGAACTACGGTGCAAAATGCAAAGTTCGAAGTGGAAAAGTTTGATGGCACAAACAACTTCGGGATGTGGCAATGTGAGGTTAAAGATGTGTTGGCTCAACAAGATCTTCTTGCCGCCAGAAGCCTGAAGCTATGTCGAAACTGGAATGGGAGAAATTAAATTTGTGGGCTTGCTCTTCAATTCGGTTGTGCCTTGCAAAAACTCAGAAGTATTTTGTGATGCAGGAGACTTTGGCAAGTGTGTTGTGGCAAAAATTGGAAGACAAGTATATGACGAAGAGTGCAGAGAACCGGCTACACTTGAAGAAAAAGCTCTACCGCTTCCAATACAAAGAAGGTACAAAAATGATTAGACACCTTGATGCTTTTAATAAGTTGATTGCCGACTTGTTAAATTTAGATGAGGATATTAAGGATGAAGATAAGGCCTTAATATTGTTGAATTCCTTGCCGGACTCTTATGAGCATTTTGTTACCACTATTATGCATGGTAAAGAAACTGTGAAATTTGAAGATGTGTCAAATGCCTTGATGAATTATGAAATGAGGCATAGAGATAAAAATCATGATAGTACCTCTGAAGCTTTATTTGTTAGAGGTAGATCATCGGAGAGGAGATCCTCTTCTAGCAGAAAAAAATCACAGTCTCGACCTAGAGGAAACTCTAAAGGTAGAAAACCTTTGGAAAGGGATGAATGTGCCTTTTGTCGTAATAAGGGCCATTGGAAGAAAGATTGTCCTAGATTGAAGACCAAAGGCAAAGAAAGTTCTGAAGCTAATGTTGCTGAGGTTGAAACAGATTTTTCTGATTTTGCTTTAACCACTTCCTCATCATTTGATTGTGCTACTAAGTGGGTGTTGGATACGGGTTGTACTCATCATATGACTCCTCACAAGGATTGGTTTTCAAGCTTGAAAGAGTTTGATGGTGGTGTTGTGTTCATGGGAGATGACAATCCTTGCACAACAAAAGGGATTGGTACAGTTCGTTTGAAGTTGCATGATGGCATGGTTAAAGAGTTGACGGGTGTTCGGTATGTACCGAATTTGAAGAAAAATCTTATTTCTTTGGGAACTTTGGAAGCCAAGGGCTTCAGGTTTCATTCAGATGGGCAGACATTGAAGGTGACTTATGGTGCACTTGTTGTGATGAAAGCTCCTCGAAGTGGCCATTTGTATTTATTGCAAGGAAACACTGTGACAGGTGAAGCATCTGTAGTCTCAGAAAATATGGGCACATCCGATTCTGATACTACTAGATTGTGGCATATGAGATTAGGCCATGCCGGTGAGAAAGCTCTACAAGGGCTTGTGAAACAAGGTCTTCTAAAAGGTGCCACGACTTGTAAGCTTGATTTCTGTGAGCATTGTGTCTTGGGAAAGCAAACTAGAGTGAAGTTTGGTACTGCTGTACATCAGACGAAGGGCATTCTTGATTATGTGCATTCGGATGTTTGGGGTCCTACAAAGACTCCCTCTTTGAGTGGTAGACATTGGTTCGTGACCTTTGTTGATGATTATTCAAGAAGGTCTTGGGTCTACACTATGAAGCACAAGAGTGAGGTGTTGAGTATTTTCTTGGGTTGGAAGAAAATGGTTGAGAACCAGACTGGGAGAAAGATTAAGATTTTGAGATCGGATAATGGTGGTGAATACACATCCGACCCTTTCTTTAAAGTTTGCAAAGAAGAAGGGATTGTAAGACATTTCAGTGTCAAGGGAACTCCACAACAAAATGGAGTTGCAGAAAGATTGAATCGAACCTTGCTTGAGAAGGTTAGATGCATGTTGTCTCAGTCGGGTTTGAGCAAGTCGTTTTGGGCAGAGGCAGTTACTTATGCATGTCACATCATCAACCGATTACCCTCAGCTGCTATTCAGGGTCAGACGCCAATGGAGGTATGGACTGGAAAACCTTCTAATGATTATAATTATATTCGTATTTTTGGTTCACCTGCTTATTTTCATGTAACTGAAAATAAACTTGATCCTAGAGCCAAAAAGGCTATCTTTCTTGGTTTTAGTAGTGGTGTCAAAGGTTACAGGTTATGGTGCCCGGAGATGAAGAAACTCGTAATCAGCAGAGATGTGACATTTGATGAAGAAAATATGTTCAGAGACTCTGAAAAGAATGTGAAAAATATCCAACAGGTGGAGCTTGAGAAAGTTGCCTCTAGTACTTCAAATCCTATTTCCGCTGATGTCGAAGCCACTACAAGTGAAGAAGTGGGAGACCATGAGGATGTTGAAGAAGTTGAACTTGAAGATTCTATTCAAGTTGAAAGAGCAAGTTTCACCTCAAGAGTCTATTGCCAAGAACAGAGGAAAAAGACAAATTACCAAGCCAGCTCGGTATAGTGACTATGTTGCTTTTGCTCTTCCTATTATCACTGATGAGATTCCATCCAATTTTGAGGAAGCCATTGAGAGTGAGGAAAAGGAGAAGTGGTGCAATGCCATGGGTGATGAGATGAATTCTCTCTTGAAGAACAAAACTTGGGAGTTAGCTAAATTGCCTAAGGGTAAGAAAGCTATTGGTTGCAAATGGGTGTATGCCAAGAAGGAAGATGCTGATGAGAAAAGCAATGTAAGATTCAAAGCAAGATTAGTTGCTAAAGGGTATGCACAAAAGGAGGGCATTGACTACAACGAAATATTTTCTCCAGTTGTGAAGCACTCCTCAATTCGTATTATGTTAGCTCTTGTTGCACAATATGATCTTGAGCTTGTGCAACTCGATGTGAAAACGGCTTTCCTACATGGTGATTTGAATGAAGAGATCTATATGTGTCAACCGGATGGATATATGGTGAAAGGGAAAGAAAATTTGTTTTGCAAGTTGAAGAAATCACTTTATGGCTTGAAGCAATCTCCAAGACAATGGTATTTGAGGTTTGATAAATTTATGAGAGGCCAAAATTATTCTAGAAGTCAATATGATCATTGTGTGTACTTCAAGAAGTTGCAAGATGGGTCTTTCATTTATTTGTTGATATATGTTGATGATATGTTGATTGCCTCAAAGAATGTTGAAGAGATTGAGAAATTGAAGAATCAAATGAAGAATGAGTTCGAGATGAAGGATCTTGGTGAAGCAAAGAAGATCCTTGGCATGGAGATCACTAGAGACAGAGAGAAGGGTTTGGTTTGTTTGAATCAAAGACAATACCTTGAGAAGTTGATTCGGAAGTTTGGAGTTCATGATTCAACTAAACCGGTTAGTACCCCTTTGGCTCCTCATTTTAAATTGAGTTCTCTACAATGTCCTAAAACTGATCAAGAGAAGCTACAAATGAAAAATATACCATATGCAAATTTGGTTGGTAGTTTGATGTATGCAATGGTATGCTCTAGACCGGATATTGCTCATGCAGTTGGCATGGTGAGTCGATATATGCATAATCCTGGTAAAGAGCATTGGAATGCAGCTAAGTGGATATTGAGGTATCTCCATGGTACTCGAGATGTTGGTTTATGCTTTGAGAGGGATGACTCTGGTATTGGTCATTTTGCTGTTGGTTATGTTGATTCAGATTATGCAGGTGATCTGGATGGAAGAAAGTCTACTACAGGCTATGTGTTTACTATGGCTAAAGGGCCAGTTTGTTGGAGGTCCATTTTGCAGTCGTCTGTTGCTTTGTCTACTACAGAGGCTGAATATATGGCAGTTGCTGAAGCTATAAAGGAGGCCATTTGGATACATGGGCTGATTAGAGATTTGGGGGTTGATCAGAAGCAGGTGGAGGTGCATTGTGATAGTCAGAGTGCCATTTATTTGGCTAAGTATCAGGTTCATCATGCGAGGACCAAGCACATAGATGTGCGTTATCACTTTGTTCGTGAAGTTGTTGGTGAAGGAGAAATCATTCTCCAGAAGATTCCAACTAAAGACAACCCCGCTGATATGTTGACTAAGGTTGTTGGTGTAGCCAAGTTTGTTCATTGCTTGAACTTGGCTCACATTTTGCCTATATAAAGAAGGCGTTGAGCAGTAGGAGTTTTGGAGAATTGGCTCGGCATGAGTTGTTCTCTTGCTAGTGATTGGGAGTGATGTTGTGTGTTAATTGTGTTGTTTGGCTTATCATGACGTTTTTCGGAACTTGGCCAAGGTGGAGATTGTTGAATAAGTGGCCAAGTGGCCATTCTTTAGAATTAACAATCCAAAGGTGGAAACACCTTTCCTTATTTTGGGGAGGAAAATGGGAAAAGATGTTTTGTTGTCTCTTAAACACCCGTGAGTGTTGGCTAAAAGAAAAGGAAATATTGGTTCAAAGTAAGGGAGTTCATTCATTTCGGTTTTGGTAGGAAACAAGTGAGAGAAAAAAAGCTCCTTTTGCAAAGAGAAAAGATAGAGTTTTGCAGAGAGCAAGGGAGTCTTGCAGTCAGCCCAAAAAGAAGAACAAGTTGCTGCTTCAATTGGTTAGTAATCATCCACCAAAGTAGGTGTTGTTGTAATAGCCGAGAGCTATATGTATAGAGAAGAAATTATTCATTATATTTCTTTCTCTATTTGTTTCTTTGGTGTGTGAGAGCTATTGGGTGTATTGGGCTTTTGGGTTGAGAGATTGTCAACACTTTGTAAACTCCCATTTGGTTGATAGTGGATTATTGGGTGAGCTCCTACTGCTCCGAGGACGTACTCCAGTTACACTGACTGTGGAGGAACCTCGTTAAAATCTTGGTGTCTTTTATATTTTGTTCTTGCATTTTATTTGATATATTTCCTGTGGGTTAGCTTGAGTTGGTTCCAAAATAGATTTGGTGCTATCCTAGCACAACAGAATGGTGTTGTAAACTGTGACTGCTTAGTGATCGACATAGTTTTCTTTTCTGCTTCGACGACTTGTTGTATAGAATGATACAGTTTTCTACTTTGTTTTGAGGGCTACTTGTCAAGTGCCATACTTCTTGCTCATCCTCGATGCAAAAGGAACAGGAAAAGCCTGCAACATGTTGCAAAACAAAGATCCGAAACCAGGATCGGTGAGGGAGATCACAAAAAGGGCTAATGACAATTCACTGAAATGTGGTAGGCGCCAGCAACAATCATAAAGAAGTGGAGCTACAAGCATGGTGTGTGTCGTGATTGACAGACCATCTAACCAGCATGGAAATCTTACTTGCAGAATGTTCAGATTTGCATTTGCCTTGTACGCAGTTTTTATCTGTACATCACTTTTGGATACGGAGTTTATACCGTTCCATATCACGAAGAGGAATCTGTTTTCGATGTATAATATGTGCTCAAATGTGATCGACAAAATTGTCAAAGTTTTCGCAAAGCAGACATTTAAAGTTCTCTTCTTTCATACACACACACACATACCTTATGAATGCTTCCTAGTTCTCCTCTCCCTTTGCCATGGCTACTCCAGCCTGAGGGAGGGAGCGGACGTGCCGAACAGATTTACGGGTGCAAAAAGAATTACTCTACACACAACCTACTGCTCACTATCTCACTATTAGGAATGTTTAAATCAGTCTAGCCAGAATTAGATGATCGAATAGTATAGAAATCGTTCGTATGTAACATTCAACTCGTAAACCAGTCAGAAATCTTCTATTACAATTGAAATATTCAAGCAAGAAGCGTTTTTTTTTTGTGTCCTGGACAAAGCAGAGACCACACAGTTCAACAGAAAGCTTTGAACTCAGGCCAGCGAACTCTACGGTCTCTAATCTTCAAACTACAGGATAAAAAAATAAGCAGTGGTAAAACGTAAAAGAATCAAATAATTCAACTATCTGCAATCTACATATAATCTTCAGTGAATGATGATCTCACGCAGAGAGCTGGTGGGGCTGCCGCAATCCTCCTCATCACAATCCGAAACAATTTCATCAAGCGACATAGGCAATCTGCTAGAGAAACTCAGACTTGGCTTCACCCTTGGCACGGCTTGAACTTCTGCCTCGTTACTCAGAATCTGCAGAACTCTCCTCATCGTAGGCCTCTCCACGCTATCAGGGTTAGCGCAACTTAACCCGACAAGTAGCAGCTTCCTCATTTCTTCCACGTTAAACTCCCCATTCAACCGCTTGTCAGCTGCCTCGATAATCTTCCCTTTGGAATGCAGCCCCCAAACCCAATCAACCAAATTCACTGCCTTCTCACTTCCTGGCTCTCTTTCTATTGGTCTCCTTCCACATGCCACTTCAAGGATCACCACACCATAGCTAAAAGCATCAGTCTTTTCGGTTGCTTTCCCGTATTGAAGATACTCAGGCGCAAGGTACCCCATTGTTCCTGCTGTCAGTGTGGAAACAGGGCTTTTATCGTGATCCATGAGCTTTGCCAACCCGAAATCACTGAGCTTCGCGTTTAAATTCCCGTCCAGCAAAACATTGCCAGTCTTTATGTCCCTGTGGATGACCTGCTGCTCACATTCCTGATGCAGATATGTCAAAACAGACGCCAATCCAACCGCAACATTCAGTCTCCGAGACCAATCTAACAAGGTACTTTGCCCGGGTTCTTGGTACAGTGCCTTTTCGAGGCTCCCATTAGGCATGAAATCGTAAACAAGAAGCAATTCACCCTTGTCAACACACCAGCCTTGAAGGTGAACTAAATTCTTGTGGCGCAAGCAAGCAATAATCGACAACTCAGAAAGAAATTCAGTTTTACCTTCATGGGAATGCTTGGATCTTTTCACCGCAGAAATGGTGCCCGAAGACACGAAAAACGCCTTGTAAACAGTCCCGAAAGCTCCATGCCCAAGAATCCTACTGGAATGAAACCTTCCTGTGGCAGATTTCAGCTCCTTGTAACTGAACTCTCTGGGCCCTGCCACAACCTCTGCTTTGAAGCTCTTCTGTCTTCTCACCTCCATCCATTTCGTCACAGAAACATACCCGAAAACCAACAGCGCCACGCAAAAGAACGCCGGCCCGGCAATACCAAGTCCTAAGCCGAGCCGCCTGTGGTGCTTATCCCCCGAACCGGACACTGGAATTCTCGGACTTACCACCACATAAGTATCAGACACATTGTGGGGCTGCAGCTTCGGCCTTTTCGCAACGAACCCGAATGTATGAAAGCTCCAATTCTCAACCAAATGCTTCTCCGTGCTCCCTTCCGTCGAGGCCGAAAAACCCACGAACATAACCTCCTTCAGATGCTCGGAGAGATCGATATCTACGCTCAAAACCGGCTTTTCGGGCTTGAAATTCGAGTAGCTTAGATACACTTTAAGTTTTTCTTGGTCATTCTTGTAATCAATCCAAGTAGTAATCGAACTGCCGCTCTTCAAATCGACACCCTGCAAGATTGGATCAGCGGTCTTAATCGAATTGAGGCTCTCGATGTCCAATCCGACGTGATGGTCATTTGGATCGTTGAAGTGCAAATCGAGCTTCGTGTCGAATTCGATGGCGACGAACTTGTTCTTGGTCACTTGGGAGGAATTGACGAGACCCAGATAGCCGCCGGGGCTGCCGAGCATCCGGTTGTCCGTCGAGAGGAAAAACGACATGCCGTCCCCGTAAGAGCTCGGATTGACGTTGGCGATGGAGAAAGTGAACTTCGTGGAGAAGGAAGCGGTGATGTTGGATTCCGGGTCAAAGAACCGAATTGGGTTGTTGTAGATGACGGCGCCGGCGCTGGAGGAGGGGACCGTGAGCTCACGGGTGAGGCCAACGACGCCGTTTCGGATGTGGGAGTCGCCGAGGAAGGTTAGGTTTCGGAAGTTGAAAGTGGGGAAGTAGAAGTTGACGTTCTCGGCGGAGCCACGGCGGAGGAAGAGGGCTATGAGGAAGAAGACGACGACCCAGAAAACAAGAAGCTTTCTTGGAGCCATGGATGCGGAGATTTCGAATTCAGATGGATGGAAACAAATGGGTTTTGGATTTTCTTTGCAAAAGCAGAGGACTTGCAGATTATGATTGAGAACATGTAGAGAGAGAGAGAGAGTTCTTGGAGGTTTAGAGAGAGGGAGGGAGGGAGGCAGGGAGTGGGGTTTAAACGGTTGGAAAATGGGCGCGTGGGTCGGTTTGAAAGGAATATTTAGGCTGAGAGGGTTTGCAACGGTTATGAGGGACTTTTGGAGAACGACAGCGTATCATAGGGTGCATCAATATCATGGAATTCTATGGTGGATAATTTTGTGTAATTGTGTAGCACCAAAGTCGATAATTTAACAATATAACTAAGTAATGTTGTTCGTACTATACACATCAGATCCAACCTAAAATGATGTAGAAATGTAGTATAAAAACATGGTAAGAATAACATTTTTGATATAACAAAGTAACTAGAGTGTTTTCTTAATTAGTTTTGTGCAAAAACATGTTAACCTTGACGCAAAATTGTCTAACCCAAGAAAATTAAAGATTAAGTAAGCCCTAAGAAAAAGGGGCATAATTGACACAGAAACTCATTCTTGCCGTATTCTCTTTGTGAGGGTATCAGGGATTCGTGAATCATATCCGTATATCGTACATTGACCGTAAAAAATTATTTTAAATATTTTTATTTAAAATAAAATACAAATAGTATCTGATAAAAAATAACCACATAATGTACGATAAATGAATACGATTTACGAATTTTCAATATTCTCATTAAAAAGGATGCGGATAGGATCCTGTTTGGATTTTAGGGTCCCATGATTGGATTCATCATGAGTGCATGGCTGGTTCAAACCAAGTCCTACACATGAATGGGTCCCGTGAATGTTGAATATATAGGCAAATCAAGATAATGCAAGTAACTTTTCAATTTTTCTTCAGTAGCAAAATGAACGGTTTGGACGGAAAATATAATACATAATAGTTGTGAACAAGGAAAAAGTACATTGAGACTAAGGTGGTCTTAAGATCACTTAGAATTTTGAAAATATACATGTCAAGATTTTTTGAGGATTCTCTAAATGTTTGGTATGAGTGTCTTTTATGTCTACCAAGTGTTTGATGTAATATATGCTAGACATATCTCGACAGGTTAAATCAATAACACTTGACAAATTCTCTTAATGTTACTCATTATATTGCTTCGGCATATGTCGATATCTGTTGATATGTGCGTAACATGATTTGGCTGACGATAACAAGCCAACCAAGTGTCCAATGAAATCGCTCAATCGATAAATTGAAATGTTGTTTGTGCACTTCGCGCTCTGTTTCTATCTAAAAAAACTTGTACTTTAACATCGTGACCTTCCAAAATCCGAATTCTGAATGTGCCACTAATTATGAAGATCAAATCTAACAACTAATACATAATACTAAGTGCTACATAACATTAAAGTCACGCCCGAAACTTTCTTACTTTTTTATACACAAAGATGAAGATAGATCATTTGGAATTAGAGTAGAATACATATAGTAGTACCAAGATGTGGTTTTGGAGATTTCAATCATGACAAGAGGATAGTGGAGGCCATGTGATCATGTCATATGGCTCAAAGATCCAAATGTAGCCGTTACAACGATTGGAAGGTACACAAAATACATTTCATTTATTTATTTATCAATTATCAAACCACATTAGTTTTTCTCTAATTTACCCCAACGTTTTCTATTCTTTTAATTAAGACAAGGGAAAAATGTTGAGATCCAAATATACTGCATGATTTTTATTTTTATTTTTTTATTTTACGTCTCTCCATCAATACTTGCTTGGGCTATTGGTTTCAATAAAAATTCTACTCGAAACATGTTTTTTCAGGAATTAACCATTGAGATTTAACTAAATAAGATTTAGATAAATTCAACCGTTTTTTTTTTGGGCTCTTGGTTTCATATCAAACACTCTATACTTCCAGCTCCCAAACTGTTTGTATAGAAACTGGGCTCTTGTCGTGATCCATGAACTTTGTCCAATCCGAAATCACTAAGGCCCACCTGTTGTAAGAATGTGTTTGGTAATTTAATTCATAACCAATATGATTTTTCCTCAAAGAAAATAAATATGAATAATGTTGTTCATACTGTATTTTTATACCACATTTTCATACCATTTTAAGTGGCATTTGATGTGAACAGCCACATCATTTGAATTAATCAGATTTTAAATTTAGTTCATTATTTAATAAACTAATAATTAAGAAAAACTGGTTAATTAAATGATGATTATGGTATACGAGGAGTTTTTCCCGTTCATTTCCTTGGGTTTTGCAAATTTTTCAAATGATGTGGTTGTCCACATTAAATGCTGCATCGTATAGAAATGTGGTATAAAAATATATTATGAATATCATTGCTCAATAAATAATAAATTAATGTTGGATGGTAACGTTTTCCAACCTCCACCAATTTCTACTTTATGTTTGCCGTGTGTGGTCCACTGCGTTATTGACCAAGAAAAAGATCAAGTCGTCTCTCTCGTCATGAAGTAATCATAACAGGCTTTGCCAAGAATAATTTTCGGTTTCTCAACTCCAAATACTTGATCAAAATTAGTCCTTTGGCCAAGAAGAGAAAATGGCTTTGGTTGGAGAGGCTTTGCTCTCCGGTTCAATCAAGGTGATGTGCGACAAGATTGCCTCCGGACAGTTCATGGACTTCTTCCGGGCAAGAAGACTCGACCATTCACTCGTGGACAGACTGAAGGTGAAGTTGATGACCCTCCATGCAGTGCTCAACGACGCAGAGGAGAAGCAGATTGTCAACCGTGCCGTCGGGATGTGGCTTGACGAGCTCAAACATGCTGTGTTCGATGCCGAGGACTTGGTGGATGAGATCGATACTGAAGCTTCGCGTCGCAAGGCGAAAGATCAGACCATGAAAACCCAGGTGCGGAACTTCCTTTCTACCTCTCGTAAACCTTTTAATTATAAAGGCATGAATGGTAGGATAGAAGTTTTATTCAACAAGTTGGAAGACCTTGCAAATCAAAAAGACATCCTCGGTCTCAGGGGAGGTGTAGTGGGCAAGGTTTCACAAAGAACTCCCACAACTTCTGTTGTTGAGGACGGATTTTGTACCTACGGAAGGGATGGATGTAAAGAAAAGTTAAAGGCTCTACTGCTGCTATCTGACAATGAAAGTAGCAGTAATTTTTCTGTAGTCCCTGTCGTCGGAATGGGTGGGGTTGGTAAGACGACTCTTGCTCAACTGCTTTACAACGATGAACAAGTTAAAGAGCTCTTTGATACTAATGCCTGGGTTTGTGTTTCCGAACAGTATGAGGCTTTGAGGGTTATTAAGACCCTTATTGAGGAAATCACTAAAAAGCCTTGCGACAATTTGGAGATGAATTTACTTGAAGTTCAACTAAGGCAACAATTGATGGGAAAGAGATTCTTACTTGTCCTGGATGACATTTGGAATGAAAACTATGGTGACTGGGATCGGCTACGTACTCTTTTCACGTATGGGGCAAAGGGAAGTAAGGTCATTGTAACAACAAGGAGTAGACGTGTTGCATCCATCGTGCACAATACTATTCCTATTCATGACTTAGAAAAATTGTCGGATGAAGATTGTTGGCTGTTACTAGCAAAACATGCATTTAGAAATGAAAACCCCGGTGCACATCCAGACTTGGTTGAAATTGGTAAGCAAATTGCACGTAAGTGCGATGGTTTACCTCTAGCTGCAAAAACACTAGGGGGTCTCTTAAGTTGCAACCTAGACTACAAGGAGTGGAATCACATATTGAATAGCAATCTTTGGGATCCACCACATGCTGATAGTGTTCTTCCTTCTCTAAGATTGAGCTACCACTATCTTCCAACTTACTTGAAACGATGCTTTGCCTATTGCTCAATTTTTCCAAAAGACTATGAATTTGAAAAGGAAAATGTAATTCTACTATGGATGGCAGAAGGTTTAATTCCACAAGCAGAGAACGAGAAAGCAATGGAGGAGGTTGGTGAAGGATACTTTGATGAACTGTTATCGCGGTCACTATTTCAAGGGCCAAGATTGGATCGACCAAGTTTCACAATGCATGATCTTATCAATGACTTGGCTATGTTTGTGTCTGGAGAGTTTTGTTTTAGGTTGGGTCAGAAAAATTCGCATGAAGTTCCCGAAAGAGTTCGCCACTTGTCGTATATGCAAGGAAAATTTGATACATCTCCAAAATTTGAGCCAATAGAAGGAGTCAAGTTTTTGCGTACCTTCTTTCCAGTGTCTTTAACACCATATTATTGGAATCAAGGATATGTAAGCAATAAGGTTCTAGATGATTTACTACCAGCACAAAAATATTTACGGGCATTTTCATTATCAATATACCAAAACATCACCCACTTACCTGATTCCATTGGTAACCACATACACTTGCGCTACATTGATCTCTCTTATACGGCAATTAAAAGGTTACCAGATACAGTGTGTACCCTCTACAATTTACAAACTCTCTTGTTGAAAGGTTGTTCTTCTCTTGTTGAATTGCCTGCAGACATGAGGAAATTGATTCATTTGCGTCACCTTGATATTGGTAGAACCAACATAAAAGAGATGCCTGTGCATATGGGTAGACTAAAAAGTTTGAGAACACTGACAGATTTTGTGCTGGGGAAATATACTGGGTCCAATATTGGAGAACTGAGGGAGTTGTCGCACCTTGGAGGAAAATTTTCTATCTTGAATCTGCAAAATGTGGTCGGTGCTATTGATGCCTTGCTGAAGGATAAGAAAGATCTCAAGGAGGTAGAGTTGGCATGGGGTCCTGAAGCTTCCGATGATTTTGTAAAAGGGAGACATGTGCTTGAAAGGCTTCAACCTTCGGTAAATTTGGTGACACTAACCATCAGGTGTTATGGCGGGATCAGTTTCCCGAATTGGGTGGGAGACTCGTCCTTCTCCAACTTACAAGTGATGCGTCTCAGTGGCTGTGGTAATTGCAGTTCATTGCCACCAGTTGGTCAGCTACCTGCTCTGAAAGAGCTCTACGTAGAAAGCATGGAATCAGTTGTGAGTGTTGGTGGTGAGTTGTAC
This sequence comes from Pyrus communis, assembly GCF_041283825.1. NCBI lineage: Eukaryota > Viridiplantae > Streptophyta > Magnoliopsida > Rosales > Rosaceae > Pyrus > Pyrus communis. The sequence goes on from NC_142567.1 coordinate 28,763,348, forward strand.
GGGGGAAATCAACAATTTCAATGTTTAGAGAAGCTAGAGTTTTGGGATATGCCAGAGTGGGAGGAATGGCAGCCAAGTCCAAGTGGAGGTGAAAGTCCAAACTTTCCTCGTCTTAAGGAGTTGACTTTATCTGGATGTCCGAAGCTGAGAGGAAACTTGCCCACTCATCTTCCTTCCTTGAAAATCCTTCGGGTCGATGGATGTAAGGTTCTACATGAAAATAGGGCCAGTAATACCCTGAACGCGGAATCTTTACGAGGATCTCTTGAAGAACTGAAAACAGCTGGATGCCCGGGTCTCTCATTGTTACTAGAGTCGACGGAGACGCTGCCGTCGCTTCAGACGTTTAATATTTCTGATCCTGGTGGGAGAGAGTGGTTGTTGGAAATGGTGCACAAATGCAATCGTCTTCAAAGTTTGAGTTTATATGGATGTTCCTCACTCTTGTCGTTCCCTACAAATGGTCTGCCAACCACGCTGACGTCACTCACTATTCTACAATGCGAGAAATTAGAATTCTTATCACGTGAGATGATGGCCAAATTGACTTCCCTTCAGTCTTTGGATCTTGAATGGAGCTGTGATTCTCTGAGGTCGTTCCCTTTGGGCATTTTCCCCAACCTTTCATCTCTTTTTATCCAATGTTGTCAGAATCTGGAATCCCTTTCCGTTGAAGGAGGAGCAGATGAAAATCTCAGCCATCTCAACTCCCTGTCTATTTGGCATTGTCCAAATCTTGTCTCTTTTGCCGACGGGGGATTGCCCACTCCCAACCTCACCTCCTTGAAGTTGTTGCCGGACCGAATGCACACCCTCACCGCCCTTCAAGATTTGGAGATACATGATCTTCCAAATGTGGTGTCATTTGCACAAGGGGGTTTGCCTCCCAACCTACAATCATTTCGGATCAGCTGGTGTGACAGACTGAGGCCTTCAGTGGAGTGGAGATTGCGAGGACTTGCCTCTCTTCAACAATTTCGGATCTCAGGATACAAGGATCTGGTGGAGACGTTGCTCAATGAACAGCTGCTCCCTGCCACTCTTCACACTCTCGAAATCTCTTCTGTATGGAATCTGAAATCTTTGGACGGAAAGGGACTTGAGCACCTCACTTCTCGCCTACAAATTGAACGGTGCAGGAGTCTCAAATTCCTGCCAAAAGAGGGTTTGCCGGCATCTCTTTCTTATCTGAGGATCTGTGATTGTCCTTCTCTGAAGAAGAGGTATCGGAACAAGAAGGGAAAAGATTGGAGAAACATAGCTCGCATTCCTTGCATAGAGATAGATGATGAAATCACCATATGAGCTTTTCTAATATGATTCTACTGCATGACAAGAGGTAAAACCCTGGATGATACTTTTGTCATACTTGTCTCGTTTGCGACATAACTGTAATCTTCTGGTAGGTGTGATGGTACTAACAGATATATCGGTTTAATTGATGCAGCGAGCGAGCAAGCAAACCTGTAAAGATAGGATTACCAAAATTGTCATCTTGTGGTAGGTGCATATATACATATGTTTGTCTACAAACGCCATGGTTGAAGAGAGCATGGCTTATTGGCACCGCTTGCTAGAATGCCAGTGTAAATACACTTGGTGGCTAGCTGCTGCGCCTACGGATTTCAGTGTAAGTAGTTGAACACTTGACTGTAATTTATTCTTCCTTTATGGATCAATGTAATTCAACTGTGCAATCAGTCAGGACAACACGATGGGACTAACGTATTTGTCGGCTTGTTTTCTATATATTAGCATTCTTCTCACCATTTTCGATTTCATGAGCAATCAAGAGAATATTCAAAGTTGCATCTGGACTTGGAGGTTTGTTTTCTATATATTAGCGTGTGTGATGTCGTGTGACTCACATAGCAAGTTAACAAACGAAGAAAAAAATTATTTAAACATTGAAGATTTGCTCACTATATATGCAGGTAATCATTTGATTCGTTAACTGCTCTAGAGGAAGATGCTGTGGAGAAATAGATGATGACAAACCTTAACCCAAGTTTGATGGTGAAAGTTTTAGCAGCAGGCTCTCAAATTTAGAAACCTTCTTGGTAAGTAGCAACTCAACCGTGGTAGTGCTTCATGTACATGATAGCACATAGCAGGATTTCCCAGTTGCTAAGGGGTCCATTCATTGTTTTTCTGATTCATATGCAGCCACACACTTTGTTGCTGCTTGTGCAGCCAAGTGCGCGCACGGGGGTTCATTTTTCTCTACCATGTACATTTTAGGCCATAACACTACATCGTTGGCTCCCGATGGCAGATGATTTGGAGGCTGCTGCTGTGGAAGTGGATATAATTCCACTCTATCTTTGGCAGGACTGTAGAAGAGGTATCGGAACAAGAAGGGAAAAGATTGGAGAAACATATCTTGCATTCCTTGCATAAAGATAGATGATGAAATCATCATATGAGCCTTCATTTCACTCTCTCCAACTCTCAACTCTCAAGACAAAGCCAGGTACGTATTTAGTACCACTTATCTGTATCTATGTTAAATTGATTGTCCTCAAATTTTCCAACAAAATTGATTGTCTTCAAATTTAATTTGACACTTATCTGTATTTAGCACCACTTAACTGTGTTTGGATGAATGCCAGTACATTGCATTACTATACAAGGAGGCTGGTTGTTCCGCTACAGATTTCACCACAAGGATATATCAATCTTCGGTTGAACACTGATGATTTGTAAATTGTAATTTACCTTCCTTTTCTTTTGCTTTCTTCATTTTACCTTGTCTATATTTGCATTTATAATATCGGGTATTTTTTAATAGTGGAATCGAAGTATGCTATGCCCCCCTTGGAGAATTTCAGATCAGGGGAAGTGAGGATCTGTTGGGGACATTGCTCAAACGACAGCGGCTCTCTTCCACCCACACCATCTGGACGATCAAGTTTGAAATCTGTGGATCAAAACACCACACACTCTCGGAATTCCTGCCCGGAGAAGGACCTCAGCAGCTATGCATCATCGATTGTCTTGCATTCCTGCCGGAAGAGGATTTGCTGCCATCTCTTTCTTTTCCGAGGATCACCAAAATGTTTGTTCTTCTCGGAACTTTGAACCGCTTATTTGTGGTGGAGGTAGTTTCGAATCGTTTCATTGTGTTGCGCTCAAGTTTTGCTTTTAAACATTGCAAATCAAATTATTTATAAAATTGGATTTTAAAAAAAACAATAAGATTATCTGTACTAAATTCATCTAAATTATGAATATAAAAAGGGAAATTCGAACTTGGGTGTAAAAGAGAAAGCACACTGCTCTATACTAGTTGGTGTGGCAAATTTGTATATATATTTTTTATCTTATTAAAAAAGAAACTAGCTAGTGGCTTTGTCATGTCCAACCTTTCTGAGGTTAGGACTCACAGAGACGTTTCGACCTCCACCTGGCTACTATTGTGTGATGCTACAATCAGGGACGTCCTGATACGAGAATTCTTGGAAACTTTTAAAATTTTCATATGATATTTAGGCTTTAATGAGGTAGTGGCATACTTGTAAATAAAGAAAAATTTATTTCCAACGGAATTGGGCTGACAGAATGAATGGCTGAAAAAAAAAATTTATTGCATTTTGGGCTTTTAATTCAGCCCATATCTTTTACTGTTTGTAGGGTCTAATATAAGTTAGTGTGTCTTTATGATTAAATATGAAACTTTTTTTAGTTAAATAATGGCTTATGGTGGTTTTTGGTTAAATAATAGCTTAGCCCCAAATCCTTTTCATTAAAGCTTCCTTAATTTTATTAGGAGGTTGCATGGATTTTGATACGGTATGTTCACTTTATGCGAGAGATATTTTTAAATCATGGGCGCTACGCGCCCCTCAAATATGTTGCGTTAGTTGTTTATCATTGTTAACAATTGGTAGGATTAAGGCTTTTAATTAGACGTGTTACGCGTGACTTACAAATTTATAATGACATGTGCTTGGCATTGTTTACAATTTCTATTTTATTTTTGATATTTTTATTTAATAAGATACTCTTGCTACTTGCAAGATTGAAATATGAATCAAACAAAATGACTAATACCAAACAATTTAGTACAGATGTGCCAAGAGATCAACAAATATAAGTGAACATATGAAGTATGGATTCCAATGTGTGCATAAATTATCAAGATTGAAGACCATAAAGTTTGCCAACATCAGTGTCACATTTCCACCCATTGGTTCGCACTTCATATTTCAAATTTCCGTTGTTTGTAGATTTAATAGCGCTTTTTTTTTTGTTTTTCTTTTATGGACAATCAAACGTAGGGCTGGAAAAAAATCCCAAAAATCCCAAACCAAACCAAAAAAATCCCGATCCCAAACCAAAAAAATCCCAAACCAAAATTCCCGAAAATTTCGGTATGTCATCCCGAACCAAACCGAAATTTTCGGTATGGGATTCGGGACTACATCTCCATTTTTTCGGTATTCCCATACCGAATAGAAATAAATATTATATATATATATATTATTTTTTAATTATAAGAGAATTATTTTTTAATTAATGGTATTGGTAGCCACTAGTGTGATTAATCTTTGTCTCAACTAAATAACTAATGTTTGTTTGTTCAATTTGTTTGTTTCTATATTCCAGTTGTCTCAACTAATGTGATTAATCTTTGGATATTAGTTTCCTGCATACCTAGCCACTAGTGTGATTAATATGTGGATATTAGTTTCCTGCATACCTAGGCAAATCAAGGAAACAAAGGAGCAAAGACCATTATGCATGCATGAACATATCAGTATACATATATTGTATATATATACACGGACAAGGTGGGTACAGGGCATGCAATTAGTTGAGCTCAAATTTTTTTCTTTTGTTTTCGAGTACATAATATAGTTGTTCTTTCAGACATGGGCGCCGCCAAAATTTTCATTTAATTACAATTATGTGGAGGAGGAATCAAAGTTGGAATGTGGGGTGAGATGGCATTAGCCCAAAAACTTTGTGCACAAATGGGTAGTGGGTAGATTGAAACTTAATTTTAGCCCAAAAACATAATATGTCAAATTTTAGCCCAAAAACATAATATGTCAAATTTTAGTCCAAAAGCCCAAAAACATTTCGGGATTCCCGATTTGTCCCGAAATCCCGAAATTATTTCGGGATTCCCGAAAATTTGGTTTGGGATTGGTATTGAATTTGGGATTCCCAAAAATTTCGGTTTGGGAATCGGGACAAGGGTTTCGGTAACGGAGAACGGGAAGTTATAATTTGGGAAACGAACCCATTAATTGTTCTCAATGTTGAATTCGTGAGATTAACCATTTTGGTGAAGGTAAAGATTCCGTTTTTGTATGGAAAAGTAAGACCCATAGAGAGAAACTGGAGGAAAGCAGGGAACGGGAGAAGTTGGAGCGCAAGGGAGAAGTGATATTGGAATGAGATGTTACTACGACTACTGCTTCAAATACACTTTTATTTCTTTAAGCACGTTCTAGTTTCTTTCCTCCACTTTCTCTCCTTGCCACGTTTCACCATCATGTCCTTACTTTTTTATTTTTTATTTTATAATCTGTAATAAAAGGGGCAATCTTGAGATATTGAATGTTTCATCGTGATGTGGCAATTGATCTTTTTATATTTTTTTTACAAGTAGATGTTTTGGCATTAGAGGAGAATAATGACAAGAGGATGGTGGAGGATGGTGACAATACGATGCCAAAAGGGTAGTGACAAGATAATGGTGGGGTCCATGTGATAATATCATATGGAAAAATGGTGAAATCCAAATATATTGCATGATTTTTTTCTACTGTATTTTTCCAACCTCCACCAATTTCTACTTTAAGTCTGCCGTGTGTGGTCGTCCCACTGCATTATTGACCAAGAAAAATATCAAGTCGTCTCACCACTCACCCGTCATGAAGTAATCTCACAAGATGATGCCATGTGACAAGAGGATGGTAAGGAGAAAAAGCAGTCTGTGGTCCAAACTCTACGAACTACTTTATTTTGTGGTCCGCTGCATTATTGACCGAAAAATTACAGAGTTCTCACTAGTCATGAAGTAATCTTAACAGCCTTTGCCAAGAACAATTTTCAGTTTCCCAACTTCAAATACTTGATCAAAATTAGTCCTTTGGCCACGAAGAGAGAAAAACGAATGATAATTATATTTTGATTGTGAGTTCTAATAACAACACTCAATTATTGTTGTTTTGGTAAAGCTTAGAGCCAAAACGAGGGAAAAGTAGATATCCAATTCTAATAGTTTACCATGCGATGCTTGTCGTCGAAATTAACTCATATCTTGTTCTACATGAGTATCTCACTCTCGTTTGAAAGCACATGTCTAGTAAAACAAATGTCTATGAAAGAAAATCTCTCATGCTTGATCAATTTCGACTAATTGGGGCAACATGGGTAAATTTTCAAGAATTCAGATGTCTATGAAAGCAGAAGCTTTTAATTTGAGTTGTAATTATTGAATTCTCTTAACGAAAAACTCATGTTACTGTTTACTTTAACGAAAAACCATATTTTTACACTAAAAAGTCAATCTTGGTAATATTCACTTTACCCTTTATTTTATTATTTTTTTTAAACTCAAAGTTTTCAAACCATTTTCATTAATTTTCCTTTCATTTTATTGGGGGATTTGGGATCTACTCGATTTCTCTCTGCAGTGGAATTAAAATTTGGGATTTTGATGCGTCTTTGTTATTTTTGTGGTTAATTTAAAGGTATTATTTAATTATATTTTCGATGAAATTTATTAATCTCATGTTAATCAATTGCTATTAGGGTTTTGTGATTGATTTAATTTTATTAGGGAGGTTGCGTTAAGATTGTCTTCTAGATTTGAAGAATTCAAATTTGCAAGTTGGTTTGTGGCAATTTTCAGTCACCATGATTTGGTTTAAAGGATAATCATTTTGTAACTTGCTGTTTGTGTTATATTTTCAGCTGGGCATTTTGGTTGACTGTTAGCCTTTGGCTTCGGCTCACTGGGAACTTATGAAAATTGAAGTAATGGGAGGCTACTCCACTATAATTTATTGTGCTTTTACTTGGAGCACAACAGCTATTTTGTTCAAGCACACCAGCTTTCACTTCAAGCACAACAGTCATAGTTTATTAACAAAAAATTTATATATAAAAAAAAAGACCCGTGGACCTATAGGAATCGGCTCGTTTCAAACGAGCCAAGTTAAGTCCGATTTCATTTCTCAGCTAACAGGACCCGTCCTGCCCCACCACATTTCATTTACAAACGGGTTCGGTCTGTTTGCTTCAATTTTGAGTCTGGCCTGGTTCGTATCCACCCCTAGTTTATTCCACATTTGCGTATACAATCTTCTTTATTTACTCTAAACTAACATCTCTGCATGCGCGTTATGTATTTTTTTTAATCATAGGTGTTACCCACCCCTAAAATGTGTCGCATTAGTTATTTATCATTGTTAACAATTGGTACATGGATTAGAGGCATTTAATCAAGCGTGCTAACAATAGTACATGGATTAGAGGTCTTTAATCAGGCGTGCTACGCTTGACTTACAAATTTATAATTACATGCGCTTGGAACTATTTACAAATGTTTATTTTATTTTTGATATTTTCATTTACTAAGATACTCTTGCTACTTACAAAACTGAAATATGAATCAAACAAAACTGCTAATATCAAACAATTTAGGAGAGTGTAGTCAAACTAAGATTTTAAAGGATTTTAAAAGTGATAGATTTGATAGGATTTAAGAGGATTAAAGACTACTACAAAATTCATATGGATTTTTAAAGAATTTGAAAGGATTGTGGTGGAAGGATTTGAAATCCTAGAGGGTGAGGTTGGATTCTTTTTAATAGTGGTTATATATACTTTTGGCTCTCAAATTCTACAAAATCCACAACTTATTGAAATCCTCCAAAATCTTAATTTTTTTAATACGCTTGGATTTGGATGGATTTTAAAATCCTTTAAAATCTTTTAATTGACTACACCTAGATTTTAAAGGATTCTAAAATTCTTTAATTGACTACACCTAGATTTGAATGAATTCTAAAATCCTTTAAAATCTTTTAATTAACTACACTAGAATTTTAAAATCTTTTAAAATCCTCTCAAATCCAAGTTTGACTACATCCCTTTAGTATAGATGTGCCAAGAGATCAACAAATACAAGTAAAATATTAAGTACGGATTCCAAGGCGCATAGATTATCAAGATTGAAGACCATAAAGTTTGCTAACATCAATGTCACATTTCCACCTATTGGTTCGCACTTCATGCTTCAAATTTCCGTTGTTTGTAGATTTAATTGTGGTTATTTTTTCTTTTCTTGGCTGGGCAACCAAGCGGATGCTTCAAATACAATTTATTTCCCTAAGCACGTTCTAGTTTTTTCCTCCACTTTCTCTCCTTGCCTCCTTTTACCATCATGTCCTTACTTTTTTACTTATATATAACATGTAATGAAAGGGTAATTTTGAAATATTAAATGTTTCACCTGTTTTTCCTTTTGACTGTATATATGTAGAAGATAGAGATGGATTGTCTGCCCTTCTCCCCATACTTTCTACATGCCCTCTTATTTTATGCAATTACGGTTAAGTCATGTCAACATTTATTTTTTGTCTTATTATTTTTATAAAAAATTTAATATAAAATGTTAACGTAATTTAACGATGATCGTACAAAACAGAAAAACATGAGGAAGGTATGGGAAGGAGAGGGGCAGACAATCCATCTTCGTAGAAGATGGTGACAAGACGATGCCAAGAGGGAGGTGACAAGAGAATGGTGGGGCCCATGTGATAATATCATATGGAAAAATGGTCAAATCCAAATATATTGCATGATTTTTTCTGCTGTATTTTTCCAAACACCACCAATTACTACTTTATGTTTGCCTCGAGTGGTCCACCGTATTATTGACCAAAAAAATATTAAGATCATCTTCAACTGAAAGGTTTAGAAAGTCAGAAGATTGAAAATAGTTCGAAAATCATCTCCAATCGAGGGCTATACCAGAGGGCTTGTGAATTTGAGAGGGCCCACTAGAATCTAAAAAGGCCAAATGGCTGGAGGGTTGGCCAGGAAAACTGGAAATCCTGTCTGTTATAATCAACAATAATGCTTTGATTTTTTTTTTTTACAGTTTTATTATTATTTTTTATTTACAAAATTTTTCTTATAACTTCTATTTTTCATTTTTTTTAAATTCTATTTTTTCCAATAACTTTTATTTTACAAAATTTGTTTCATATTTTTTTTAAATTCCATTTTTTCCTATAATTTCTATTTCACAAAATTTGTTTCATTTTATTTTAAATTTTATTTTTTTCCTATAATTTCGATTTCACAAAATTTGTTTCATATATTTTTTTAATTCTATTTTTTTCCTATAATTTCCTAAGTCATTATACAACATTAAATTAAGGGGTGTGCTATCCACACACCCCTTGATAATTTTTGTCCGTTGATCTTCTTCAATTCATCCGATCCGACGACCGAATATTAAAAATGTGTATGAGAAGTAAAATGGCGTGTGTGGATATCACACCCCTAAATTAAATTAAGTAACATGAAACAACATTAATAACATTAACCAACATAAAAATTATATAACATAAAAAAAACATTTTACAACATGAAACTTAAACAACATTTAAGTTGTGGTTTTTAAATAATAAATTATGTTTGGCCTTATGGCCCTTGGTTGGAGACGGTTTTTTGTGACAAGGCTAAAACGAGCCCTCTGGTCCTCAGTTAGAGACGGAGGCAAATATGACCATGTACTATTCATTAAAATATTAATATTTTAGAGGGTCAGAGGATTAAAACGAGCCCTCTGGCCAGCTCTCGGTTGGAAATGGCCTAAATCGTCTCCCCAGTTATGAAGTAATCTTAATAGCCTTTGCTAAGAACAACTTTCAGTTTCCCAACTTCAAATACTTTTTTTTTTTTGGACAAAGTTCCAACTTCAAATACTTGATCAGAATTAATCCTTTGGCCATGAAGAGAGAAAAATGAATGATAATTATATTTTGATTGTCAGTTCCAATAACAACATCCAATTATTATTGTTTTGGTAAAGCCTAGAGCCAAACCGAGGGAACATTAGATATCCAGTTCTAATAGTTTATCATGTGATGCATGTCGTCGAAATTAACCCATACCTTGTTCTACATGAGTCTCTCACACTCGTTTGAAAGAAGATGTCTAGTAAAACAAATGTCAATGAAAGCAGAAGCTTTTAATTTGAGTTGTAATTATTGAATTCTCATTTGCATGTTTCATTTTATTGGGGGATCTGGGGATCTACTCAATTTCTCTCTGCAGTGGAATTGAAAATTGGAATTTTGATGCAGTTTTGTTATTTTTGTGGTTAATTAAAGGTATTATCTAATTTTATTTTCAATGAAATTTATTAATCTCATGTTAATCAATTGCTATTAGGGTTTTGTGATTGATTTAATTTTAAGGAAAACTAACGAAAAGTTCAAAAAAACTTTAGTTTTAATGAAATCCACTTTAGGAATTTGCTATTAGCAAAGGAAAGTTGTCGTGCACTCAATCCATCCTTGATAACTTCGTTACACAAGTGCACAATGATTTTTTTAGAGTGCCAATAACAATTCTTCTGCAATATTTCAAATCTCTTATTGCCCTTGTTTTATTTATGAGTAAATTGTAGCAATGATCTCTTAACTTTAACTCAATTGAAGCAATGGTTTCTCAACTACAAATCCATTACCATTGGTCCCTCAACCCATCAAAACCTGCGGCTATGGTCCTTTAGCTTTAATTCAAATGGAGAAATGATCATTTAACTTTAACCCAATTGGAGCAATGGTCACTCAACTTTAACCAATTTGATTAAATTACAGAGATAAAAATAGAGGTTCAAATTTATATGTAAAAGAGGGAGTGCAATGTTAATCTAAATTAAGAAGCGATAAACGTATACTTTTGTATAATTATGCGGCATCAAATTCGATAATTTGACAATATAAGTGTGCAGCTCGAGTGTGTTCTTAATTAGTTTTGTGCAAAAACATGTTAACCTTCACTCAAAATTGGTTAACGCAAGAAAATATAGGCAAAGCAGAATGGTCCCATGAATGTTGAATATACAGGCAAAGCAAATCCAAAACACGAATGGTCCCATAAATGTTGAAAATATAGGCAAAGCAAGAAAAAGTAAGAAACTTTTCAAAATTTTTTTTCCATAGCGAGATTAAAAGTATAAAATGTAAATAATAATTATAGAAATTAAAAGTATAAAATGTAAATAATAATTGTAGAAATTGAACCCGACATTGAGGTCCTGCCCGAAACTTTTACTTTATTTTCCACGCGAAGATGTTCCCCTTGGAATTAGACGACGCCATGTGAAAAGATGCTCGAAACTTTTACTTTATTTTTCACACGAAGACGTTCCCCTTGGAAGTAGAAATAATGACAAGATGGTGACAAGACGATGCCATGTGAAAAGACGATGCCATGTGACAAGAGGATGGTGGGAACATGTGATCATATCATATGGAAAAATGTTGAGATCCAAATGCATTGCGTGATTCTTTTTAGTGTGTTTTTCCGAACTCCACCAATTACTACTTTATGTTTGCCGTGTGTGGTCCCCTGCATTATTGATCAAAAAATTATCAAGTCGTCTCACCAGTCATGAACATGAAGTAATCTTAACAGCCTTTGCCAAGAACAATTTTCAGCTTCCCAACTTCAAATACTTGATCAGAATTAATCCTTTGGCCACGAAGAGAGAAAATGGCTTTGGTTGGAGAGGCTTTGCTCTCCGGTTCGATCCAGGTGCTGTGCGACAAGATCGCCTCCGGACAGTTCGTGGACTTCTTCCGGGCAACAAGACTCGACCATTCACTCATGGGCAAACTGAAGGCGACGTTGATGATCCTTCGTGCAGTGCTCAACGATGCAGAGGAGAAGCAGATCGTCAATCCTGACGTTGGGATGTGGCTGGACGAGCTCAAACATGCTGTGTTCGATGCCGAGGACTTGGTGGATGAGATCGATGCGGAAGCTTTGCGTTGCAAGGCGGAAGATCAGACTAAGAAAACCCAGGTGTGGGACATCCTTTCTACCTCTCTTAATCCTTTTCATTATAAAGGCTTGAATGGTAGAATAAAAGATTTATTCAACGAGTTGGAACACCTTGCAAAACAAAAAGACATCCTCGGTCTTAGGGGAGGTGTTGTGGGCAAGGTTTCACAAAGAACTCCCACAACTTCTGTTGTTGAGGACGGATTTTGTACCTACGGAAGGGAAGGAGATAAGGAAAAGTTAAAAGCTCTGCTGCTGCTATCTGACAATGAAAGTAGCAGTAATTTTTCTGTAGTCCCTGTCGTCGGAATGGGTGGGGTTGGCAAGACGACTCTTGCTCAACTGCTTTACAACGATGAACAAGTTAAAGGGCTCTTTGATACTAATGCCTGGGTATGTGTTTCCGAACAGTATGAGGCTTTGAGGGTTATTAAGACCCTTATTGAGGAAATCACGAAAAAGCCTTGTGACAATTTGGAGATGAATTCCCTTGAAGTTCAACTAAGGCAACAATTGATGGGAAAGAGATTCTTATTTGTCCTGGATGACCTTTGGAATGAAAACTATGGTGACTGGGATCGGCTACGCACTCTTTTCACGCATGGGGCAAAGGGAAGCAAGGTCATTGTGACAACAAGGAAAAGACGTGTTGCAGCCATCGTGTGCAATACTATTATTCACGACTTAGAAAAGTTGTCGGATGGAGATTGTTGGTTGTTACTAGCAAAACATGCATTTAGAAATGAAAACCCTGGTGCACATCCAGACTTGGTTGAAATTGGTAAGGAAATTGCACGTAAGTGTAATGGTTTGCCTCTAGCTGCAAAAACGCTAGGGGGTCTCTTAAGTTGCAACCTAGACTACAAGGAATGGAATCACATATTGAATAGCAATCTTTGGGATCTACAACATGCTGATAGTGTTCTTCCTTCTCTAAGATTGAGCTACCACTATCTTCCAGCTCACTTGAAACGATGCTTTGCTTATTGCTCAATTTTTCCGAAGGACTATGAATTTGAAAAGGAAAATGTAATTCTACTATGGATGGCAGAAGGTTTAATTCCACATGCAGAGAACGAGAAAGCTATGGAGGAGGTTGGTGGAAGATACTTTGATGAACTGTTATCGTGGTCACTATTTCAAAGACCAAGATTGGATGAACCAATGTTCACAATGCATGATCTTATCAATGACTTGGCCATGTTTGTGTCTCGAAAGTTTTGTTTTAGGTTGGATCAGAAAAATTCGCATGAAGTTCCTGAAAGAGTTCGCCACTTGTCATATATGCGAGGAGAATTTGATACATCTTCAAAATTTGAGCCATTAAAAGGAGTCAAGTGTTTGCGTACCTTCTTTCCAGCATCTTTAGCACCATATTATCCTTGGGGTCATGGATATGTAAGCAATAAGGTTCTAGATGATTTACTACCAGCACAAAAATATTTACGGGCATTTTCATTGTCAAGATACAAAAACATCACTCACTTACCTGATTCCATTGGTAACCACATACACTTGCGCTACATTGATCTCTCTTATACGACAATTAAAAGGTTACCAGATACAGTGTGTTCCCTCTACAATTTACAAACTCTGTTGTTGAAAGGTTGTTCTTCTCTTGTTGAATTGCCTGCAGAGATGATGAGATTGATTCATTTGCGTCATCTTGATATTGGTGAAACTTTCATAAAAGAGATGCCTGTGCATATGGGTAGACTAAAAAGTCTGAGAACACTGACAGCTTTTGTGTTGGGGAAATCTACTGGGTCAAGCATTGCAGAACTGAGGGAGTTGTCGCACCTTGGAGGAAAAATTTCTATCTTGAATCTGCAAAATGCAGTCGGTGCAATTGATGCCTTGCTGAAGGATAAGAAAGATCTCAAAGAGGTACAGTTGGCATGGGGTCCTGAAGTTTCCGATGATTCCGTAAAAGAGAGACATGTACTCGAAAGACTACAACCTTGGGTAAATTTGGTGAAACTAACCATCAAGCGTTATGGCGGAACCAGTTTCCCGAATTGGGTGGGAGACTCTTCCTTCTCCAACTTACAAGTGATGCGTCTCATTGGTTGTGGTAATTGCATTTCATTGCCCCCAGTTGGTCAGCTACCTGCTCTGAAAGAGCTCTACGTAGAAAGGATGAAATCAGTTGTGAGTGTTGGTGTTGAGTTGTACGGGGGAAATCAACAATTTCAATGTTTAGAGAAGCTAGTGTTTGGGGATATGCCAGAGTGGGAGGAATGGCAGCCAAGTCCAAGTGGAGGTGAAAGTCCAAACTTTCCTTGTCTTAAGGAGTTGACATTATGCAATTGTCCGAAGCTGAGAGGAAACTTGCCCACTCATCTTCCTTCCTTGAAAATACTTAAGGTAATCTATTGTGAGGTTCTACATGAAAACAGGGCCAGTAATACCCTGAACACGGAGTCCTTACGAGGATCTCTTGAAAAACTGACAATACAGGGATGCCCGGGTCTCTCATTGTTACTAGAGTCGACGGAGACGCTGCCGTCGCTTCAGATGCTTGATATTTATTGTGATGGGAGAGAGTGGTTGCCGCAAATGGTGCACAACAGCAATCGTCTTCAAAGTTTGAGTTTATATAGATGTTCCTCACTCTTGTCGTTCCCTACAAATGGTCTGCCCACCACGCTCACGTCACTCCGTATATCATATTGCAAGAAATTAGAATTCCTATCACGTGAGATGATGGCCAAATTGACTTCCCTTCAGTCTTTGGATCTTGAATCGAGCTGTGATTCTCTGAGGTCGTTCCCTTTGGGCATTTTCCCCAACCTTTCATCTCTTTCTATCGTTGGTTGTCAGAATCTGGAATCCCTTTCCGTTGAAGGAGGAGCAGATGAAAATCTCAGCCATCTCAACTCCCTGTTTATTTGTGGATGTCCAAATCTTGTCTCTTTTCCCGACGGGGGATTGCCCACTCGCAACCTCTCTTCCTTTCAAGTCTTGGTCTGCGAGAATTTGAAGTTGTTGCCGGACCGAATGCACACCCTCACCGCCCTTCAACATTTGTCGATAGACCGTCTTCCAAATGGGGGTTTACCTCCCAACCTACAATCATTTTACATCTCAGGAAACAAGGATCTGGTGGAGACGTTGCTCAATGAACAGCTGCTCCCTGCCACTCTCCACACTCTCCAAATCGAATATGTATCGAATCTGAAATCTTTGGACGGAAAGGGATTTGAGCACCTCACTTCTCTTCAACACCTACAAATTGAAATGTGCGAGAGTCTCGAATTCCTGCCAAAAGAGGGTTTTCCGGCATCTCTTTCTAATGTCAGCATCAGAGATTGCCCTTGTTTGAAGAAGGGAAAAGATTGGAGTAACATAGCTCGCATTCCTTGCATAGAGATAAATGATGAAATCACCATCATATGAGCTTTCATTTCACTCTCTAACTCTCAACTCTCAAGAAAAAAACCAGGTACTTTTATTATTTATTCTTAAATTGATTGTCCTCGGCAATATTCCAGCTTAAATTAAAGCTTAAGAGTCTAATTACGATGAAATTACAGGAGAGTGCGAGGGGAGTGAATTATTTCTAGTCTGATACTGTGGAACTACTTGGGGTCGATATATATGATTCTCCTGCAGGTACTTGTGTATATATATACTGCTGCAGTTTCCATATGGCGGAATGCTTACTCATCTTTCAATGCCTCTGTCATCTTGTGGTAGGTGCATATATACATATGTTTGTCTACAAACACCATGGTTGAAGAGAGCGTGGCTTATTGGCACCGCTTGCTAGAATGCCAGTGTAAATAGACTTGGTGGCCAGCTGCTGCGCCTACAGATTTCAGTGTAAGTAGTTGAACACTTGAGCGTAATTTTTGTTCTTCCTTTATGGATCAATATAATTCAACCATGCAATCAGTCGGGACAGCACGATGGGACTAACATATTTGTCGGCTTGTTTTCTATATATTAGCATTCTTCTCACCATTGTGGATTTCATGAGCAATCAAGAGAATATTCAAAGTTGCATCTGGACTTGGAGGTTTGTTTTCTATATATTAGCGTGTGTGATGTAGCAAGTTAACAAACGAAGAAAAAAATTATTTAAACATTGCAGATGTCCTCACTATGTATGCAGGTAATCATTTGATTCGTTAACTGCTCTAGAGGAAGATGCCATGGAGAAATAGATGATGATAAGCCTTAACCCAAGTTTGATGGTGAAAGTTGGAGCAGCCAGCTCTCAAATTTAGAAACCTTCTTGGTAAGTACCAACTCAACCATGGTAGTGCTTCCTGTACATGATAGCACATAGCAGGATTTCCCAGTCGCTAAGGGGTCCATTCATTGTTTTTCTGATTCATATGCAGCCACACACTTTGTTGCTGCCTGTGCAGCCAAGTGCGCGCACAGGGGTTCATTTTTCTCTACCATGTACATTTTAGGCCATGACACTACGTCGTTGGCTGCCAATGGCGGTTGATTTGGAGGCTGCTGCTATGGAAGTGGATATAATTCCACTCTATCTTTGGCAGGACTGTAGCAAAAGGAGAAGCATTATTCTGCGTTGAAGTTGTTGTTGGCTGGACTGTGCTGCCAAATGCGAGAATTTGAAGTTGCTGCTGGCCCAAATGCACACCCTCACCGCCCTTCAACATTTGTGGATACAAAATCTTCCAAATCTGGGGTCACCTGCACAAGGGGTTTTGCCTCCCAACCTACGAACATTTTGGATCGAAAATTGTGAGAGACTGAGGCCTTCAGTGGAGTGGGGATTGCAAGGACTTGCCTCTCTCCCAGAATTTCGGGTCCAAGGAAACAAGGATCCGTTGGAGATGTTGCTCTGGGAACAGCTGCTCCTTGCCACTCTTCACAATCTCTGGATCTCTATACTTTCAAATCTGAAATCTTTGGACTAAAGGGACTTGAGCATCTCACTTCTCTTCAACAGCTACAAATTTCAAGCTGCGAGAGTCTCGAATTCCTGCCGGAAGAGGGTTTGCCGGCATTTCTTTCTTATCTGAGCATCTGGGGTTGTCCATCTCTGAAGAATCGGAACAAGAAGGGAAAAGATTGGAGAAACATATCTCGCATTCCTTGCATAAAGATAGATGATGAAATGACCATATGAGCCTTCATTTCACTCTCTCCAACTCTCAACTCTCAAGACAAAGCCAGGTACGTATTTAGTACAACTTATCTGTTGCTATGTTAAATTGATTGTCAATTTGACACTTATCTGTATTTAGCACCACTTAACTGTGTTTGGACGAATGCCAGTACATTGCGTTACTATACAAGGAGGCTGACAAGGATGCTGGTTGTTCCTCTACAGATTTCCCCACAAGGATATATCGATCTTCGGTTGAACACTGATGATTTGTAAATTGTAATTTACCTTCCTTTTCTTTTGCTTTCTTCATTTTGCCTTGTCTATATTTGCATTTATAATATCGGGTATTTTTTTAACAGTGGAATCGAACTATGCTATGTCCCCCTTGGAGAATTTCAGATCAGGGGAAGTGAGGATCTGTTGGAGACATTGCTCAAACAACTGCGGCTCTCTTCCACTCACACCGTCTGGACGATCAAGTTTGAAATCTGTGGATCAAAACACCACGTACTCTCGGAATTCCTGCCCGGAGAAGGACCACAGCAGCAATGCATCATCGATTGTCTTGCATTCCTGCCAGAAGAGGATTTGCCGCCATCTCTTTCTTTTTCGAGGACCACCAAAATGTTTGTTCTTCTCTGAACAAGAGGTGTGCAAAGAATATGAATGGAAAAGATTGAGGCAATATGGTTCACATTCCTTGCAACTTTAATTGATGGAAATCAAAGTCAGAACGTTGAACTGCTTTTTTTTTTTTTTTTTTTTTTTTTTTTTAAATTTTGTACTTAAAACCTTCAGCAGGGCTGGTTTCCCTGTTTATCCCTCTTTGGAGCTGTTCATCAATGGCGAATGGTTTAGGCTGCCTGAACTTCCAACTTTCAGCTATTACTTTCAAAGTGGAGATGATCCTCACTGTCCAAGTCCTTACAATTTCTCTCGTGTAAACGTTTGTACCTTTTCTTTTCCATCGTTTTTGTTAAAGATTTGTGGTGGAGGTAGTTCCGAATCGATTCACGGTGTTTCGCTCAAGTTTTGAGTTTAAACATTGCAGATCAAATTATTTATGAAGCGGGATTTAAAAAAAAAAGGATAAGATAATCTACACTAAATTCATCTAAATTATGAATATAAAAACAGAAACTCGAACTTGGGTGTAAAAGAGAAAGAACACTGCTCTATGCTAGTTGGTGTAGCAAATTTGTATATATATTTTTTATCTTATTAAAAGAGGAACTAGCTAGTGGCTTTGCCATGTCCACTCTTTCGGGGGCTAGGACTCACAAAGGTGTTTCGACCTCCCCCGACCATCATTGTGTGATTCACCAGCATAAAAAATCGAACTTAGAACATGTCTTGTGAAATATGGATCTAAAATTCGTTCCTAACCACTGAGCCATCTTGTAATGGTTAAATTTGTATATGCTATACTTAATCTTACAACACGCCCATACGAAAATATATACATTTCATCCTTAAGGAAGATGATTGGGAGGTTAAAAGTAAAACCAGGTATGGTGCCAAAAAATGCAGCAGCAGCAGGAGATGCTGACCAAATTACTCGGTAGCTCAGGCGATTGCCCTTCTGCCAATGGAACTTGTTACTCTTCTCAACTACAATCAATCTGCAAATTATCTGGCATAACAATTACGACAGAATCCCATACATAAGAAAAAAGCCCTGCGCATTTCAGCTACATTTCGGCCTGAAGGGGTGTCGCCTGCTCAAGAAACTGTTCACAAATAGACTTTGAAAATCTGCAAGGAGAAACGAAAACCAATTATTACAAGTATTTTGGTTTTGATAGGCGGTAACTGAAGGCATTTTACATTTTGCAGAAGGAAAATTGCTCTTTTAACAACGAAACTGCCAGCATAAACTTAGTTTAGGAGACCGAAAGGGAAAAGGAGAAGGTAACATTACCTCTTCTTGACCGAAAGCTCATATTCTAGGTGACTGAAGAATATAACTGAACATAGATTAACACATTCCGCTGTTGTTCAATTGATGCTTTCGGGGCAAGAGGACTGCAAATGAGCATTTTCGAACTTAGTCCAGCAGTACCTAAACATTGACTAGCCAAAAGGACAAAGCAGTAGCTACTAAGACCATGGCTTTAAACCATAAAAGTACCTTCAGATATGCAGCAAAAGCTTTCCGGGGGGAAGATCGTCTCTGGGTCTGCTCTATTCTGGGAAGAAGCAGCGAAAGCCAGGCAGTTTTTACTGTACAAAACAGAACCAATTTAGAGAAGTGCATCCGAGTTGACAGTTCCAAAGGGTACGCAATATATGCCATTCCTTAAGATACACATCGCTAGGATTATTGCGATGCTCTATAATTTGAAGATCATATTCCATCTATAACAACAATTTAAAAAAAAATACCTTGACCACGAAGGAATAAATTTATTATTTGGTATGATATTGTCGTCATCGTCATTCTCATCATCTGATTCTTTGTATGGTGAGATGTCATAAGACTGTTCTTGACTTGTAATGGCAACTGAATTCTTCATTGCTCTGTCTGAATTGCTCAGTACCTTAAATATCACAGGAAATGTCAGCACGAGGCTTCACAAAGAAAGTAAAAGTGCACGAAACGAAAGTATGGAGCTAATCATGCATAAGAAGACTTTCTAACGGTGGTTCATATTTGAGTTTACAATAAGCTACTAGTAGTTTTAACAGAAGATAAGTCTTGCAATTAGACTGGTGTAGCCTTCTTTCCTATATTGCGGTATAAAGACAGCAAAGGTGAAGGCCTCATAATAGTTAAACCCCAACAAGTTTAAAGGTCCCATGCAAACTACAATAACAGAGGATTATCACCATGCTCCAGCCTACACAAGTAAAAGCACTCAACATATGCAAGTAGATCCTCTGCTTTATATCCATAATTGCTCCAGCCTACACAAGTAAAAGCACTCACCATATCTTAAGATATGGTGGGTATTGGTTGTTAAAAAATCATTTGCATTTACCTCTGCTTTATATCCATAATTACTCGAGGCCTCGTGGAACTCTTCGTGGACAATACTTTCTTTTCCAGCATTGCTTATTGAAATCCTGGAAGTACTAGGCTTAGTCTCCGAAATATTTCTGTTATTGTCATAACCCTTTTCTTCCTCCATTTTCTTACTTGCCATTTCATCCTTATATTCCTTACCCCCAGGGCCTCTTCCATCCTACACAAGACAGCCCAATATACAACGTGATATCTAACATTACAAAAAGATAGATATAATGAAATGAGGCAGACCATAAAGAATCATACAATGGCCTGGGTTTTCATTTCTTTCTCTACCTTTTCTGCAGGTACCTTGTCTTCATGTTCTCTCTTGTTTCTACGTGCTTCAATACGCATTCTTTTTCTTTCCTTCTCCTTCCTTTCTTCCTCTTCCCTTTGTCTCTTCTTTGATACCATATCTGCCTCTTTTTTCTTCCTCTCTTCTTCCTTCTTTTTCTTCTGCAACTCCAACTGCTTGATATTCTCCTGCTCCATTCTTGACCGCTCAAGTTTCAAGGCTTCCTTCTTCATCTTGCGTTTATTCTCTTTCTTTTCTGCCTGACACTTTGCAGCTTCAGCTGCCTCCAGGGCCTTCACTTTGATGTCCCTCTTCCCTGCAAGAAAGCACAAATAGGTCAAAATACTGGATCAAGTCATTGGAGAAAAAGAAGAAACAAAGAGAAGAAATATATCCCAGAATGCTCACAATGACAATGATACAATAAAAAAAAACAAATGAATCACTATCAAGCTCCTTATGACAAGATGAAGTCACCTATAAAATACTTATTGATGATAATGGGGCAATTCAGTTTTCATGGGACTTTCAAATATGCACTTTAATTTTTACTCGATGATCCCAGACATTCATGGCTAATTTACATTCCAAATAAAATATACCCTAATTCAGTAAAAATAAAACCATCATCCATACTGTAACCCAGTTTAGACATACAATTATGATCCACACTCAGAAAAACAATCATATGGAATATGTACATGTAATGCAACATCTAAAGTTCAAAGATTAAGATTACTAGTAAGAAATTACCTGTTACAACTGCAGCTGCTTGTTTCTGTTGAACAAGTGGAATGAAAGAAGTCATGCTGGACACAATATTGTTACGCTTCGGCTCCTGCTCTGATAAACTTGAACCACCTTTTCTCAAACTTGTTTTTCCAGATAATTTTGGTTTACTGAACCTGCTATGAAGTGATCCAGTGGTCCTCTTAATATCGTTTGTTCCTCGTGACATGCTCAGGTTCTCCTTATTGTTATTCTTCTCTTGCTGCGGTTTTGGATTCCAATCCTCTGTTTGAAGCTCTTATGAGTGCCTGTTAAGCTGAATTCAGTGTTGACGGAATCTAGACCAAGTCTATCTGCATATGGCTCAGCTTTAGAAACTGATGCAGGAGGGTTTGGAATCTCAGTAATGTCAGCAAGTGGTACTCTTTGTATTGACCAATCTAATGCATTTGAAACACTTTCATCTTGGAAAGTATCAGCTGCCTCATCTGCATTCTCATTTTCTTCACTAATGCAGGGAAGCTCCAGATTTAAGCTTCCTCGCTTCCTTGAACTGCTAGTCCTTGAACCAGTTATATCCCAGAGTTTCCCAACTGGAGACAGATAAGGTTTCTTAGTATCCCAACCAGATTGACCACTATGATTTAAGAGGCAATCAGAATAGGACCTTCCATAAAACGCCTGGCCAACTTCCTCACTCGAGTAACTATGACTATCCTTTAATTGTCTGACAGCATCATTCATGGTCCTCATATCCACACCCTCTAGAAGCCCAGTTGGAACGGATTGGTAGAGATTTGGAATTTTGTGCAACTTATTTGAAAGGTTTGCATGCAAGCAGATTGGCACGGTGCTCCAGAATGCTGGCATGTTCAATTGCAGTGCTTGGAAGGTTCCCCTCGTCAAAGCTAATTCCCTTTCCAGCAATGCTTGTTGGTTCATCATCTGTCTGCATAACGAACCCCTCAAGCTCAGGCGTTCTATCATCCGAACCAATCAAATCCAAGGATTGGCCATGTGGAGATCCAAAATTGCTGGTCCCTCCGAGATCAAATCTCATTTCCTGCATTGCTCTTCCAGCGCAAGTCAAATGTTCAGCATTTCCTGTTGTAAGATTATCCTCACGAGTTAGTGAAACAGTAGTCTCTTCCATGCATTGACTTCCTGTTTCCTCCATCATACCAGTCTGCTTCATCAAACTTAGGATTGAAGCTTCAAATTCTTTATCCGTGAAAACGAAAGGTGCATTACCACTTGTATCCCCGCATCCCAAGCTGATTCTACCCTGTGAGACACAATCTTATGCATTAGAAAAGATCAAATAAAAGTAGACAAGCAACCTGTCTGATATAAGAGAACAAAACTAACCTGCATTATTTCTGAAATCACAACATTATAACCCACACTACTTTTGAAAGTGAACTAAAATAATCCACACTATTTCTTGAAACTACATCATAATGACTCGTATTATTTTTTAAAGTAAAATAACTCACACTATTTATGAAAAATAACAAAATAAACACTATTTCTGGAACTAATACAAAATAACTCACACCAATTCTGGATTTGGTTCAAAAATAATGCACACTATTGCTGAAACTATCGCAAAATTATATACTATTTATGAAACTGAATAAAAACACACACTAATTCTCATGGTTCTAAAGGATGCTAGGCGCTTATCGGGTAACAAACTGGGCCTAGGGAAAGCCAAAACAGGAGCCTAGGCGGGTGTAAGTAAATTTATTTATCTTTAATACTTAGGTGAATTTGATAAAATGAGATGAAATTTTAAATAATTACAACTCCGTAGTACTTTACAAAATAATTTTCAATAATCATATGAATTTGTCGTTAATTTAAAAAAATAATAAAAGTGACTGTTTTGATTAAAAACGTAAATTGAATAACAAGGTGACTTGTATAAAGAATTGATTTGCTACGACAGAGCGACAAATGAATCGTGATTATGCTATAACTCATACGCCATTGGATGATTGGAGCTTTTTATTTCCTTTTTCCTCGTCGTGAGTCGTGATTATGCTTCCATGAAAATGTAATGTACCACTTGCTAACAATGCCCGAACCTAACCTAGCTTAATAATTGACCGGATAAGGAAAAATGGAAGGCCAAGACCCCACATGTATGGAACATATACATTGTGATTGGTGAGTGATGTCATGC
This sequence comes from Pyrus communis, assembly GCF_041283825.1. Classification (NCBI taxonomy): domain Eukaryota; kingdom Viridiplantae; phylum Streptophyta; class Magnoliopsida; order Rosales; family Rosaceae; genus Pyrus; species Pyrus communis. Next base: position 28,786,707 of record NC_142567.1, read on the forward strand.
CTGCTATTTTATTTTCTTTATTTCTTTTACCAAAAAACTTCACATTTTAGTACTACTGCTTTCACATGAGAAATTTTAGGTTCAATTCTCGTTAAAGACAAATTTGAATCCAATTATTTTGTTAGTCTATTGTGAAATTTTTTTTCTTTCTACTTGTGAACACGAAAGATTCCTTGAAACAAGAAACCAGTGAACATTTGTTTTACTGAAATTTCGATGTCTACACTACTTTCTCATTTCTTTTTTATGATCAAGCAATGTCACTCAATGATCAAAACCGTATGTTATCTAGGCCACTCTTTAAAGAGCAACTTTGCAACAAAAGAACCAAACAAGATATCCTCAAACCATTGTAGAATAATATTGTCATAATTTCAGTGTTCAAAAAATAATCTCGTTACATGAGCAAAAACTTTTGAATGCATTTAGCTTTTTGTAGAGATGTTTTTTAAATAACGACCTAAAAGATAAACAGTTCAAATCATCGTGCAACATCGCAGGATGAGAATGAAAATAATAAGATTTCCGAATTGATTTGTATAAAAAAATAACAAGACGACTTGTATGGGATATTGTTACTATGTAATTTTAATTTCATGCGCTATTTTTGTTTTGTAGTCGAACTATAAGATTAATTTGATTTTATTCATGTTGCTTGATTATTAGATGCATTCCTATTTAAAACATGAATAATAAGTAACATGGATGATAATAGCCTGTTTTTGTATTTATTTAAGAGTCAAATCATATAATACTACAATCAGGGACGTCCTGATACGAGAATTCATGGAAACTTTTAAAAATTTTACTTTCATATGATATTTAGACTTCAATGAGGTAGTGGCATACTTGTAAATAAAGGAAAATTTATTTCCAACGGAATTGGGCTGACAGAATGAAGTTTCTGTCAGGGGCATGGCTGGAAAAAAAAATATTGCATTTTGGGCTTTTACTTCAGCCCATGTCTTTTACTGTTTGTAGAGTCTAATATAAGTTAGTGTCTTTATGATTAAATATGAAGTCTTTTTTGGTTAAATAATAGGTTAGTCCAAATCCTTTTCATTAAAGCTTTCTTAATTTTATTAGGAGGTTGCATGGATTTTGATATGATATGTTCGCTTCATGCGAGAGATATTTTTAAATCATAGGCGCTAAGCGCCCCTAAAATATGTTGCATTATTTGTTTATCATTGTTAACAATTGGTAGGATTAAGGCTTTTAATCAGACGTGCTACGCGTGACTTACAAATTTATAATGACATGCTTTGGCACTGTTTACAATTTTTATTTTGTTTTTGATATTTTCATTTACTAAGATACTCTTGCTACTTACAAAATTGAAATATGAATCAAACAAAATGACTAATACCAAACAATTTAGTACAGATGTGCCAAGAGATCAACAAATATAAGTGAACATATGAAGTATGGATTCCAATGTGTGCATAAATTATCAAGATTGAAGACCATAAAGTTTTCCAACATTAGTGTCACATTTCCACCTATTGGTTCGCACTTCATATTTCAAATTTCGGTTGTTCGTAGATTTAATTGTGGTGTTTTTTTGTTTTTTCCTGGGCAACCAAACAGAGAATTGGAAGTTACAATTCAAGGAACGAACCCATTGATTGTTCTCGATGTTGAATTCGTAGAAGGTGACGTAGGTGGCGGTAATCAGAACATTTTTTATGAAGAGATCGTAACTCTGCAACACCTTGAGATTGACCATTTTGGTGAAGGTAAAGATTCCGTTTTTGTATGGAAAGCAGGGAACGGGAGAAGTTGAAGCGCAAGGGAGAAGTGATATTGGAATGAGATATTACTATGACTACTACTTCAAATACACTTTTATTTCTTTAAGCACGTTCTTGTTTCTTTCCTCCACTTTCTCTGCTTGCCACGTTTTACCATCATGTCCTTACTTTTTTATTTTTTTATAATCTGTTATAAAAGGGGCAATTTTGAGATATTGAATGTTTCATTGTGGTGTGGCAATTGATCCTTTTATATTTTTTTTACAAGTAGATGTACTGGAATTAGAGTAGAATAATGATAAGAGGATGGTGGAGGATGGTGACAATTCGATGCCAAGAGGGTGGTGACAAGAGAATGGTGGGGCCCATGTGATAATATCATATGGAAAAATGGTGAAATCCAAATATATTGCATGGTTTTTTTTCTACTGTATTTTTCCAACCTCCACCAATTTCTACTTTATGTTTGCCGTGTGTGGTCCACTGCATTGTTGACCAAGAAAAATATCAAGTCGTCTCACCACTCACCAGTCATGAAGTAATCTCACAAGACGATGCCATGTGACAAGAGGATGGTGGGGGCCTTGTGATCATATCATATGGAAAAATGTCGAGATCCAAAAATATTGCGTGATTCTTTTTAAAGAAAATTAATGAAAATTATTTAAAAATTTTAAGTTTTAAAGATAAAGATAAAATAAAAGGTAAAATATATATTATCAAGATTAATATTTTAATGTAAAAATATGATTTTTCGTTAAAATAAACAGTATTGGAAACTTTCGTTAAAATTTCTTTCTTTTTACTGTGTTTTTCCAAACTCTGCGAACTACTTTATTTTGCCATGTGTGGTCCGCTGCATTATTGACCAAAAAAATCATCAAGTCGTCTCCCCAGTCTTGAAGTAATCTCAATAGCCTTTGCCAAGAACAATTTTCAGTTTCCCAACTTCAAATACTTGATCAAAATTAGTCCTTTGGCCACGAAGAGAGAAAAATTAATGATAATTATATTTTGATTGTGAGTTCCAATAACAACACCCAATTATTATTGTAGGGAAAAGTAGATATCCAATTCTAATAGTTTACCATGTGACATGTCTTTGAAATTAATCCATATCTTGTTCTACATGAGTCTCTCATACTCGTTTGAAAGTAGATGTCTCGTAAAACAAATGTCTATGAAAGAAAATCTCTCATGCTCGATTGATTTCGACTAATTGGGGCTACATCCTACATGGGTAAATTTTCAAGAATTCAGATGTCTATGAAAGCAGAAGCTTTTAATTTGAGTTGTAATTATTGAATTCTCATTTGCATGTTTCATTTTATTGGGGGATCTGGGGATCTGCTCGATTTCTCTCTACAGTGGGATTGAAAATTGGGATTTTGATGCGGTTTTGTTATTTTTGTGGTTAATTTAAAGGTATTATCGTATTAGATTTTCGATGAAATTTATTAATCTCATGTTAATCAAATGCTATTAGGGTTTTGTGATTGATTTAATTTTATTAGGGAGGTTGCATGGAGTTAAGATTGAGTTCTAGATTTGAAGAATTCAAATCTGCAAGTTGGTTTGTGGCAAGTTCAGTCACCATGATTTGGTTTAAGGGATAATCATTTTGTAACTTGCTGTGTAAGATCCCACATCGTCCAGGGGTGAGGATCCTGTAAGTCTTATATGTATATTCTCATCTCTACCTAGCATCAGGCGTGCTACGCATGACTTACAAATTTATAATTACATGCACTTGGCACTATTTACAATTTTTATTTTATTCTTGATATTTTCATTTACTAAGATACTCTTGCTACTTACAAAATTGAAATATGAATTAAACAAAACGGCTAATACCAAACAATTCAGTATAGATGTGCCAAGAGATCAACTAATACAAGTGAAATATGAAGTATGGATTCCAATGTATGCATTATCAAGATTGAAGACCATAAAGTTTGCCAACATCAGTGTCACATTTCCACCTATTTGTTCGCATTTCATATTTCAAATTTCCCTTGTTCGTAGATTTAATTGTGGTTTTTTTTTTCTTTTTCTTTTACGGGCAACCAAACGGAGAACTGGAAGTTATAATTTGGAAAACGAACCCATTGATTGTTCTCAATGTTGAGTTCGTAGAAGGTGATGTAGGCAGCCGTAATCAGAACATTTTTGATGAAGGGATCGTTCTCTGCAGCACCTTGAGATTGACCATTTTGGTGAAGGTAAAGATTCCGTTTTTGCATGGAAAAGTAAGACCATATAGAGACTAGAGGAAAGCAGGGAACGGGAGAAGTTGGAGCGCGAGGGAGAAGTGATATTGGAATGAGATATCACAACGACAACTGCATCAAATATACTTTTATTTCTTTAAGCACGTTCTAGTTTCTTTCCTCCACTTTCTCTCCTTGCCACGTTTTACCATCATGTCCTTACTTTTTTATTTTTTTTATAATCTGTAATAAAAATGGCAATTTTGAGATATTGAATGTTTCATCGTGGTGTGGCAATTGATCTTTTTATATTTTTTTACATGTAGATGTTTTGGAATTAGAGTAGAATAATGATAAGAGGATGGTGGAGGATGGTGACAATTCGAGCCAAGAGGGTGGTGACAAGAGAATGGTGGGGCCCATGTGATAATATCATATGAAAAAATGGTGAAATCCAAATATATTGCATGATTTTTCTACTGTATTTTTACAACCTCCACCAATTTCTACTTTATGTTTGCCGTGTGTGGTCCACTGCATTGTTGACCAAGAAAAATATCAAGTCGTCTCACCACTCACCAGTCGTGGAGTAATCTCACAAGACGATGCCATGTGACAAGAGGATGGTGGGGGCCTTGTGATCATATCATAAGGAAAAATGAGATCTAAAAATATTGCGTGATTTTTTTAAGAAAAAATAATGAAAATTTTAAGTTTTAATGATAAAAGATAAAATAAAAAGTAAAGTGAATAGTATCAAGATTAATATTTTAATGTAAAAATATGATTTTTCGTTAAAATAAACAGTATCGAAAACTTTTTGTTAAAATTTCTTTCTTTTTGCTGTGTTTTTCCAAACTCTGCGAACTACTTTATTTTGCCGTGTGTGGTCCGCTGCATTATTAACCAAAAAATTATCAAGTCGTCTCCCCAGTCATGAAGTAATCTTAACAGCCTTTGCCAAGAACAATTTTCAGTTTCCCAACTTCAAATACTTGATCAAAATTAGTCCTTTGGCCACGAAGAGAGAAAAATGAATGATAATTATATTTTGATTGTGAGTTCCAATAACATCACCCAATTCTAATTGTTTTGATCGTGAGTTGGAATAACACCACGCAATGATAATTATATTTTGAAAATTGAAAAGTCCACTTTAATTTGTTGTGCTTTTACTTGTAGCACAACAGGTATTTTGTTCAAGCACACCAGCTTTTACTTCAAGCACAACAATCATAGTTTATTAACAAAAAATTTATATATAAAAAAAAAAACCTGTGGACCTGTAGGAATCGGTTCGTTTCAAACGAGCCAAGTTAAGTTCGATTTCATTTCTCAGCTAAGAAGACCCGGCCTGCCCCGCCACATTTCATTTACAAACGGGGTCGGTCCATCTGCTTCAATTTTGAGTCTGACTTGACCCGTATCCATCCCTAGTTTATCCCATATTTGCGTATGTACAATCTTCTTTATTTACTTTAAACTAGCATCTCTGCATGCGCGTTAGACATTTTTTCAATCATAGGCGTTACCCGCCCCTAAAATGTGTTGCGTTAGTTATTTATCATTGTTAACAATTGGTGCATGGATTAGAGGCATTTAATCAGGCGTGCTAACCATGGTACATGAATTAGAGGCCTTTAATCAGGTGTGCTACGTGTGACCTACAAATTTATAATTACATGCGCTTGGCCTTGTTTACAAATGTTTATTTTATTTTTGATATTTTCATTTACTAAGATACTCTTGCTACTTACAAAATTGAAATATAAATCAAACAAAACGGCTAATACCAAACAATTTAGTATAGATGTGCCAAGAGATCAACAAATGCAAGTGAAATATGAAGTATGGATTCTAATGTGCGCATAAATTATCAAGATTGAAGACCATAAAGTTTGCTAATATCAGTGTCACATTTCCATCTATTGGTTCGCACTTCATACTTCAAATTTCCGTTGTTTGCAGATTTAATTGTGTTTTTTTTTTTTTTGGGCTGGACAACCAAACGGATGCTTCAAATACAGTTTCTTTCTCTAAGCATGTTCTAGTTGTTTCCTCCACTTTGTCTCCTTGCCTGGTTTTACCGTCATGTCCTTACTTTTTCACTTTTATATAACCTGTAATAAAAGGGGTAATTTTGAAATATTAAATGTTTCACCTGTTTTTCCTTTTGACTTTATATATGTAGAAGATGCAGATAACAGAAATTCTTTCCAAAAGCAATATTAATAATGCGATCCACTTTACGAATTTGTTATTAGCGAAAGAAAGTCATCGTGCACTCAATTCATCCTTGATAACTTCATTACGCGAGTGTATAATGATTTTTTAGAGGGTTAATAACAATTCTTCTGCAATATTTTAAATCTTTTATTGTCTTTGTTTTATTTATGAGTAAATTGTAACAATGATCTCTTAACTTTAACTCAATTAGAGCGAAGGTCTATCAACTACAAATTCATTACCATTGATCCTTTAATCCATCAAAACGTGCAGCTATAATTCATCAACTAAAAATTCATTACCATTGGTCCCTTAACCTTAATCCAATTGAAGAAATGGTCCCTCAACTTTAACCCAATTGGAGTAATGATCCTTCAACTTTAACCAATTTGATTAAAGTTGAGGGATTATTGTTGCAATTTACTCTTTAATTATTTATTTATTTGTACAATGATAATGAGAATTGGCGATTTTAGCTAAACCACAAAATAAATCAGCTATAAATTAGTATTGGGGAGGAGGTTATATTATATAGGCTCAATAATCTCGTGCTAGATTTTGTGGAGTATATATGTTTTCGAGACCTTTGCTTCCATAAACATTTGTACTTATTATTTTCTATTGTTTTTGCTACAGATTTGCGTTTAAACATATCGCATCTACTTATTTATGAAGTGGGGTTTTTAATAAAAGATAAGATAATTTATATTAAACTCATCTAAATTACAAAGATAAGAATGGAAGTTCAAATTTAGATGTAAAAGAGGAAGCGCACTGTTAATCTAAATTAAGGAGCGATAAACGTATACTTTTGTATAATTATGCGGCATCAAATTCGATAATTTGACAATATAAGTATGCAGCTCGAGTGTGTTCTTAATTAGTTTTGTGCAAAAACATGTTAACCTTGACTCAAAATTGATTAACGCAAGAAAATATAGGCAAAAGCAGAATGGTCCCATGAATGTTGAATATATAGGCAAACCAAATCCTAAACACGAATGGTCCCATAAAAGTTGAAAATATAGGCAAAGTAAGAAAAAGTAAGAAACTTTTCAGTTTTTTTTTTTTTTTTTTTTTTTTTCCATAGCACGTGGTAATGAGTGTTGTAGAAAATAAGTGATTGAGATTAAAAGTACAAAATGTAAATAATAATTGTAGAAATTGAATCCAACATTGAGGTCCTGCCCGAAACTTATACTTTATTTTCACATCCAACATGATCCTCTTTGAATTCTTTTGATGATAATTCTAAATATTTGTAAATTGTGTTTATTTATTATGTATTGTGCGAATAATTTTTATCAAATACTATTTGTATTTAATTTTAAATAAAAATATTTAAAATAATTTTTAATTACACGATATATAATTCACTGATTTTTTAAATTCTCACAAAAGAAATTCGACAAGAATTCGAATTCCGCTCACACGAAACTGTTTTGGAATTACAGTAAAAATAATGACACGAGGATGGTGGAGAATAGTGACAAGACGATGCCATGTGACAAGAGGATGGTGGGGGCCATGTGATCATATCATATGGAAAAATGTTGAGGTCCAAATATATTGCGTGATTCTTTTTACTGTATTTTTCCAAACTCCACCAATTACTACTTTATGTTTGCCGTGTGTGGTCCGCTGGATTATTGATCAAAAAATTATCAAGTCGTCTCACCGGTCATGAACATGAAGTAATCTTAACAGCCTTTCCCAAGAACAATTTTCAGCTTCCCAACTTCAAATACTTGATCAGAATTAGCCCCTTGGCCACGAAGAGAGAAAATGGCTTTGGTTGGAGAGGCTTTGCTCTCCGGTTCGATCCAGGTGCTGTGCGACAAGATTGCCTCCGGACAGTTCGTGGACTTCTTCCGGGCAAGAAGACTCGACCATTCACTCATGGGCAAACTGAAGGCGACGTTGATGACCCTCCATGCAGTGCTCAACGATGCAGAGGAGAAGCAGATCGTCAACCCTGCCGTCGAGATGTGGCTGGACGAGCTCAAACATGCTGTGTTCGATGCCGAGGATTTGGTGGATGAGATCGATGCTGAAGCTTTGCGTTGCAAGGCGGAAGATCAGACTAAGAAAACCCAGGTGTGGGACATCCTTTCTACCTCTCTTAATCCTTTTCATTATAAAGGCTTGAATGGTAGAATAAAAGATTTATTCAACGAGTTGGAACACCTTGCAAAACAAAAAGACATCCTCGGTCTTAGGGGAGGTGTTGTGGGCAAGGTTTCACAAAGAACTCCCACAACTTCTGTTGTTGAGGACGGATTTTGTACCTACGGAAGGGAAGGAGATGAGGAAAAGTTAAAAGCTCTGCTGCTGCTATCTGACAATGAAAGTAGCAGTAATTTTTCTGTAGTCCCTGTCGTTGGAATGGGTGGGGTTGGTAAGACGACTCTTGCTCAACTGCTTTACAACGATGAACAAGTTAAAGAGCTCTTTGATACTAATGCCTGGGTTTGTGTTTCCGAACAGTATGAGGCTTTGAGGGTTATTAAGACCCTTATTGAGGAAATCACTAAAAAGCCTTGCGACAATTTGGAGATGAATTCCCTTGAAGTTCAACTAAGGCAACAATTGAGGGGAAAGAGATTCTTACTTGTCCTGGATGACCTTTGGAATGAAAACTACGGTGACTGGGATCGGCTACGAACTCTTTTCACATATGGGGCAAAGGGAAGCAAGGTCATTGTAACAACAAGGAGTAGACGTGTTGCATCCATCGTGCACAATACTATTCCTATTCACGACTTAGAAGAATTGTCGGATGGAGATTGTTGGTTGTTGCTAGCAAAACATGCATTCAGAAATGAAAACCCTGGTGCACATCCAGACTTGGTTGAAATTGGTAAGCAAATTGCACGTAAGTGCAACGGTTTGCCTCTAGCTGCAAAAACGCTAGGGGGTCTCTTAAGTTGCAACCTAGACTACAAGGAATGGAATCACATATTGAATAGCAATCTTTGGGATCTACAACATGCTGATAGTGTTCTTCCTTCTCTAAGATTGAGCTACCACTATCTTCCAACTTACTTGAAACGATGCTTTGCTTATTGCTCAATTTTTCCGAAGGACTATGAATTTGAAAAGGAAAATGTTATTCTACTATGGATGGCAGAAGGTTTAATTCCACATGCAGAGAACGAGAAGGCAATGGAGGAGGTTGGTGAAAGATACTTTGATGAACTGTTATTGCGGTCACTATTTCAAAGGCCAAGATTGGATCGACCAAGTTTCACAATGCATGATCTTACCAATGACTTGGCTATGTTTGTTTCTGGAAAGTTTTGTTTTAGGTTGGAGCAGAAAAATTCACATGAAGTTCCTGACAGAGTTCGCCACTTGTCGTATATGCGAGGAAAATTTGATACATCTTCAAAATTTGAGCCACTAGAAGGAGTCAAGTGTTTGCGTACCTTCCTTCCAGTGTCTTTAGCACCATATAAGGGTTGGGAACTTGAATATGTAAGCAATAAGGTTCTAGATGATTTACTACCAGCACAAAAATATTTACGGGCATTTTCATTGTCAATATACAGAAACATCACTCACTTACCTGATTCCATTGGCAACCACATACACTTGCGCTACATTGATCTCTCTTATACGACAATTAAAAGGTTACCAGATACAGTGTGTTCCCTCTACAATTTACAAACTCTGTTGTTGAAAGGTTGTTCTTCTCTTGTTGAATTGCCTGCAGACATGAGGAAATTGATTCATTTACGTCATCTTGATATTGGTAGAACCAACATAAAAGAGATGCCCGTGCATATGGGTAGACTAAAAAGTTTGAGAACGCTGACAGATTTTGTGCTGGGGAAATCTACTGGGTCAAGCGTTGCAGAACTGAGGGAATTGTCGCACCTTGGAGGAAAAATTTCTATCTTGAATCTGCAAAATGCAGTCGGTGCAATTGATGCCTTGCTGAAGGATAAGAAAGATCTCAAAAAGGTAAAGTTGGCATGGGGTCCTGAAGTTTCCGATGATTCCGTAAAGGAGAGACATGTACTCGAAAGACTACAACCTTGTGTAAATTTGGTGAAACTAACCATCAAGCGTTATGGCGGAACCAGTTTCCCGATTTGGGTGGGAGACTCTTCCTTCTCCAACTTACAAGTGATGCGTCTCATTGGTTGTGGTAATTGCATTTCATTGCCCCCAGTTGGTCAGCTACCTGCTCTGAAAGAGCTCTACGTAGAAAGCATGGAATCAGTTGTGAGTGTTGGTGTTGAGTTGTACGGGGGAAATCAACAATTTCAATGTTTAGAGAAGCTAGAGTTTTGGAATATGCCAGAGTGGGAGGAATGGCAGCCAAGTCCAAGTGGAGGTGAAAGTCCAAACTTTCCTCGTCTTAAGGAGTTGACATTAGACAATTGTCCGAAGCTGAGAGGAAACTTGCCCACTCATCTTCCTTCCTTGAAAATCCTTCGGGTCGATGGATGTAAGGTTCTACACGAAAACAGGACCAGCAATACCCTGAACACGGAATCTTTACGAGGATCTCTTGAAAAACTGACAATAGACGGATGCCCGGGTCTCTCATTGTTACTAGAGTCGACGGAGACGCTGCCGTCGCTTCGGATGTTTGTTATGTCTGATCTTGGTGGGAGAGAATGGTTGCCGCAAATGGTGCACAACAGCAATCGTCTTCAAAGTTTGAGTTTATATAGATGTTCCTCACTCTTGTCGTTCCCTACAAATGGTCTGCCCCCCACGCTGACGTCACTCAAAACTCAAGGATGCAGGAAATTAGAATTCCTATCACGTGAGATGATGGCCAAATTGACTTCCCTTCAGTCATTGCGTCTAGATGGGAGCTGTGATTCTCTGAGGTCGTTCCCTTTGGGCATTTTCCCCAACCTTTCATCTCTTTTTATCCAAAGTTGTCAGAATCTGGAATCCCTTTCAGTTGAAGGAGGAGCTGATGAAAATCTCAGCCATCTAAACTCCCTGTCTATTTGGCATTGTCCAAATCTTGTCTCCTTTGCCGACGGGGGATTGCCCACTCCCAACCTCACTTCCTTGATAGTCATACACTGCAGGAATTTGAAGTTGTTACCGGACCGAATGCACACCCTCACCGCCCTTCAACATTTGTCGATAGACCGTCTTCCAAATGGGGGTTTGCCTCCCAACCTACAATCATTTAGGATCTCAGGAAACAAGGATCTGCTGGAGACGTTGCTCAATGAACAGCTGCTCCCTGCCACTCTTCACACTCTCGAAATCTATCATGTATCGAATCTGAAATCTTTGGACGGAAAGGGATTTGAGCACCTCACTTCTCTTCAACGCCTACAAATTTTAAGCTGCAAGAGTCTCGAATTCCTGCCAAAAGAGGGTTTTCCGGCATCTCTTTCTTATGTCAGCATCAGAGATTGCCCTTGTTTGAAGAAGGGAAAAGATTGGAGTAACATAGCTCGCATTCCTTGCATAGACATAGATGATGAAATCACCATATGAGCTTTCATTTCACTCTCTAACTCTCAACTCTCAAGAAAAAAAACCAGGTACTTTTATTATTTATTCTTAAATTGATTGTCCTCAGCAATATTCCAGCTTAAATTAAAGCTTCAGAGTCTAATTACGATGAAATTACAGGAGAGTGCGAGGGGAGTGAATTATTTCTAGTCTGATACTGTGGAACTACTTGGGGGTCGATATATATGATTCTCCTGCAGGTACTTGTGTATATGTATACTGCTGCAGTTTCCATATGGCGGAATGCTTACTCATCTTTCATCTTGTGGTAGGTGCATATACAAACACCATGGTTGAAGAGAGCATGGCTTATTAGCACCGCTTGCTAGAATGCCAGTGTAAATAGACTTGGTGGCTATCTGCTACGCCTACAGATTTCAGTGTAAGTAGTTGAACACTTGAGTGTAATTTGTTCTTCCTTTATGGATCAATATAATTCAACTATGCAATCAGTCAGGACAACATGATGGGACTAACATATTTGTCGGCTTGTTTTCTATATATTAGCATTCTTCTCACCATTGTGGATTTCATGAGCAATCAAGAGAATATTCAAAGTTGCATCTGGACTTGGAGGTTTGTTTTCTATATATTAGCGTGTGTGATGTAGCAAGTTAAAAAACGAAGAAAAAAATTATTAAACATTGCAGATTTCCTCACTATATATGCAGGTAATCATTTGATTCGTTAACTGCTCTAGAGGAAGATGCCATGGAGAAATAGATGATGATAAGCCTTAACCCAAGTTTGATGGTGAAAGTTGGAGCAGCCGGCTCTCAAATTTAGAAACCTTCTTGGTAAGTACCAACTCAACCATGGTAGTGCTTCATGTACATGATAGCACATAGCAGGATTTCCCAGTTGCTAAGGGGTCCATTCATTGTTTTTCTGATTCATATGCAGCCACACACTTTGTTGCTGCCTGTGCAGCACAGGGGTTCATTTTTCTCTACCACGTACATTTTAGGCCATGACACTAAGTCGTTGGCTGCCAATGGCGGTTGATTTGGAGGCTGCTGCTATGGAAGTGGATATAATTCCACTCTATCTTTGGCAGGACTGTAGCAAAAGGAGAAGCATTATTGTTGTTGGCAGGACTGTGCTGCCAAATGCGAGAATTTGAAGTTGCTGCTGGCCCAAATGCACACCCTCACCGCCCTTCAACATTTGTGGATACAAAATCTTCCAAATCTGGGTTCACCTGCACGAGGGGTTTTGCCTCCCAACCTACGAACATTTTGGATCGAAAATTGTGAGAGACTGATGCCTTCAGTGGAGTGGGGATTGCAAGGACTTGCCCCTCTCCGAGAATTTCGGGTCCAAGGAAACAAGGATCCGTTGGAGATGTTGCTCCGGGAACAGCTGCTCCTTGCCACTCTTCACAATCTCTGGATCTCTATACTTTCAAATCTGAAATCTTTCGACGAAAGGGACTTGAGCATCTCACTTCTCTTCAACAGCTACAAATTTCAAGCTGCGAGAGTCTCGAATTCCTGCCGGAAGAGGGTTTGCCGGCATTTCTTTCTTATCTGAGCATCTGGGGTTGTCCTTCTCTGAAGAAGAGGTATCGGAAAAAGAAGGGAAAAGATTGGAGAAACATATCTTGCATTCCTTGCATAAAGATAGATGATGAAATCACCATATGAGCCTTCATTTCACTCTCTCCAACTCTCAACTCTCAAGACAAAGCCAGGTACGTATTTAGTACAACTTATCTGTTGCTATGTTAAATTGATTGTCCTCAAATTTTCCAACAAAATTCAAAGTTAATTTGACACTTATCTGTATTTAGCACCACTTAACTGTGTCTGGACGAATGCCAGTACATTGCGTTACCATACAAGGAGGCTGACAAGGATGCTGGTTGTTCCTCTACAGTTTTCACCACAAGGATATATCAATCTTCAGTTGAACACTGATGATTTGTAAATTGTAATTTACCGTCCTTTTCTTTTGCTTTCTTCATTTTGCCTTGTCTATATTTGCATTTATAATATCGGGTATTTTTTTAACAGTGGAATCGAACTATGCTATGTCCCCCTTGGAGAATTTCAGAACAGGGGAAGTGAGGATCTGTTGGAGACATTGCTCAAACAAGAGCGGCTCTCTTCCACTCACATCGTCTGGACGATCAAGTTTGAAATCTGTGGACCAAAACACCACGCACTCTCGGAATTCCTGCCCGGAGAAGGACCACAGCAGCAATGCATCATCGTTTGTCTTGCATTCCTGCCAGAAGAGGATTTGCCGCCATCTCTTTCTTTTTCGAGGACCACCAAAATGTTTGTTCTTCTCTGAACAAGAGGTGTGCAAAGAATATGAATGGAAAAGATTGAGGCAATATGGTTCACATTCCTTGCAACTTTCATTGATGCAAATCAAAGTTGGAACTTTGAACCGCTTTTTTTTTTTCTTTTTTCTTTTTTCTTTATAATTTTGTACTTAGAACTTTCAGCAAGGCTGGTTTCCCTGTTTATCCCTCTTTGGAGCTGTTCATCAATGGCGAATGGTTCTTACAACTTCTTTCGTGTAAACGTTTGTACCTTTTCTTTTCCATCGTTTTTGTTAAAGATTTGTGGTGGAGGTAGTTCCGAATCGTTTCACTTTTTTTCGCTCAAGTTTTGAGTTTAAACGTTGCAGATCAAATTATTTATGAAGCAGGATCTAAAAAAAACAGATAAGATAATCTACACTAAATTCATCTAAATTATGGATATAAAAACGGAAATTCGAATTTTGGTGTAAAAGAGAAAGAACGCTGCTCTATGCTAGTTGGTGTAGCAAATTTGTATATATATTTTTTATCTTATTAAAAAAGGGACTAGCTAGTGGCTTTGCCATGTCCACTCTTTCAGAGGCTAGGACTCACAGAGGCGTTTCGACCTCCTCCGACCATCATCGTGTGATTCACTAGCACCAAAAATCGAACTTAGAACATGTCTTGTGAAATATGGATCTAAAATTCGTTCCTAATCACTGAGCCATCTTGTAATGGTTAAATTTGTATATGCTATACATAAACTTACACACGCCCATACGAAAATATATACATTTCATCCTTAAGGAAGATGATTGGGAGGTTAAAAGTAAAACCAGGTATGGTGCCAAAAAATGCAGCAGCAGCCGGAGATGCTGACCAAATTACTCGGTAGCTCAGGCGATTGCCCTTCTGCCAATGGAACTTGTTACTCTTCTTAACTACAATCAATCTGCAAATTATCTGGCATAACAATTACGACAGAATCCCATACATAAGAAAAAAGCTCTGCGCATTTCAGCTACATTTCGGCCTGAAAGGGTGTCGCATGCTCAAGAAACTGTTCACAAATAGACTTTGAAAATCTGCAAGGAGAAACGAAAACCAATTATTACAAGTATTTTGGTTTTGATAGGCGGTAACTGAAGGCATTTTACATTTTGCAGAAGGAAAATTGCTCTTTTAACAACGAAACTGCCAGCATAAACTTAGTTTAGGAGACCGAAAGGGAAAAGGAGAAGGTAACATTACCTCTTCTTGACCGAAAGCTCATATTCTAGGTGACTGAAGAATATAACTGAACATAGATTAACACATTCTGCTGTTGTTCAATTGATGCTTTCGGGGCAAGAGGACTGCAAATGAGCATTTTCGAACTTAGTCCAGCAGTACCTAAACATTGACTAGCCAAAAGGACAAAGCAGTAGCTACTAAGACCATGGCTTTAAACCATAAAAGTACCTTCAGATATGCAGCAAAAGCTTTCTGGGGGGAAGATCGTCTCTGGGTCTGCTCTATTCTGGGAAGAAGCAGCGAAAGCCAGGCAGTTTTTACTGTACAAAACAGAACCAATTTAGAGAAGTGCATCCGAGTTGACAGTTCCAAAGGGTACGCAATATATGCCATTCCTTAGGATACACATCGCTAGGATTATTGCGATGCTCTATAATTTGAAGATCATATTCCATCTATAACAACAATTGAAAAAAAATAGAACAGAAATATATGCCATTCCTTAAGATACACATCGCTAGGATTATTGCGATGCTCTATAATTTGAAGATCATATTCCATCTATAACAACAATTGAAAAAAAAATACCTTGACCACGAAGGAATAAATTTATTATTTGGTATGATACTGTCGTCATCGTCATTCTCATCATCTGATTCTTTGTATGGTGAGATGTCATAAGACTGTTCTTGACTTGTAATGGCAACTGAATTCTTCATTGCTCTGTCTGAATTGCTCAGTACCTTAAATATCACAGGAAATGTCAGCACGAGGCTTTACAAAGAAAGTAAAAGTGCATGAAACGAAAGTATGGAGCTAATCATGCATAAGAAGACTTTCTAACGGTGGTTCATATTTAAGTATACAATAAGCTACTAGTAGTTTTAACAGAAGATAAGTCTTGCAATTAGACTGGTGTAGCCTTCTTTCCTATATTGCGGTATAAAGACAGCAAAGGGGAAGGCCTCATAATAGTTAAAACCCAACAAGTTTAAAGGTCCTATGCAAACTACAATAACAGAGGATTATCACCATGCTCCAGCCTGCACAAGTAAAAGCACTCAACATATGCAAGTAGATCCTAAGATATGGTGGGTATTGGTTGTTAAAAAATCATTTGCATTTACCTCTGCTTTATATCCATAATTACTCGAGGCCTCGTGGAACTCTTCGTGGACAATACTTTCTTTTCCAGCATTGCTTAGTCTCCGAAATATTTCTGTTATTGTCATAACCCTTTTCTTCCTCCATTTTCTTACCCCCAGGGCCTCTTCCATCCTACACAAGATTTAACATTGCAATAAGATAGATATAATGAAATGAGGCAGACCATAAAGAATCATACAATGGCCTGGGTTTTCATTTCTTTCTCTACCTTTTCTGCAGGTACCTTGTCTTCATGTTCTCTCTTGTTTCTACGTGCTTCAATACGCATTCTTTTTCTTTCCTTCTCCTTCCTTTCTTCCTCTTCCCTTTGTCTCTTCTTTGATGCCATATCTGCCTCTTTTTTCTTCCTCTCTTCTTCCATCTTCTTCTTCTGCAACTCCAACTGCTTCATATTCTCCTGCTCCATTCTTGAGCGCTCAAGTTTCAAGGCTTCCTTCTTCATCTTGCGTTCATTCTCTTTCTTTTCTGCCTGACGCTTTGCAGCTTCAGCTGCCTCCAGGGCCTTCACTTTGACCTCCCTCTTCCCTGCAAGAAAGCACAAATAGGTCAAAATACTGGATCAAGTCATTGGAGAAAAAGAAGAAACAAAGAGAAGAAATATATCCCAGAATGCTCACAATGACAATGATACAATAAAAAAAACAAATGAATCACTATCAAGCTCCTTATGACAAGATGAAGTCACCTATAAAATACTTATGGATGATAATGGGGCAACTCAGTTTTCATGGGACTTTCAAATATGCACTTTAATTTTTACTTGATGATCCCAGACATTCATTGCTAATTTACATTCCAAATAAAATATACCCTAATTCAGTAAAAATAAAACCATCATCCATACTGTAACCCAGTTTAGACATACAATTGTGATCCACACTCAGAAAAACAATCATATGGAATATGTACATGTAATGCAACATCTAAAGTTCAAAGATTAAGATTACTAGTAACAAATTACCTGTTACAACTGCAGCTGCTTGTTTCTGTTGAACAAGTGGAATGAAAGAAGTCATGCTGGACACAATATTGTTACGCTTCGGCTCCTGCTCTGATAAACTTGAACCACCTTTTCTCAAACTTGTTTTTCCAGATAATTTTGGTTTACTGAACCTGCTATGAAGTGATCCAGTGGTCCTCTTAATATCGTTTGTTCCTCGTGACATGCTCAGGTTCTCCTTATTGTTATTCTTCTCTTGCTGCGGTTTTGGATTCCAAGCCTCTGTTTGAAGCTCTTATGAGTGCCTGTTAAGCTGAATTCAGTGTTGACGGAATCTAGACTAAGTCTATCTGCATATGGCTCAGCTTTAGAAACTGATGCAGGAGGGTTTGGAATCTCAGTAATGTCAGCAAGTGGTACTCTTGTATTGACCTATCTAATGCATTTGAAACACTTTCATCTTGGAAAGTATCAGCTGCCTCATCTGCATTCTCATTTTCTTCACTAATGCAGGGAAGCTCCAGATTTAAGCTTCCTCGCTTCCTTGAACTGCTAGTCCTTGAACCAGTTATATCCCAGAGTTTCCCAACTGGAGACAGATAAGGTTTCTTAGTATCCCAACCAGATTGACCACTATGATTTAAGAGGCAATCAGAATAGGACCTTCCATAAAACGCCTGGCCAACTTCCTCACTCGAGTAACTATGACTATCCTTTAATTGTCTGACAGCATCATTCATGGTCCTCATATCCACACCCTCTAGAAGCCCAGTTGGAACGGATTGGTAGAGATTTGGAATTTTGTGCAACTTATTTGAAGCTGAAGAGCACGCTACTGGAGTTTGCATGCAAGCAGATTGGCACAGGTGCTCCAGAATGCTGGCATGTTCAATTGCAGTGCTTGGAAGGTTCCCCTCGTCAAAGCTAATTCCCTTTCCAGCAATGCTTGTTGGTTCATCATCTGTCTGCATAACGAACCCCTCAAGCTCAGGCGTTCTATCATCTGAACCAATCAAATCCAAGGATTGGCCATGTGGAGATCGAAAATTGCTGGTCCCTCCGAGATCAAATCTCATTTCCTGCATTGCTCTTCCAGCGCAAGTCAAATGTTCAGCATTTCCTGTTGTAAGATTATCCTCACGAGTTAGTGAAACAGTAGTCTCTTCCATGCATTGACTTCCTGTTTCCTCCATCATACCAGTCTGCTTCATCAAACTTAGGATTGAAGCTTCAAATTCTTTATCCGTGAAAACGAAAGGTGCATTACCACTTGTATCCCCGCATCCCAAGGTGATTCTACCCTGTCAGACACAATCTTATGCATTAGAAAAGATCAAATAAAAGTAGACAAGCAACCTGTCTGATTTAAGAGAACAAAACTAACCTGCATTATTTCTGAAATCACAACATTATAACCCACACTACTTTTGAAAGTGAACTTGTAGACATCGAAATTTCAGTAAAACAAATGTTCACCAATGCATTAAAGTTTTGACGTGTCAAGGCATACATGGCATACGCCACGTGTTGTACAAATTGTACACATGGCGTGTGACTCAACAAAATAGGAAGAAATACCCTTGAAGGATTAAACAAGTTTTTCTTCTCATTTTGGGCAATGACAAGGCAAGTACATTTCAATCCATTGAGGATCAAAACAAGTTTTTCTTCTCATGTTGGGCAATGACAAGGTAAGCACACTTCAATCCATTACGGATCAAAGAAAGTTTTTCTCATTTGGGCAATGACAAAGCATACACATTTCAAGTTTAAAATGGTATTAAGTGGGAAATTAGGCCATAAGTTACACCACTTCAATTTCAATATTGCATTAAGTGGGAAATTAGGCCATAAGTTACACCACTTCAATTTCAATATTGCATTAAGTGAGAAAATTAGGCAATGATGCTTGGAAAGGAAAAAAATATTTTGTGGTGGTGATTCATTCTCAAAGCCTATAAATAGGCTTCTCCATCAAGGAATTCACAAATACATTTCTCTACTCCCAAATTGGAAGAGAATTCCCCAAATCCTTGAAGCTTTGAAACTCCAAAGCTCTCGAGCATCCAAATTCCCAAGAATTCCGAAGGATCAAGAAAGCATTCTTCGTTCTTCGTCAAATCCTCCTTCAAGATCAAGCCCCAACGGCCCTTGAAGAACTCCCACCAACTCAAGATCAAGCCCCGACGGCCCCTTGAAGAAAGTGTTCATCATTCATCATCCGTTCATCCTAAGGTCAAGCCCCAACGGCCCTTTGGATCAACAACCTCAACAAACCCATACACCCATTCTTCAAGATCAAGCCCAACGCCCCTTGAAGATCCGTTCAACAACTGTTCATCCAAGATCAAGCCCCGACGGTCCTTGGATCAACAAACAAATCCACACATCTATTCTTCAAGATCAAGCCCAAAAGCCCTTGAAGAAAACCAATTGTTCATTCAAGATCAAGCCTCGACGGCCCTTGAAGAAAACCAACCGTTCTTCAAGATCAAGCCCAAAAGCCCTTGAAGATCCGCTCATCCATCAACATTCAAGATCAAGCCCCGAAGGCCCTTGAAGAAACTTACAACTGTTCATCCAAGATCAAGCCTCGACGGCCCTCGGATCAACAAATCTAGATCTTACGGAGATAGAATCAGAGGACCAAATTTAAGAGAGATCGTAACCCCAAAAATCATTAAACACCAAAAATATTATTTTGTACACGTTATTCTGGTTTCTTGTTTCAAGGAATCTTTCGTGTTCACAAATTTGGCACGCCCGGTGGGACATCTCTACCTCTCATCTCTATCCTCAAATCATCGAAAAACGCAAATGGCATCAAGAAAGGATCAAGCTGTTCCTGCAATCAAAGCAAAGAATAAGAACATCATCGCCGCAAGTGGTGATATTTCGGGCACCATAACCCGAAGTAAGGCAAGAGCTCTTTTTGCCGCGGCTTCCGCCCCTGCATTAACTCTGTCAAAGGAACAAAAGCACCTGAGGCACGAGCCTGTGATCACCCTAGCCTCGCTAAGGGCATCAAGAGGGGAAATCCTGAGGAAATACTCAGAGTCCCTACTCTCCGACGCTGATTCGAGCGGCAGTACAACCATGCAAGTCATGACCACTGGAGTAACTTCAATCGAGGAGCAGCTAGCTCAGATGAATGAAGCAATCGCAAAGCTCACACAGACTGCAGAGGAGAAAAACTTGCAAACCGCCGGACTCATCAACCGTCTGGAGGCACAACATGGCCTCAAAATGAAACCAAGCTCTCTTCCAACTAAGAAGACTGAAGAAGGCTTTAACCCAAATGCCTACGAACTCATGTCAAAGGCTAGGCATGACTTTGCTTCCTCTTCAAATCTTGGAAAGAAGGTTTCAAACACCGTCAATGACAAAGATCGTGACCTCATCGAGACTCAAAAGAAGTTGAAGGAGCATGATTACGGAGTTGACAACAACAAAGCTGGACTTGGCTTCACACCAAATACACCCGTGAAGATTTCAAGCAAAGTGAAGAAAGCTAGCGCTCAACACATCAGCGTGAGCATTGAACAAGACCAAAAAGAGCCTAAACCCGCCCCTCGGACATCGGTCTTCGATAGGATGAGCCATTCAAGCTCCAGAATTTCAGTGCTTAATCGCATTGGTAGTCAAGGCCGAACCTCTGTCTTCAAGAGGCTTAACGCGCCAACATCCCAAAGCTCTGTTTTTGAAAGGTTGTTAAAGCCTAAGAAACAAAGCAACACAACTATCTCTCCTCTGCGACGATCAGCTTCGGAAAGATTTGAAGATAATGAGAAGCCTTTTGGAAAGAGGAAGACAACACCAAAGGAAGAAAAGTTCGATGGGTTAGCAGAAAAAGGCGACGTTCGAAGCTTGATTCCTTCAAGGATGAAGCGCCAAGCAATCCTAGAGGTCGACACAAAAGGACCACTGAAAGTAAGGAGGCGCATCATCGTCCACACTGGCAAATCTTCATGCCAACAAACCCAAGAGGACGGCACTGAAGATGAAATCCCTAAGAAAGATGTCACTTCTGGCTCTTTCGACTCAAAGTCTTCACCTCGACTGTTGGGGGCATGCTCCAAGTCAAGTGAAATTGAAGGATGGACTCATGTCACTCCGAAGAAACTGCACGAGAAACATATGTCTTCTCCACAAGTGCACCAATCAGAAAGGAGGGAAAGCAGCTTTCGCCAACCTCCAAAGCAATGTGAAAATGTTGAAGATAAGAAAATTTCAACACAAAGATCGTTCATGCGCGATCTCTTCTTCATCGAAGACTTATTCAATTTCTCGATCAAGGCTCCTTGCTATGAAGATTGTGAAGAATGCCTTTCGAAGATCGCTTCGAAGAAATTGGACAAGCAACAACCATCTTGTCCACAAGCTCCTTGTCTGCACGAGTTGAAACTGCAAACGACACCACAAGCTCCTCGTTCGCACGAGCCTAAAAGGTGACACCAAACGCTCATTGCCTGCACGAGCGGAAACTGCAAACGGCACCAAACGCTCCTTGCCTGCACGAGCTGAAACTGCAAACGGCACCAAAACGCTCCTTGCATGCACGAGCTGAAACTGCAAACGGCACCAAAACGCTCATTGCCTGCACGAGCTGAAACTGCAAACGGCACCAAACGCTCCTGGTCCGCATGAGCATAAAAGGCGACAACTAACGCTCCTGGTTTGCACGAGCATAAAAGGCGACATCAATTGCTCCTTGCCTGCACGAGCTGAAACTGCAAACGGCACCAAAACGCTCATTGCCTGCACGAGCTGAAACTGCAAACGGCACCAAACGCTCCTTGCCTGCACGAGCTGAAACTGCAAACGGCACCAAAACGCTCCTGGCCCGCAAGAGCATAAACTGTGTACGGCAAAATCATTAAAAAAAAAAAAAAAACAAAAAAACAAAAAAAAATCATCACTCATTTGAACTACGTCATGACTTGATCCCTCCTCAACCAAGGGTACGTAGGCAACTTGAAACTTCAAAACTTCAAGTATAGTCACATCATCAAAAAAAAAAAAAAAAAAAAAAAAAAAAAAGAGGAAATAACACATCTTGGTGATGTATATGTTTTATCTGTATTTAGCACAATACACTAAATAAGTAAAGCATGTTCATTGATCTCCGAGAAATTACAAGTGCGTACAAAAAAAAAAAAAAAAAAAAAGAGATGGAGCTTTCATAAAGGTTGTTCACGTGAAGCCCCACTACTTGGGAAAACTACAGAAGCGGGAGGCATCAAATAAGAGGCCTCAATACTTGGTGGAACGCTAGATGAGCCAGGAAAAAGGTGCCTCTGGAAGAAAGCAGCAAGCCTTTGACGGTCACTTTGAATTCGACCACTGGATTCTTGCAGCTCATCAAGCTTCCTCTTCATGCCCGTCGAATAGTTATTTGCAAGCACATGCAAACTTCTATTCTCGTGCTTAAGCTGTTTGATCTCTTGCTTAAGAGTTTCCACCTCCGCCATCAATGATTCCACTTGGCGGGATCGAGCAAGTAGGCGTTGGCCCATGTTGGACACAGAGCCTGCGCACTGAACACTGAGAGTTAGGGACTCTTGAACGGCCAACTCATCGGACCGTTCTGAAAGCAGCCTACTATCTTTTGGAGTGAGGAAGTTCCTAGCTACTATCGTAGCTGTTGTTGCGTCCTTCATCACAGAATCTTCACCTGTCAAATGGCCATTAGAAGATAAGAAATAAGGGCACCATACATTTACCTGACGCGGCGCACTCGGATCACTGCTGAGACTCAAATCTAAGCAAATGTTAGACGGGTTAGCCATTGTCAAAAGGTTAAAAGAGAAAGGTGGATGGAGTAAAATCAGAAAGGGCCGAAGACGATTTTCACAAACGGGCGATCTTCAAAGTGTGCATGTTGGAGGTAATCGATACCTCTATAAAAAGCCAAGGCGACACGACCACCGATTCAAAAAATCGGATTTTCCTGCGTGAAGTTCGGCGACGCTTTCGCGGCTTTTCAGATAACGCGTTCAACTTTGTCAAAAGATCTCTGACAAAGTTGAAAACACGTGAAGGTTATCATCCCAACTACGCGCCTTTGCCAACAAGCGTGGTGACAGAGCCGCACCCGTGACTACTTTTTCGAAGAGGCGCTCGCTCAGAAATCGAAGAGACGCTTGTTAAAAAATCGAAGAGACGTTTGTCGACAAGGGTAAAAGAACATAACCACCACTTGCTATTGGGAAATCCCTATATATGTCGACCTTCATCTTTTATGGCAAGGCAGACCTGAAAAAAAAAATGCCCAACTCTTCCTCACCTCTGAGGGCGCACTCCTAGCAAAGCCTTTCGAAATACTCAATTTTTTCTTCTTCCCCAAAGAAGATACCAGATGCCTGGAGTACAGATGACCCAGGAGGAAACGGTAGATTGAAGTATGTGGAGACAAGCACAACAAATACATGTGCTGATCCATTCGCCGCTTCTTCAAAAGCAAAGGTATCTCATATCATCAAGGTCGAAAGCAAAGGTATCTCATATCATGCTTTTTCCTTGTCTTTTCCTTTGTCCTTGTTCTTACTCGCATGGCAAAGTGAAAGAAGCAATCAGCCGGCACTTGGAGTCAGTCTTCCGATCTGGAACCGACTGCCTGGAATCTATTCCCTGGTTGCTTACCTAGCGTTGCTCTCGAGTAGTCATCTTCAACGGTTGATACACTTCCAGAGAAGGGACCACTCCTGCAAAGGGGAGCAAGTAAGGCAAGTGAAAATGATACATTAAAGCATGTGGAGACAAGCAACAACTGCATATGCTGAGCTATCCTCTAACCCTCTTCAATACGAATTGGAGAGATTGAACAAAGAAACAGAAAAAAAGAGTAAAGCTCAGACCTTCGGGGGAGACCAAAATTTCCTGCTGCCCAGTTCAAGAGTAGCACAAAGGAAAATCAACGATTGGAGGAAACCAGAAAATCTTCCAGTCGAACTCAAGATCAAGCCTCGATGGCCCTTGAAGAAATTTCCTGCTGCCCAGTTCAAGAGTAGCACAAAGGAAAATCAACGATTGGAGGAAACCAGAAAATCTTCCAGTCGAACTCAAGATCAAGCCTCAATGGCCCTTGAAGAAATTTCTAGCCTAATTCAAGATCAAGCCTCAATGGCCCTTGAAGAAATTTCTAGCCTAATTCAAGATCAAGCCTCGACGGCCCTTGGGTTGACATCTACATTAAGGGACTTCAAAACGCATCTTCTACACGTGACAAGCACATGTCTACGACGCGCCTTGAAGTGGGGGCATTTGTAGACATCGAAATTTCAGTAAAACAAATGTTCACCAATGCATTAAAGTTTTGACGTGTCAAGGCATACATGGCATACGCCACGTGTTGTACAAATTGTACACATGGCGTGTGACTCAACAAAATAGGAAGAAATACCCTTGAAGGATTAAACAAGTTTTTCTTCTCATTTTGGGCAATGATAAGGCAAGTACATTTCAATCCATTGAGGATCAAAACAAGTTTTTCTTCTCATGTTGGGCAATGACAAGGTAAGCACACTTCAATCCATTACGGATCAAAGAAAGTTTTTCTCATTTGGGCAATGACAAAGCATACACATTTCAAGTTTAAAATGGTATTAAGTGGGAAATTAGGCCATAAGTTACACCACTTCAATTTCAATATTGCATTAAGTGGGAAATTAGGCCATAAGTTACACCACTTCAATTTCAATATTGCATTAAGTGGGAAAATTAGGCAATGGTGCTTGGAAAGGAAAAAAATATTTTGTGGTGGTGATTCATTCTCAAAGCCTATAAATAGGCTTCTCCATCAAGGAATTCACAAATACATTTCTCTACTCCCAAATTGGAAGAGAATTCCCCAAATCCTTGAAGCTTTGAAACTCCAAAGCTCTCGAGCATCCAAATTCCCAAGAATTCCGAAGGATCAAGAAAGCATTCTTCGTTCTTCGTCAAATCCTCCTTCAAGATCAAGCCCCAACGGCCCTTGAAGAACTCCCACCAACTCAAGATCAAGCCCCGACGGCCCCTTGAAGAAAGTGTTCATCATTCATCATCCGTTCATCCTAAGATCAAGCCCCAACGGCCCTTTGGATCAACAACCTCAACAAACCCATACACCCATTCTTCAAGATCAAGCCCAACGCCCCTTGAAGATCCGTTCAACAACTGTTCATCCAAGATCAAGCCCCGACGGTCCTTGGATCAACAAACAAATCCACACATCTATTCTTCAAGATCAAGCCCAAAAGCCCTTGAAGAAAACCAACTGTTCATTCAAGATCAAGCCTCGACGGCCCTTGAAGAAAACCAACCGTTCTTCAAGATCAAGCCCAAAAGCCCTTGAAGATCCGCTCATCCATCAACATTCAAGATCAAGCCCCGAAGGCCCTTGAAGAAACTTACAACTGTTCATCCAAGATCAAGCCTCGACGGCCCTCGGATCAACAAATCTAGATCTTACGGAGATAGAATCAGAGGACCAAATTTAAGAGAGATCGTAACCCCAAAAATCATTAAACACCAAAAATATTATTTTGTACACGTTATTCTGGTTTCTTGTTTCAAGGAATCTTTCGTGTTCACAGAACTAAAATACACTATTTCTTGAAACTACAGCATAATGACCCGTATTATTTTTTAAAGTAAAATAACTCACACTATTTATGAAAAATAACAAAATAAACACTATTTCTGGAACTAATACAAAATAACTCACACTAATTCTGGATTTGGTTCAAAAATAATGCACACTATTGCTGAAACTATCGCAAAATTATATACTATTTATGAAACTGAATAAAAACACACACTAATTCTCATGGTTCTAAAGGATGCTAGGCGCTTATCGGGTAACAAACTGGGCCTAGGGAAAGCCAAAACAGGAGCCTAGGCGGGTGTAAGTAAATTTATTTATCTTTAATACTTTGATGAATTTGATAAAATGAGATGAAATTTTAAATAATTACAACTCCGTAGTACTTTACAAAATAATTTTCAATAATCATATGAATTTGTCGTAAATTTAAAAAAATAATAAAAGTGACTGTTTTGATTAAAAACGTAAATTGAATAACAAGGTGACTTGTATAAAGAATTGATTTGCTACAACAGAGCGACAAATGAATCTTGATTGTGCTATAACTCATACGCCATTGGATGATTGGAGCTTTTTATTTCCTTTTTCCTCTTCGTGAGTCGTGATTATGCTTCCATGAAAATGTAATGTACCACTTGCTAACAATGCCCGAACCAAACCTAGCTTAATAATTGACCGGATAAGGAAAAATGGAAGGCCAAGACCCCACATGTATGGAACATATACATCGTGATTGGTGAGTATGATGTCATACCAACTATTTTATTTCCTTTATTTCTTTTACCAAAAAACTTCACATTTTAGTACTATTGCTTTCACGTGATAAATTTTAGGTTCAATTCTCGTTAAAGACAAATTTGAATCCAATTATTTTGTTAGTCTATTGTGAAATTTTTTTTCTTTCTACTTTCTCATTTCTTTTTTATGAACAAGCAATGTCACTCAATGATCAAAACCGTATGTTATTTAGGCCACTCTTTAAAGAGCAACTTTGCAACAAAACAACCAAACAAGATATCCTCAAACCATTTTAGAATAATATTGTCATAATTTCAGTATTCAAAAGAATTATTGAATAATCTCGTTACATGAGCAAAAACTTTTGAATGCATTTAGCTTTTTGTAGAGATGGTTTTTAAATAACGACCTAAAAGATAAACAGTTCAAATCATCGTGCAACATTGCAGGATGAGAATGAAAATAATAAGATTTCCGAATTGATTTGTATAAAAAAATAACAAGACGACTTGTATGGGATATTGCTTCTATGTAATTTTAATTTCATGCGCTATTTTTGTTTTGTAGTCGAACTATAAGATTAATTTGATTTTATTCATGTTGCTTGATTATTAGATGCATTCCTATTTAAAACATGAATAATAAGTAACATTGATGATAATAGCATGTTTTTGTATTTATTTAAGAGTCAAATCATATAATACTACAATCAGGGACGTCCTGATACGATGGAAACTTTTAAAAATTTTATTTTCATATGATATTTAGACTTTAATGAGGTAGTGGCATACTTGTAAATAAAGGAAAATTTATTTCCAACGGAATTGGGCTGACAGAATGAAGTTTCTGTCAGGGGCATGGCTGGAAAAAAAAAATTATTGCATTTTGGGCTTTTACTTCAGCCCATGTCTTTTACTGTTTGTAGAGTCTAATATAAGTTAGTGTCTTTGTTATTAAATATGAAGTCTTTTTTGGTTAAATAATAGGTTAGTCCAAATCCTTTTCATTAAAGCTTTCTTAATTTTATTAGGAGGTTGCATGGATTTCGATACGGTATGTTCGCTTCATGCGAGAGATATTTTTAAATCATAGGCGCTAAGCGCACCTAAAATATGTGTGCGTTATTTGTTTATCATTGTTAACAATTGGTAGGATTAAGGCTTTTAATCAGACGTGCTACGCGTGACTTACAAATTTATAATGACATGCTTGGGCACTGTTTACAATTTTTATTTTGTTTTTGATATTTTCATTTACTAAGATACTCTTGCTACTTACAAAATTGAAATATGAATCAAACAAAATGACTAATACCAAACAATTTAGTATGTGCCAAGAGATCAACAAATATAAGTGAACATATGAAGTATGGATTCCAATGTGTGCATAAATTATCAAGATTGAAGACCATAAAGTTTTCCAACATTAGTGTCACATTTCCACCTATTGGTTCGCACTTCATATTTCAAATTTCCGTTGTTCGTAAATTTAATTGTGGTGTTTTTTTTGTTTTTTCCTGGGCAACCAAACAGAGAATTGGAAGTTACAATTCAAGGAACGAACCCATTGATTGTTCTCGATGTTGAATTCGTAGAAGGTGACGTAGGTGGCGGTAATCAGAACATTTTTTATGAAGAGATCGTAACTTTGCAGCACCTTGAGATTGACCATTTTGGTGAAGGTAAAGATTCCGTTTTTGTATGGAAAACAGGGAACGGGAGAAGTGATATTGGACTGAGATATTACTATGACAACTGTTTCAAATACACTTTTATTTCTTTAAGCACGTTCTAGTTTCTTTCCTCCACTTTCTCTGCTTGCCACGTTTTACCATCATGTCCTTACTTTTTTATTTTTTTATAACCTGTTTTAAAAGGGGCAATTTTGAGATATTGAATGTTTCATTGTGGTGTGACAATTGATCCTTTTATATTTTTTTACAAGTAGATGTTTTGGAATTAGATGCCAATTCGATAAGAGGATGGTGGAGGATGGTGACAATTCGATGCCAAGAGGGTGGTGACAAGAGAATGGTGGGGCCCATGTGATAATATCATATGGAAAAAATGGTGAAATCCAAATATTTTTCCAACCTCCACCAATTTCTACTTTATGTTTGCCGTGTGTGGTCCACTGCATTGTTGACCAAGAAAAATATCAAGTCCTCTCACCACTCACCAAAGTAATCTCACAAGACAATGCCATGTGACAAGAGGATGGTGGGGGCCTTGTGATCATATCATATGGAAAAATGTCGAGATCCAAAATTATTGCGTGGTTCTTTTTAAAGAAAATTAATGAAAATTATTTAAAAATTTTAAGTTTTAAAGATAAAGATAAAATAAAACGTAAAATGAATGTTATCAAGATTAATATCTTAATGTAAAAATATGATTTTTCGTTAAAATAAATAGTATTAGAAACTTTTCGTTAAAATTTCTTTCTTTTTATTGTGTTTTTCCAAACTCTGCGAACTACTTCATTTTGCCATGTGTGGTCCGCTGCATCATTGACCAAAAAATCATCAAGTCGTCTCCCCAGTCATGAAGTAATCTCAACAGCCTTTGCCAAGAACAATTTTCAGTTTCCCAACTTCAAATACTTGATCAAAATTAGTCCTTTGGCCACGAAGAGAGAAAAATGAATGATAATTATATTTTGATTGTGAGTTCCAATAACAACACCCAATTATTATTGTAGGGAAAAGTAGATATCCAATTCTAATAGTTTACCATGTGACATGTCTTTGAAATTAATCCATATCTTGTTCTACATGAGTCTCTCATACTCGTTTGAAAGTAGATGTCTCGTAAAACAAATGTCTATGAAGGAAAATCTCTCATGCTCGATTGATTTCGACTAATTGGGGCTACAGCCTACATGGGTAAATTTTCAAGAATTCAGATGTCTATGAAAGCAGAAGCTTTTAATTTGAGTTGTAATTATTGAATTCTCATTTGCATGTTTCATTTATTGGGGGATCTGGGGATCTACTCGATTTCTCTCTACAGTGGGATTGAAAATTGGGATTTTGATGCGGTTTTGTTATTTTTGTGGTTAATTTAAAGGTATTATCTTATTAGATTTTTGATGAAATTTATTAATCTCATGTTAATCAATTGCTATTAGGGTTTTGTGATTGATTTAATTTTATTAGGGAGGTTGCATGGAGTTAAGATTGTGTTCTAGATTTGAAGAATTCAAATTTGCAAGTTGGTTTGTGGCAATTTCAGTCACCATGATTTTGTTTAAGGGATAATCATTTTGTAACTTGCTGTGTAAGATCCCACATCATCCAGGGGTGAGGATCATGTAAGCCCTATATGTATATTCTCATCTCTATCTAGCACGAGGTCTTTTGAGAATTCACTAGCTTCGGATTCCATCGGAACTTCGAAGTTAAGCGAGTTCGGGCGAGAGCATTCCCAGGATGGGTGACCCACTGGGAAGTTCTTGCGTGAGTTCCCAGAAACAAAATCGTGAGGGCGTGCCGGGGGCCCAAAGCGGACAATATTGTGCTACGGTGAAGTCAAGGTCGGGATGTGGTAGGGGCCCAGGCCGGGATAACTCCACTATAATTTATTGTGCTTTACTTGTTGCACAACAACTATTTTGTTCAAGCACACCAGCTTTTACTTCAAGCACAACAGTCATAGTTTATTAACAAAAATTATATATATAAAAAAATTACCCGTGGACTTGTAGGAATCAGTTCATTTCAAACGAGCTAGGTTAAGTCTGGTTTCATTTCTCGCTAACAAGACCCGCCCTGCTCTGCCACATTTCATTTATAAATGGGTCCGGTCCGTCTACTTCAATTTTGAGTCTGGCTTGGCCCGTATCCACCCCTAGTTTATCCCCCATTTGCATATGTACAGCCTTCTTTATTTACTCTAAACTAATTTCTCTGCACGCGCGTTAGGCATTTTTTTTAATCACAGGCGTTACCCGCCCCTAAAATGTGTTGCGTTAGTTATTTATCATTGTTAACAATTGGTACATGGATTAGAGGCATTTAATCAAGCATGCAAACAATGGTACATGGATTAGAGGCCTTTAATTAGGCGTGCTACGCGTGATTTACAAATTTATAATTACATGCACTTGGCACTATTTACAAATGTTTCTTTTATTTTTGATATTTTCATTTACTAAGATACTCTTGCTACTTACAAAATTGAAATATGAATCAAACAAAACGGCTAATACCAAACAATTCAGTATAGATGTGCCAAGAGATCAACTAATACAAGTGAAATATGAAGTATGGATTCCAATGTATGCATTATCAAGATTGAAGACCATAAAGTTTGTCAACATCAGTGTCACATTTCCACCTATTTGTTCGCATTTCATATTTCAAATTTCCCTTTTTCGTAGATTTAATTGTGGTTTTTTTTTTCTTTTTCTTTTACGGGCAACCAAACGGAGAACTGGAAGTTATAATTTGGAAAACGAACCCATTGATTGTTCTCAATGTTGAGTTCGTAGAAGGTGATGTAGGCAGCTGTAATCAGAACATTTTTGATGAAGGGATCGTTCTCTGCAGCACCTTGAGATTGACCATTTTGGTGAAGGTAAAGATTCCGTTTTTGCATGGAAAAGTAAGACCATATAGAGACTGGAGGAAAGCAGGGAACGGGAGAAGTTGGAGCGTGAGGGAGAAGTGATATTGGAATGCGATATTACAACGACAACTGCATCAAATATACTTTTATTTCTTTAAGCACGTTCTAGTTTCTTTCCTCCACTTTCTCTCCTTGTCGCGTTTTACCATCATGTCCTTACTTTTTTATTTTTTTTATAATCTGTAATAAAAAGGGCAATTTTGAGATATTGAATGTTTCATCGTGGTGTGGCAATTGATCTTTTTATATATTTTTACATGTAGATGTTTTGGAATTAGAGTAGAATAATGATAAGAGGATGGTGGAGGATGGTGACAATTCGAGCCAAGAGGGTGGTGACAAGAGAATGGTGGGGCCCATGTGATAATATCATATGGAAAAATCCAAATATATTGCATGATTTTTCTACTATTTTTCCAACCTCCACCAATTTCTACTTTATGTTTGCCGTGTGTGGTCCACTGCATTGTTGACCAAGAAAAATATCAAGTCGTCTCACCACTCATCAGTCGTGAAGTAATCTCACAAGACGATGCCATGTGACAAGAGGATGGTGGGGGCCTTGTGATATGAGATCTAAAAATATTGCGTGATTCTTTTTAAGAAAAAATGATGAAAATTTTGAGTTTTAAAGATAAAAGATAAAATAAAAGGTAAAATAAATAGTATCAAGATTAATATTTTAATGTAAAAATATGATTTTTCGTTAAAATAAACAGTATCGAAAATTTTTTGTTAAAATTTCTTTCTTTTTGCTGTGTTTTTCCAAACTCTGCGAACTACTTTATTTTGCCGTGTGTGGTCCGCTGCATTATTAACCAAAAAATTATCAAGTTGTCTCCCCAGTCATTAAGTAATCTTAACAGCCTTTGCCAAGAACAATTTTCAGTTTCCCAACTTCAAATACTTGATCAAAATTAGTCCTTTGGCCACGAAGAGAGAAAAATGAATGATAATTATATTTTGATTGTGAGTTCCAATAACACCACGCAATGATAATTATATTTTGAAAATTGAAAAGTCCACTTTAATTTATTGTGCTTTTACTTGTAGCACAACAGGTATTTTGTTCAAGCACACCAGCTTTTACTTCAAGCACAACAATCATAGTTTATTAACAAAAAATTTATATATATAAAAAAAAACCTGTGGACCTGTAGGAATCGGTTCGTTTCAAACGAGCCAAGTTAAGTTCGATTTCATTTCTCAGCTAACAAGACCCACCCTGCCCCCCCCCACATTTCATTTACAAATGGGGTCGGTCCATCTGCTTCAATTTTGAGTCTGACTTGACCCGTATCCATCCCTAGTTTATCCCATATTTGCGTATGTACAATCTTCTTTATTTACTTTAAACTAGCATCTCTGCATGCGCATTAGACATTTTTTCAATCATAGGTGTTACCCGCCCCTAAAATGTGTTGTGTTAGTTATTTATCATTGTTAACAATTGGTGCATGGATTAGAGGTATTTAATCAGGCGTGCTAACCATGGTACATGGATTAGAGGCCTTTAATCAGGTGTGCTACGTGTGACCTACAAATTTATAATTACATGCGCTTGGCCCTGTTTACAAATGTTTATTTTATTTTTGATATTTTCATTTACTAAGATACTCTTGCTACTTACAAAATTGAAATATAAATCAAACAAAACGGCTAATACCAAACAATTTAGTATAGATGTGCCAAGAGATCAACAAATGCAAGTGAAATATGAAGTATGGATTCTAATGTGCGCATAAATTATCAAGATTGAAGACCATAAAGTTTGCTAACATCAGTGTCACATTTCCATCTATTGGTTCACACTTCATGCTTCAAATTTCCGTTGTTTGCATATTTAATTGTGGTTTTTTTTTGTTTTTTTTTTTGTTGGCTGGGCAACCAAACGGATGCTTCAAATACAGTTTCTTTCTCTAAGCATGTTCTAGTTTTTAACTCCACTTTCTCTCCTTTGCCTGGTTTTACCATCAATTCATGTCCCTACTTTTTTCACTTTTATATAACCTGTAATAAAAGGGGCAATTTTGAAATATTAAATGTTTCACTTGTTTTTCCTTTTGACTTTATATATGTAGAAGATGCAGACAACAGAAATTCTTTCCAAAAGCAATATTAATAATGCGATCCACTTTACGAATTTGTTATTAGCGAAATAAAGTCATCGTGCACTCAATTCATTCTTGATAACTTCGTTATATGAGCGTATAATAATTTTTTTAAAATGCTAATAACAATTCTTCTGTAATATTTCAAATCCCTTCTTGCCTTTGTTTTATTAATGAGTAAATTGTAGCAATGATTCCTTAACTTTAACTCAATTGGAGCAATGGTCCCTCAACTACAAATACATTACCATTGGTCCCTCAACCCATCAAAACGTGCAGCTATGGTCTCTCAACAAAAAATTCATTACCATTGATCCCTTACCTTTAATCCAATTGATGAAATGGTCCCTCAACTCTAACCCAATTGGAGCAATAATCCCTCAACTTTAACCAATTTGATTAAAGTTGAGGTACTATTACTAAAATTTACTCTTTATTTATTTATTTATTTGTACAATGATAATGAGAATTGGCGATTTTAGCTAAACCACAAAATAAATCAATTATAAATTAGTATTGGGGTGGAGGTTGTATTATCTAGGCTCAATACTCTCGTGCTAGATTTTGTGGAGTACGTATGTTTTCGAGACCTTTGCTTCCATAAACATCTGTACTTGTTCTTTTCCGTTGTTTTTGTTACAGATTTGCGTTTAAACATATCGCATCTACTTATTTATGAAGTGGGTTTTTTAACAAAAGATAAAATAATTTATATTAAACTCATATAAATTATAGAGATAAGAATGGAGGTTCAAATTTAAATGTAAAAGAGGAAATGCACTGTTAATCTAAATTAAGGAGCGATAAACGCATACTTTTGTATAATTATGCGGCATCAAATTCGATAATTTGACAATGTAAGTATGCAGCTCGAGTGTGTTCTTAGTTAGTTTTGTGCAAAAACATGTTAACCTTGACTCAAAATTGGTTAACGCAAGAAAATATAGGCAAAGCAGAATGGTCCCATGAATGTTTGAATATATAGGCATACCAAATCCTAAACACGAATGGTCCCATAAATGTTGAAAATATAGGCAAAGCAAGGAAAAGTAAGAAACTTTTCAATTTTTTTTTTCCACACTAATGAAATTGAGGTTCTAGCATAAAATCAATTGGTAATATGGAGAGTAGCCCAATACCATATAAGCACATAACAAACCTTGTCCCTCACTGATATGGGACAACACTCAACACGCTCCCGCACGTGTGACGGATTTTCAAGCCTACACATGGACAACAACTGGATGACATAGAGCGTATGTGGCCGTTTGGCTTCACAAGAAGACAACCCGCTCTGATACCATGACAAAATTGGGGTTCCACCATAAAATCAATTGACAATATAAAAAGTAGTCCAAGATCATATAAATACATAGTAAACTTTGTCCCTCATTGATATAGGACAACTCTCAACACATAGCACGTGGTAACGAGTGTTGTAGAAAATAAGTGGTTGAGATTAAAAGTGTAAAATGTAAATAATAATTGCAGAAATTGAACACAACATTGAGGTCCTGTCCGAAACTTTAACCTTATTTTTCACACGAAGATGTTCCCCTTGGAATTAGAAGCAGAGTAGAAATAATGACAAGAGGATGGTGGGGACATGTGATCATATCATATGGAAAAACGTTGAGATCCAAATGTATTGCGTGAATCTTTTTACTGTGTTTTTCCAAACTCCATCAATTACTACTTTATGTTTGCCGTGAGTGGTCCGCTGCATTATTGATCAAAACATTATCAAGTCGTCTCACCAGTCATGAAGTAATCTTAACAACCTTTGCCAAGAACAATTTTCAGTTTCCCAACTTCAAATACTGATCAGAATTAGTCCTTTGGCCACGAAGAGAGAAAATGGCTTTGGTTGGAGAGGCTTTGCTCTCCGGTTCGATCCAGGTGCTGTGCGACAAGATTGCCTCCGGACTGTTCATCAACTTCTTCCGGGCAAGAAGACTCGACCATTCGCTTATGGACAAACTGAGGGTGACATTGAATACACTTCAAGCAGTGCTCAACGACGCAGAGGAGAAGCAGATTGTCAACCCTGCAGTCGAGGTGTGGCTTAACGATCTCAAAGATGCTGTGTTCGATGCGGAGGACCTGGTGGATGAGATCGATACTGAAGCTTCGCGTCACAAGGCGAAAGATCAAACTAAGAAAACCCAGGTGTTGAACTTCCTTTCTACCTCTCTTAATGCTTTTAATTATAAAGGCATGAATGGTAGGATAGAAGATTTATTCAACAAGTTGGAACACCTTGCAAAACAAAAAGATAACCTCGGCCTTAGAGAAGGTGTTGTTGGGGGCAAGGTTTCACAAAGAACTCCCACAACTTCTGTTGTTGAGGACGGATTTTGTACCTATGGAAGGGATGGAGATAAAGAAAAGTTAAAAGCTCTGCTGCTGCTATGTGACAATGAAAGTAGCAGTAATTTTTCTGTAGTCCCTGTCGTCGGAATGGGTGGGGTTGGCAAGACGACTCTTGCTCAACTGCTTTACAACGATGAACAAGTTAAAGGGCTCTTTGATACTAATGCCTGGGTATGTGTTTCCGAACAATATGAGGGTTTGAGGGTTATTAAGACCCTTATTGAGGAAATCACGAAAAAGCCTTGTGACAATTTGGAGATGAATTCCCTTGAAGTTCAACTAAGGCAACAATTGATGGGAAAGAGATTCTTATTTGTCATGGATGACCTTTGGAATGAAAACTATGGTGACTGGGATCGGCTACGCACTCTTTTCACGCATGGGGCAAAGGGAAGCAAGGTCATTGTGACAACAAGGAAAAGACGTGTTGCAACCATCGTGTGCAATAGTATTATTCACGACTTAGAAAAGTTGTCGGATGGAGATTGTTGGTTGTTACTAGCAAAACATGCATTTAGAAATGAAAACCCTGGTGCACATCCAGACTTGGTTGAAATTGGTAAGGAAATTGCACGTAAGTGCAATGGTTTGCCTCTAGCTGCAAAAACGCTAGGGGGTCTCTTAAGTTGCAACCTAGACTACAAGGAATGGAATCACATATTGAATAGCAATCTTTGGGATCTACAACATGCTGATAGTGTTCTTCCTTCTCTAAGATTGAGCTACCACTATCTTCCAGCTCACTTGAAACGATGCTTTGCTTATTGCTCAATTTTTCCGAAGGACTATGAATTTGAAAAGGAAAATGTAATTCTACTATGGATGGCAGAAGGTTTAATTCCACATGCAGAGAACGAGAAAGCTATGGAGGAGGTTGGTGGAAGATACTTTGATGAACTGTTATCGTGGTCACTATTTCAAAGACCAAGATTGGATGAACCAATGTTCACAATGCATGATCTTATCAATGACTTGGCCATGTTTGTGTCTCGAAAGTTTTGTTTTAGGTTGGATCAGAAAAATTCGCATGAGGTTCCTGAAAGAGTTCGCCACTTGTCATATATGCGAGGAGAATTTGACACATCTTCAAAATTTGAGCCATTAAAAGGAGTCAAGTGTTTGCGTACCTTCTTTCCAGCGTCTTTAGCACCATATTATCCTTGGGGTCATGGATATGTAAGCAATAAGGTTCTAGATGATTTACTACCAGCACAAAAATATTTACGGGCATTTTCATTGTCAAGATACAAAAACATCACTCACTTACCTGATTCCATTGGTAACCACATACACTTGCGCTACATTGATCTCTCTTATACGACAATTAAAAGGTTACCAGATACAGTGTGTTCCCTCTACAATTTACAAACTCTGTTGTTGAAAGGTTGTTCTTCTCTTGTTGAATTGCCTGCAGAGATGAGGAGATTGATTCATTTGCGTCATCTTGATATTGGTGAAACTATCATAAAAGAGATGCCGGTGCATATGGGTAGACTAAAAAGTTTGAGAACACTGACAGCTTTTGTGTTGGGGAAATCTACTGGGTCAAGCATTGCAGAACTGAGGGAGTTGTCGCACCTTGGAGGAAAATTTTCTATCTTGAATCTGCAAAATGCAGTCGGTGCAATTGATGCCTTGCTGAAGGATAAGAAAGATCTCAAAGAGGTAGAGTTGGCATGGGGTCCTGAAGTTTCCGATGATTCCGTAAAAGAGAGACATGTACTCGAAAGACTACAACCTTCGGTAAATTTGGTGCAACTAACCATCAAGCGTTATGGCGGAACCAGTTTCCCGAATTGGGTGGGAGACTCTTCCTTCTCCAACTTACAAGTGATGCGTCTCATTGATTGTGGTAATTGCATTTCATTGCCCCCAGTTGGTCAGCTACCTGCTCTGAAAGAGCTCTACGTACGAAGGATGAAATCAGTTGTGAGTGTTGGTGGTGAGTTGTACGGGGGAAATCAACAATTTCAATGTTTAGAGAAGCTAGTGTTTTGGGATATGCTAGAGTGGGAGGAATGGCAGCCAAGTCCAAGTGGAGGTGAAAGTCCAAACTTTCCTTGTCTTAAGGAGTTGACATTATACAAATGTCCGAAGCTGAGAGGAAACTTGCCCACTCATCTTCCTTCCTTGAAAATACTTTATGTGTACAATTGTGAGGTTCTACATGAAAACAGGGCCAGTAATACCCTGAACACGGAATCCTTACGAGTATCTCTTGAACAACTGACAATAAGTGGATGCCCGGGTCTCTCATTGTTACTAGAGTCGACGGAGACGCTGCCATCGCTTCAGATGCTTGATATTTCTGATCTTGGTGGGAGAGAGTGGTTGCCGCAAATGGTGCACAACAGCAATCGTCTTCAACATTTGACTCTTTCATTTTGTTCCTCACTCTTGTCGTTCCCTACAAATGGTCTGCCCACCACGCTGACGTCACTCAAAATTCAAGAATGCAGGAAATTAGAATTCCTATCACGTGAGATGATGGCCAAATTGACTTCCCTTCAGTCATTGCGTCTAGATGGGAGCTGTGATTCTCTGAGGTCGTTCCCTTTGGGCATTTTCCCCAACCTTTCATCTCTTTTTATCCAAAGTTGTCAGAATCTGGAATCCCTATCTGTATCTGTTGAAGGAGGAGCAGATGAAAATCTCAGCCATCTCAACTCCCTGTCTATTTTGCATTGTCCAAATCTTGTCTCTTTTCCCGACGGGGGATTGCCCACTCCCAACCTCACTTCCTTTTCTGTCTACAAATGCGAGAATTTGAAGTTGTTACCGGACCGCATGCACACCCTCACCGCCCTTCAACAATTGTCGATATCCTTCCTTCCAAATGTGGTGTCATTTGCACAAGGGGGTTTGCCTCCCAACCTACAATCATTTGTTATCGATTATTGTGAGAGACTGAGGCCTTCAGTGGAATGGGGATTGCAAGGGCTTGTCTCTCTTCGACAATTTCGGATCGAAGGAAACAAGGATCTGCTGCTGACGTTGCTCAATGAACAGCTGCTCCCTGCCACTCTTCACACTCTCCGAATCTCTTCTGTATGGAATCTGAAATCTTTGGACGGAAAGGGACTTGAGCACCTCACTTCTCTTCAACACCTAGACATTGAATGTTGCAGGAGTCTCAAATTCCTGCCAAAAGAGGGTTTTCCGGCATCTCTTTCTTATCTCAACATCAGTTGGTGTCCTTCTCTGAAGAAGAGGCATCTGAAGAAGAGGTATGAGAAGGTAGCTGGCATTCCTTGCATAAAGATAGATGGAGAAGTCAACATCTTGTGAGCTTTCATTTCACTCTCTCCAACTCTCAACTCTCAACTCTCAAGACAAAAGCCAGGTACTATTTGATTTATTATTAAATTGATTGTCCTCAGCAATATTCCTTCTTAAATTAAAGTTTCAGAGTCTAATCCCGATGAAATTACAGGAGAGTGCGAGGGGAGTGAATTATTTCTAGTCTGATACCGTGGAACTACTTGGGGTCGATATATATGATTCTCCTGCAGGTACTTGTGTATATATATACTGCTGCAGTTTCCATATGGCGGAATGCTTGCTCATCTTTCAATGCCTCTGTCATCTTGTGGTAGGTGCATATACATATGTTTCTCTACAAACACCATGGTTGAAGAGAGCATGGCTTATTGGCAACGCTTGCTAGAATGCCAGTGTAAATAGACTTGGTGGCCAGCTGCTGCGCCTACAGATTTGAGTGTAAGTAGTTGAACACTTGAGTGTAATTTGTTCTTCCTTTATGGATCAATATAATTCAACTATGCAGTCAGTCAGGACAACACGATGGGACTAACATATTTGTCGGCTTGTTTTCTATATATTAGCATTCTTCTCACCATTGTGGATTTCATAAGCAATCAAGAGAATATTCAAAGTTGCATCTGGACTTGGAGGTTTGTTTTCTATATATTAGCGTGTGTGATGTAGCAAGTTAACAAACGAAGAAAAAAATTATTTAAACATTGCAGATTTCCTCACTATATATGCAGGTAATCATTTGATTCGTTAACTGCTCTAGAGAAAGATGCCATGGAGAAATAGATGATGATAAGCCTTAACCCAAGTTTGATGGTGAAAGTTGGAGCAGCCAGCTCTCAAATTTAGAAACCTTCTTGGTAAGTACCAACTCAACCATGGTAGTGCTTCCTGTACATGATAGCACATAGCAGGATTTCCCAGTCGCTAAGGGGTCCATTCATTGTTTTTCTGATTCATATGCAGCCACACACTTTGTTGCTGCCTGTGCAGCCAAGTACACGCACAGGGGTTCATTTTTCTCTACCATGTACATTTTAGGCCATGACACTATGTCGTTGGCTGCCAATGGCGGTTGATTTGGAGGCTGCTGCTATGGAAGTGGATATAATTCCACTCTATCTTTGGCAGGACTGTAGCAAAAGGAGAAGCATTATTGTTGTTGGCAGGACTGTGCTGCCAAATGCGAGAATTTGAAGTTGCTGCTGGCCCAAATGCACACCCTCACCGCCCTTCAACATTTGTGGATACAAAATCTTCCAAATCTGGGGTCACCTGCACAAGGGGTTTTGCCTCCCAACCTACGAACATTTTGGATCGAAAATTGTGAGAGACTGAGGCCTTCAGTGGAGTGGGGATTGCAAGGACTTGCCTCTCTCCCAGAATTTCGGGTCCAAGGAAACAAGGATCCGTTGGAGATGTTGCTCTGGGAACAGCTGCTCCTTGCCACTCTTCACAATCTCTGGATCTCTATACTTTCAAATCTGAAATCTTTCGACGAAAGGGACTTGAGCATCTCACTTCTCTTCAACAGCTACAAATTTCAAGCTGCGAGAGTCTCGAATTCCTGCCGGAAGAGGGTTTGCCGGCATTTCTTTCTTATCTGAGCATCTGGGGTTGTCCTTCTCTGAAGAATCGGAACAAGAAGGGAAAAGATTGGAGAAACATATCTCGCATTCCTTGCATAAAGATAGATGATGAAATCACCATATGAGCCTTCATTTCACTCTCTCCAACTCTCAACTCTCAAGACAAAGCCAGGTACGTATTTAGTACAACTTATCTGTTGCTATGTTAAATTGATTGTCAATTTGACACTTATCTGTATTTAGCACCACTTAACTGTGTTTGGACGAATGCCAGTACATTGCGTTACTATACAAGGAGGCTGACAAGGATGCTGGTTGTTCCTCTACAGATTTCCCCACAAGGATATATCGATCTTCGGTTGAACACTGATGATTTGTAAATTGTAATTTACCTTCCTTTTCTTTTGCTTTCTTCATTTTGCCTTGTCTATATTTACATTTATAATATCGGGTATTTTTTTAACAGTGGAATCGAACTATGCTATGTCCCCCTTGGAGAATTTCAGATCAGGGGAAGTGAGGATCTGTTGGAGACATTGCTCAAACAACTGCGGCTCTCTTCCACTCACACCGTCTGGACGATCAAGTTTGAAATCTGTGGATCAAAACACCACGCACTCTCGGAATTCCTGCCCGGAGAAGGACCACAGCAGCAATGCATCATCGATTGTCTTGCATTCCTGCCAGAAGAGGATTTGCCGCCATCTCTTTCTTTTTCGAGGACCACCAAAATGTTTGTTCTTCTCTGAACAAGAGGTGTGCAAAGAATATGAATGGAAAAGATTGAGGCAATATGGTTCACATTCCTTGCAACTTTCATTGATGGAAATCAAAGTCAGAACGTTGAACTGCTTTTTTTTTTTTTTTTTTTTTTTTTTTTTAATTTTGTACTTAAAACCTTCAGCAGGGCTGGTTTCCCTGTTTATCCCTCTTTGGAGCTGTTCATCAATGGCGAATGGTTTGGCTGCCTGAACTTCCAACTTTCAGCTATTACTTTCAAAGTGGAGATGATCCTCACTGTCCAAGTCCTTACAATTTCTCTCGTGTAAACGTTTGTACCTTTTCTTTTCCATCGTTTTTGTTAAAGATTTGTGGTGGAGGTAGTTCCGAATCGATTCACGGTGTTTCGCTCAAGTTTTGAGTTTAAACATTGCAGATCAAATTATTTATGAAGCGGGATTTAAAAAAAAAAGGATAAGATAATCTACACTAAATTCATCTAAATTATGAATATAAAAACAGAAATTCGAA
Organism: Pyrus communis; assembly: GCF_041283825.1. Classification (NCBI taxonomy): domain Eukaryota; kingdom Viridiplantae; phylum Streptophyta; class Magnoliopsida; order Rosales; family Rosaceae; genus Pyrus; species Pyrus communis. The sequence continues at coordinate 28,828,543 of NC_142567.1, forward strand.
CTTGGGTGTAAAAGAGAAAGAACACTACTCTATGCTAGTTGGTGTAGCAAATTTGTATATATATTTTTTATCTTATTAAAAGAGGAACTAGCTAGTGGCTTTGCCATGTCCACTCTTTCGGGGGCTAGGACTCACAAAGGTGTTTCGACCTCCCCCGACCATCATTGTGTGATTCAACAGCATCAAAAATCGAACTTAGAACATGTCTTGTGAAATATGGATCTAAAATTCGTTCCTAACCACCGAGCCATCTTGTAATGGTTAAATTTGTATATGCTATACTTAATCTTACAACACGCCCATACGAAAATATATACATTTCATCCTGGAAGATGATTGGGAGGTTAAAAGTAAAACCAGGTATGGTGCCAAAAAATGCAGCAGCAGCAGGAGATGCTGACCAAATTACTCGGTAGCTCAGGCGATTGCCCTTCTGCCAATGGAATTTGTTACTCTTCTTAACTACAATCAATCTGCAAAGTATCTGGCATAACAATTACGACAGAATCCCATACATAAGAAAAAAGCCCTGCGCATTTCAGCTACATTTCGGCTTGAAAGGGTGTCGCCTGCTCAAGAAACTGTTCACAAATAGACTTTGAAAATCTGCAAGGAGAAATGAAAACCAATTATTACAAGTATTTTGGTTTTGATAGGCGGTAACTGAGGGCATTTTACATTTTGCAGAAGGAAAATTGCTCTTTTAACAGCGAAACTGCCAGCATAAACGTAGTTTAGGAGACCGAAAGGGAAAAGGAGAAGGTAACATTACCTCTTCTTGACTGAAAGCTCATATTCTAGGTGACTGAAGAATATAACTGAACATAGATTAATGTCACATTCTGCTGTTGTTCAATTGATGCTTTCGGGGCAAGAGGACTGCAAATGAGCATTTTCGAACTTAGTCCAGCAGTACCTAAACATTGAGTAGCCAAAAGGACAAAGCAGTAGCTACCAAGGCCATGGCTTTAAACCATAAAAGTACCTTCAGATATGCAGCAAAAGCTTTCCGGGGGGAAGATCGTCTCTGGGTCTGCTCTATTCTGGGAAGAAGCAGCGAAAGCCAGGCAGTTTTTACTGTACAAAACAGAACCAATTTAGAGAAGTGCATCCGCGTTGACAGTTCCAAAGGTTACGCAATATATGCCATTCCTTAAGATACACATCGCTAGGATTATTGCGATGCTCTATAATTTGAAGATCATATTCCATCTATAACAACAATTGGAAAAAAAATACCTTGACCACGAAGGAATAAATTTATTATTTGGTATGATACTGTCGTCATCGTCATTCTCATCATCTGATTCTTTGTATGGAGAGATGTCATAAGACTGTTCTTGACTTGTAATGGCAACTGAATTCTTCATTGCTCTGTCTGAATTGCTCAGTACCTTAAATATCACAGGAAATGTCAGCACGAGGCTTTACAAAGTAAAAGTGCACGAAACGAAAATATGCAGCTAATCATGCACAAGAAGACTTTCTAACGGTGGTTCATATTTAAGTTTACAATAAGCTACTAGTAGTTTTAACAGAAGATAAGTCTTGCAATTAGACTGGTGTAGCGTTCTTTCCTATATTGCGGTATAAAGACAGCAAAGGGGAAGACCTCATAATAGTTAAAACCCAACAAGTTTAAACGTCCTATGCAAACTACAATAACAGAGGATTATCACCATGCTCCAGCCTACACAAGTAAAAGCACTCAACATATGCTAGTAGATCCTAAGATATGGTGGGTATTGGTTGTTAAAAAATCATTTGCATTTACCTCTGCTTTATATCCATAATTACTCGAGGCCTCGTGGAACTCTTCGTGGACAATACTTTCTTTTCCAGCATTGCTTATTGAAATCCTGGAAGTACTAGGCTTAGTCTCCGAAATATTTCTGTTATTGTCATAACCCTTTTCTTCCTCCATTTTCTTACTTGCCATTTCATCCTTATATTCCTTACACCCAGGGCCTCTTCCATCCTACACAAGACAGCCCAATATACAACGTGATATCTAACATTGCAAAAAGATAGATATAATGAAATGAGGCAGACCATAAAGAATCAAACAATGGCCTGGGTTTTCATTTTTTTCTCTACCTTTTCTGCAGGTACCTTGTCTTCATGTTCTCTCTTGTTTCTACGTGCTTCAATACGCATTCTTTTTCTTTCCTTCTCCTTCCTTTCTTCCTCTTCCCTTTGTCTCTTCTTTGATGACATATCTGCCTCCTTTTTCTTCCTCTCTTCTTCCTTCTTTTTCTTCTGCAACTCCAACTGCTTCATATTCTCCTGCTCCATTCTTGAGCGCTCAAGTTTCAAGGCTTCCTTCTTCATCTTGCGTTCATTCTCTTTCTTTTCTGCCTGACGCTTTGCAGCTTCAGCTGCCTCCAGGGCCTTCACTTTGACGTCCCTCTTCCCTGCAAGAAAGCACAAATAGGTCAAAATACTGGATCAAGTCATTGGAGAAAAAGAAGAAACAAAGAGAAGAAATATATCCCAGAATGCTCACAATCACAATGATACAATAAAAAAAACAAATGAATCACTATCAAGTTCCTTATGACAAGATGAAGTCACCAATAAAATACTTATGGATGATAATGGGGCAACTCAGTTTTCATGGGACTTTCAAATATGCACTTTAATTTTTACTTGATGATCCCAGACATTTGCTAATTTACATTCCAAATAAAATATACCTAATTCAGTAAAAATAAAACCATCATCCATACTGTAACCCAGTTTAGACATACAATTATGATCCACATTCAGAAAAACAATCATATGGAATATGTACATGTAATGCAACATCCAAAGTTCAAAGATTAAGATTACTAGTAAGAAATTACCTGTTACAACTGCAGCTGCTTGTTTCTGTTGAACAAGTGGAATGAAAGAAGTCATGCTGGACACAATATTGTTACGCTTCGGCTCCTGCTCTGACAAACTTGGACCACCTTTTCTCAGACTGGTTTTTCCAGATAATTTTGGTTTATTGAACCTGTTATGAAATGATCCAGTGGTCCTCTTAATATCGTTTGTTCCTCGTGACATACTCAGGTTCTCCTTATTGTTATATCTTCTCTTGCTGCTGCTTTGGATTCCAAGCCTCTGTTTGAAGTTCTTATGAGTGCCCGTTAAGCTGAATTCAGTGTTCATGGAATCTAGACTAAGTCTATCTGCATATGGTTCAGCTTTAGAAACTGATGCCGGAGGGTTTGGAATCTCAGTAATGTCAGCAAGTGGTACTCTCTGTATTGACCTATTTAATGCATCTGTAACACTTTCATCTTGGAAGGTATCAGCTGCCTCATCTGCATTCTCATTTTCTTCACTAATGCAGGGAAGCTCCAGAATTAAGCTTCCTCGCTTCCTTGAACTACTAGTCCCTGAACCAGTTGTATCCCAGAGTTTGCCAACTGGAGACAGATACGGTTTCTTAGTATCCCAACCAGATTGACCACTATGATTTAATAGGCAATCAGAATAGGACCTTCCATAAAACGCCTGGCCAACTTCCTCATTCAAGTAACTATGACCATCCTTTAATTGTTTGACAACATCATTCATGGTCCTCATATCCACACCCTCTAGAATCCCAGTTGGAACAGATTGGTAGAGATTTGGAATTTTGTGCAACTTATTTGAAGCTGAAGCGCACACTACTGGAGTTTGCATGCAAGCAGATTGGCACAAATGCTCCAGAATGCTGGCACGTTCAATTGTAGTGCTTGGAAGGTTCCATTCGTCAAAGCTAATTCCCTTTCCGGCGATGCTTGTTGGTTCATCATCTGTTTGAATAACGAACCCCTCAAGCTCAGGCTTTCTATCATCTGAACCAATCAAATCCAAGGATTGGCCATGTGGAGATCCAAAATTGGTGGTCCCTCCAAGATCAAATCTCATTTCCTGCATTGCTCTTCCAGCGCATGTCAAATGTTCAGCATTTCCTGTTGTAAGATTATCCTTACGAGTTAGTGAAACAGTAGTCTCTACCATGCATTGACTTCCTGAATCAACGATAACGCTTGGTGGATGTGCTAATCCTGTTTCCTCCATCATACCAGTCTGCTTCATCAAACTTAAGATTGAAGCTTCAAATTCTTTATCCATGAAAATGAAAGGTGCACTACCACTGGTATCTCTGCATCCCAAGCTGATTCTACCCTGTCAGCCACAATCTTATGCATTAGAAAAGATCAAATAAAGTAGACAAGCAACCTGTCTGATATAAGAGAAACAAGTATGCAAAAAATCTCAAATAAAACAAGTGTACTAAATAGAATAACATAGATGTAAGGGCCATAGCTTAGCCGAGAGAGAGAGAGAGAGAGAAAGAGATCATTGCACAACAAAAAAGTAATTACCTCTGTCATCTGTGCCTTAGGTGAAGATTCAGACCACTCTATCATATGGTGATCCTCATTTTGATGTGTTTCTTCAACTGAGCTTCTGCTGAAGATTGATTCATCCTCCCGAGAAATTGAAAGCCCTTGAGATTCTAGTACAGCCTTTGGACTATCTTCTACACTTCCGAATTTCCCACACATAGAATCTCTATTGACATTGTAAAAACCCTGTTCTCTCAAGCCCAAAGAAGCAGACTGGTCATCAGTTGTTTTACACTCAATCTTTCTTCGTTTATGCTGAGGGCATGAACCCTCCGTAATGAAGTGATCTCTTGCCTTTGCTTCCTTCTTTTGAAAACAGTCATTAGTGATATGAGAGTAGTTAACCAATTCCGAGGGTTGATTTGCAGGGTTAGACAGCCGAGGTGATATGCCAACAGAACCAGTTCTTCTGGCATTACTGGCTGAGCCACTGACATTCAAAGAGCTCTCCTGTTGGCCTGATCTTCTAGATTTTGTAATTCTACCAGAGGAGAGAACAAGGCCTCTTTCCTTGCTTTGAAATTCGCCTATTTTTCCCTCTTCCACTTCACAAGGACTTGTATCAGGAGGTTTGACTGCGTTCAGTTCATCACTATATTCACCCTATCAAACACAATCTTGTACATTATAAAAGACCAAATAAAAGTAGACAAGCAATTTGTTGAGAACAATTAAACAGAAAATCTCAAATAAAACAAGACTACTATAAAGATAACATAGGTGTAAAAACATAGGTGTAAGGGCCACCACTTAGCCAAGAGAGAACGAGAGAGATCACTGCAACAGAAAATTAAGCACCTCTTTAATCTGTGCCTTAGGTGAAGATTCAGGGCTCTCAATCATGTGGCGGTCCTCGTTTTGAGGCGTTTCTTCAACAGGACTTCTACTGACAATTGATGTTGCAACATCCACCCGAGAAAGTGAAAGGCCTTGAGATTCTAGTATGGCCTTTGGACTATGTTCTACACTTCCCATGGTTCCACACCGAAACTCTCTATTGCCACTTTCTAGCAACATATTAGCAACTGCATCATTATGAACATCAGATGTCTCCTTTACTGATGAGACGGCGTTTCCATTCGAGACACTTCTATCCTCTTCTGCAGGAGATCCAGATAAACCACTCAGGAGGTCCTTCCCTTTGATTGAAACTTCCGGATTCCCGAGAAATTTCATTGGCAGGGACGAGTTATGATTTTCTTGGTAATCGACAGTCATTCCTTCTTCCAGTATATCATCAGCATCCATCAAGGAAATAGACCTTTTTTCTGATGATCTTCCCTGCATTCCCTCTTTAAAAGCAGGAGTATAACTTCCATTCCTACAGGATTCTTCCACGTCATCAAAATTAAGTTGCTTGGGATTCACAAACACATTACAATCAGCAGGCTCCCTTGAGGCTAAAACTTCCACTTCAACTCTAAGCCCAGTACCATCCAATTTTGAACCAGAACCTTTAACGGATACTTCAGGATCAATTTCAGTTTCTCCACCAGCTGCAGCTTTAACAAATTCACTGTTTTGAGTACAGGGTACCTCTTTTACCATAGTACTTGACACATCCTGGTGCCTTATTCCTGCAGACCCAGGAGTCATTTTTTCTGACAAATGCTTCTTTGAAGCAGCAAATCTGGACTGTGTAACCCCGTGAACCAAAGTCTGTGAATTGACCGGTTTTGACATTCCTTCAGTAGTACAATTAGTTTCTGCACTCATATTTCTGCCAGCACAGTAATCTGCATCATTTTCCTTGTCTGAAGAATCTGTGGAATTCTCTGCCCACAGGTCTATATCACATTGAATTGGAGGAGACCTTGCAGCAGATATTTGAGTTCTCTGTGAATCGTGAAACTTGTTAGATGAAGAAAATGTTGACTGATTAATTCTTTGACCAGATATATTGATGATGGCGTCTTTTGCTATTTTTTCAGTACTATTCACAGCTTGTGACCCAGTACTTAAAGGCTGAGGTGGTTGTGTTGACTTACCAGTGGAATGATGGACTGTACCGCCATCACCCTTCACAGAAATACAGGAAGTATCTACCTGCGGATAATTGTTAACGTCATTTGGTTTCTGGGATGAACTTCTGGATCTTGTTATTCTGCCACTGTAATCACTGGTTACCTTGCTCCAGCACTCCCCCACTTTTGTTTTCGCTTCACAACTTCCATCAACAATATCACAAGATTTTACCACTTCCACCACTTCATCAACATGTTTCGGTTGTTGTAGTGAATTTCTGACACCAACTTCACTTATGCTGTTAGATGTTTGCTCCAACTTGGACAATTCATCAAGACAATTAGGTTCTTCACTAGCACTTCTAGATCTTGTTGTTCTCCCAGAGTATATGCTGCTTCCCTTTTCCTTGATAAAATGTTCACCTACTTTTGCTTCATTCTCTTGGCAACTTTCATTAGTGATATGAGAGTAATTAACCAATTCCAATGATTTATTTACATGTTTGGACTGCTGAGGTGATATGCCAATAGAATCTGAAAGTGCTCCGCCAAATTTCCTGTCAATACAAACCGAGCCACTGACATTCAAAGAGCTCTCCTGATGACCAGAGCTTCTAGATCTTGTAATTCTACCAGAGTAGATGGCAGTACCTCTTTCCTTGCTTTGAAACTCCCCTATGTTTGCTTCTTCCACTTCACAAGCATAATCACTTGTATCAGGAGGTTTGACTAAGTTCAGTTCATCAACATGGTCAGACTGTAGGTAAGATATTGCATACCCAATTGTTCCATTAGCATGTCCAATACCATTGTTCTTTTCTTGTGAAAAGGTTTTTTTGGCACTGTTGCGAATTTCCAGAGCTTTTTGTCTGGGTTTGGATCTCTGAACTCTAGCCAGTGATAGAGCTGGGTCATGGTAAATGTCAGAGGTTCTTGTATCCCTTTGATCTTCAGGAGATGTATTACCCAGATCCTCTTTTCTCTGATCTTGAGGAACACCGTTGGAAGAACATCCAGCACTACTAACAGGGCACTGTGGCAAAATTAACACCCCATCTCCTGCACCTCTAGTCGGTGATAGAGCTAGATCATGGTAAATGTCTGTGATTCTTGCGTCCCTCACATCTCCTGGAGAGGTAACACTAGGATCCTCTTCTCTCTTCCCATGAGGAACATCATTGGATACACACCCAGCATTACTTACAGAACACTGCGGCAAAACCAACACCTTATCTCCAGCACCAAAACCTTTGTCCAAAACATGAAGTTCAGTGCACAAACCATTTGGTAGCTCCCCAGTGAGAATCGTTGGAGCTGGCTTGTCAAATACAGAACAATGGCTACTAAAAGGGATCACAGGCAGCGCTCGAGGGAGTGGAACTCCAGAATTCAACTCTTGTTTGTTCAACACTGTAATGAACAAATCAAAAGATAATTAATTCATGCACATAAGCACAAGAACACTGTACATGCATAGCTACAACACATACAGCATACAGATGTGTGTTTGTTATATTACTTGTATAATAGTCAGTTGATGCATCGTTCGAATGGCAAATGTATCCCAAATAAAAAACTTTATAAGCAGCCAATCAGAGTATCTAACGCTCCAAATTACACGAATACATACGGACCGCCAAAGTTCCATTTCTTCATCATCTAAGAGCGTAATACCCACTAAAACCGAAACAAAATAGCAAATTTTTCAGTCGAAAGCAACAAAGTTAACAACGCTATTCAAACGATGCCCTCAACAAGTTCACAAATACATAATGCAATGTGCAAAACCTAGGTTTCACTTCTTCCACATCTAAAAACGCAATTCCCCACAAAACCTAAACAAAACAGCAAATTTGAAATCAAGCAGCAAAATTCAACATTTTTACCAAAACAAAGTGGAAAACCTAGGGTTTTAGAGAAATGATGAGAACGAAAAATCACTCTGAGGGACAGTTCGGTTGAAACTAATACAGAAAAACGCACGACAGAGTTGAACTGACGGAGATTGAAGTCGGAAAGTAGTACCATTGTTGGGGTCGGTGGAGGAGCAAAGCCAGGGAGGAGGGACAATTCCGTCAATTAGGCATTTGGAGGCGAGGTGTTGCTCGAAGAGGAAGGTCTGCTGCTTTGCTTGGTTGACGATCCATTTCTTCCTGTCGAAGATCTTTACCAACAGCTTCTCCATCGTCGACGATGTCACACTTCGACCATGGATTCAGATTCACCGAGTTGCAGAGAGAGCTAGAGAGAGAGAGATGGGTGTTTGGGAGATGGTTGGCGTATTAGCGCGGCTTGGTTTTTTCAAATTTTCGGGGAAAGTGAGGAGTTATGAATTGGACGGGTTTGGGTTGAACTTACATTTTCAATGGCCCGGCCCAATAAGTACCCAGAACCCAAGCCCACGACCCGCCTCCGAAACCGCTCCCGGATTCTCCTTCTTGTTTGACTCATCTTCCCCATCTTCTTCCCCAAACCCTCACTCTCTGTTCGACTGTCAACCAAAACCCTAAAGCCCTCCTACTCCTTATTCCCGGACAAGGCTTCTCTATCTCTGCATCCAAACACCACTCTCCGGTATCATTTCTCAGTCCTTCTCCAATGCCGCCGAACGACGACGTTCGGTTCACTTCATCTCCTTCAGCCAAAGTCCCTCGCTCTCCCGAAAATCGACACGTGGGCCTTACAGTTCTGTTCGCCAGGACCAGAAACTCGTTCGCCCAACTCATCGACTCGCTTAGGACTCGTTCTTCTTTCCCAAAGTTCCCTCCTTTGCCCATCCTCTGCTCCGCGTCGCTGTCGCTGACTCGGTTCGCCGACTCATCAGAGTCCGAGCCGCGAAATCGGAATGCGGACCGGGGCCGGTTCGTAGGGAAGTCGCCGCTTTTATGCTCGGCGTCGCTGGCTCTGACTCGGCCGGACGAGTCGACTCAGTCGCTGCAGAAGGGACACTCGTCCAGCCGGCACGATGAGGAGAGGGTTTTGATAAGCGAGGTGCTGGTGAGGAACAAGGACGGGGAGGAGCTGGAAAGGAAGGACCTTGAAATGGAGGCGTTGGCGGCTCTCAAGGCGTGCCGAGCGAACTCGGCGCTCACTGTGCGGGAGGTCCAAGAGGACGTGCATAGGATCATCGATAGTGGCTATTTCTGCTCCTGCATGCCGGTCGCCGTCGATACAAGGGACGGCATCAGATTGATCTTTCAGGTGTCAACATTATATCTGCATTGTTGTGGCACTGAAGTTTCTGTTTTTTTATTCGAATGAAGAACTTCGACCCGCGTTAGTATTTATAAATTAGAATTCGTTTTGCATTCACTTTTCGTTGTCAAATTTATGTTTTATTTGCTCTGTTATGAACCTATGGTAATTATAAAGCTGCTTGTGCATTGTTGCATTAGGATTTAGGGTTGAATCTGTGTGTCTCGTGATCATTTCAGACGTTTCATTCCGCGTCTTTAAACTAAATGAAGAGATTTGGCTCCAAGAGAGAAAATTGAAAATGGAGAGTTAGTATTGATGGAATTTTTGTAATTGTTTCGTAGGTGATAAAAACTCATGTCATGATCGTTTATCGAAACATGTATCCCCTTTGGCATAACTATGACTGATAGTTTATATTATTTGGCTGGAGCTAGGTAAAACCAAACCAGGAATTCCAAGGGCTAGTATGTGAAGGGGCAAATGTTCTTCCAGCAAAGTTTCTGAAGGATGCATTCTGTGATGGATATGGTAGGTTTTTCTTCAATGCTCTACATGGTTACGGGTGTGGGCATGCATACATTATTGAAAGATCATTTGTATCTCTCTGGTGGTGCCACTTTCATGACATGGGGGGCCTATATTGATTTTCGGTTTTGGTGTCAAGTTGTGCAGGAAAAGTTATTAATCTTAAGCGTTTGAATGAAGTAATATCTTCCATCAATGATTGGTACATGGATCGGGGACTTTTTGCCATGGTTGGTTACTCTATATCAACTTTCCCACTGATTTGTTATAATTTATTTTTATAGAAAAGGAAGATAAAGGATTAGGCTGTTAATTTTTTTTGTTTATAATTTCAAAATGTATAAAGTTGGAGTTAATTTTGCTAGTGCTGTAGAGCGTAGAATTGGTTCAGTGTAGGATTCTAATTTCCCTTGTATGTTTGTGATCAAGATTTTTTTTAGTAGTTGACATGTGTTTTCTCCATTATATTGTAGGTTTCAGCTGTTGAGATTCTCTCAGGTGGTATTCTTAAGTTACAAGTATCAGAAACTGAGGTGAATAATATCTCCATGCGATTCCTTGACAGGAAGACGTAAGCTCCTGCCTTAATTGAGTTTTCATTTACAGATAACCTTGAAATTTGAAGTTTCATGGAAAGGTGGCAACTACAGCATTTCTTCACTAATTCTTCTCTGCTCTTCTTAGGGGTGAACCAACCATAGGGAAGACAAAGCCCGAAACGATACTTCGCCAACTTACTACTAAGAAGGGCCAGGTTTTTTTTTACATACACAAAGCAATCATTTTTAATTTGATATTCAGGAACACTGTGTTTTACTTGTCAGGATTTCCTATGTAGGTCTACAGTATGTTACAGGGAAAAAGAGATGTAGAGACTGTATTGACTATGGGACTTATGGAAGATGTTAGCATCATACCCCAACCAGCAGGTGGAAAAGAAAATTTTAGTTTTATTATTTTTTCGGCAAGTAATTTTGTTTGAAATTATATATTTCAGAATGTTAGGTGATTTTCAGTTTTCATAATAATCAGCGCCTAAAATAAATTTGAAGTAGCAATGTGTGGAAACTACTGTTCTCTTGCTTGGATGGGAAGAGTAAATGGAGGGAAGAAAGGTGGAAACATCTAGTTCATTTAGCCTTACTTGAAGGATGGAGTACTTTGTAGTTTTAAATAGGGGTTAATGTGCAACAAGCCCTTTAGTTTTTCTATCAACAAGTGTAAACTTTTCTGTTAGCGAGGGATAACAGTCTACTGTGATTGTCCTCATGTCGGTAGGATTTTGTTAGTCTTGAATCCTAATAGTCCTATCAATGTGGTCATCCGTGGTAGACTGTTATCTCTCAACTTTCAACCCTTTGTAGGACTATTGATGTCCGACATTGGCATTTATGCTTATGGCCCCATCTATATCTGTGGAAATGATGCTAATTATTTATACATGTTTTTGTGATGATATTGACTGATTGAATGCGTTTACCAAAACTATTGAATACTTGTAGATGCTGGTAAGGTTGATATCACAATGAATGTTGTTGAGCGGCCAAGTGGAGGGTTTTCTGCTGGTGGTGGTATATCAAGTGGGTAAGTCAAAGTAGTGTAGAATACAAATTGAAATCTTTGAGTTTGTGTTTCAGATCTTATGGTACAAAATATTTAACTTCTATTTATTATTTTCAGAATTACAAGCGGCCCTCTGTCAGGACTCATTGGAAGGTAATCTTACTGCACATGTAGTTTTCCAGTGTTGAATGCTTCGCTCTATGTCCTTTCTCCCACATGCTCCATTCTTTTTTTCTGTCCCCAGTTTACATGCTTAATCTTGACGACATAGTTGGATGAGTTATTCATGATGTGTATGCATTAAATATATTTATCTAATGGAACTTGTCTACAATCTACATCTATGGAACAAACTATGTGTTTGGCAAATTAAGTTTGGGTTGATTAGATTCTAATTTGACTTTAAACAGAAATTGATAATTATCTAGTTTTGAACCTTTATGGATTGGAAGGAAGTGTGTTAAGCTTTTAGACTATTTGCATCAGTCTGAAATCCTTTTGTTGACAGACTTTGACATAGGGAAGAACCTGGGTATTTGAAACTTAAAATGGTAAAGATTTAGGTTAACAAAACTTTTGGACTGATACTTGGAGGGGTATCTATACAAGATTATGTAGCATCAAAGCTTACTAAAACTGGTTATGATAATTAAGCCTTGTGAGTTGATAGAAATGCATCTGTGTGAGTATTTAACAATTTTCATTTTAACATTTAAATACTTAGATTGTCAGGGTGCTTAGCAGCCCTAACTGCTTAAAATGCTGGTGCTACCTTTTTAACGTTTAAATCCCCTCGTATTATTTATATTCTTTGCTTTTGCAAAAATATTTATTCAAATATCTGATATCTAAGTATTTCTTTTTTTTTTTTTTTTTTTGTGAAAAAAGAAAAGATCTATTACTATCAATGTTATATAAGTGTCATGTATTTCTACATAAAGATGCATGTGTCATCGTTCAAGTAGTGCTCACTGGGCCCATGTCATCTAGTGTTTCATTGGATTCTTAAGACTTAAGTTTTCCATAAGTTTTTTGTTTGTCTTGCAGCTTTGCATATTCTCATAGGAATCTCTTCGGAAGAAACCAAAAGCTACACGTTTCCTTAGAGAGGGGCCAGATAGACTCAATTTTTCGCATAAATTACTCAGATCCATGGATTGCAGGAGATGATAAGCGGACATCCAGGACCATAATGGTTCAGGTGATTTAATGTTAGTTTGTATCAAGTATGATCATCTTATCCTTCTAACTACTTCAAAATTCTCGATGCTTAGACCCTTGTCTGATTCTTCTTATGCTAGAATTCAACAACCCCCGGAACACTTATCCATGGTAACCAACTAAATAGTAGCAACTTGACCATTGGTCGCGTCACAGCGGGTATTGAATTTAGCCGACCAATAAGACCAAAGTTTAGTGGAACAGCTGGGCTTATCTTTCAGGTACTTGTGGTTTTAGCATCTCCCCTGTGGTTAGTTTTTCTGGTTTTCTTGGATGCCTTTAAATACTGGGTAGTAGTTGTAACTTGTGGGGTTCATTATAAGATTATGTTGACTTGATTGTATTTTATTTATACTTACAATCCCCCTATTCTGGACTATTGTTCCAGCATGCTGGTGCTCGTGATGAGAAAGGAGATCCTATTATCAAGGATGTCTACAGCAGCCCTCTAACTGCAAGGTACGTGAGTCTAAATTCTAAAATCAGATAATTCGAAACTAATCCAGTTTGGTTTCTTTGTTTATATTTCTCTGCAATCCATGTTTCTCATCTGCTGCTCTTTGTTTATCATTTTTGTGTTTTAGTGGCAATACTCATGATGATATGCTCCTTGCTAAACTTGAGAGTGTCTACACAGGTTCTGGTGACCGTGGGTCATCAATGGTTAGTCATCCTCAGTGTTCACAATTGTAACCCCCACTATTTCTCTCTGTGATCTTCCACTGTACTTTGATACCCATTTTGGGTCCTTTGCAGTGTGTATTCAACGTGGAACAAGGACTTCCTGTTTTGCCTGAATGGTTGTATTTCAACAGAATAAATGCTCGTGCCAGGAAAGACGTAGAACTTGGTCCTACTCGTGTTCTTGTAAGGTACGACCATTCTGTATTTGTCACAGTAGGAGCAATCTATCAGAAAACATATCCTTCCCCCAATACTCCCCCACCTCGCTATTGTAATTGTAGCTTTGAAGTGAAGCTAGTTATACTCTCATTTGGTTTTGACTTTGTTATGCTTTGCCCCGCAAGTTTGTCTGGTGGCCATGTGGTTGGTAACTTCCCACCACATGAAGCATTTGGCATCGGTGGAACAAATAGTGTAAGAGGTTACGAAGAAGGTGCTGTGGGCTCTGGTAGATCTTATGCAGTTGGCTCTGGAGAAATTTCTTTTCCAATGGTATGTGGTATAAATGGCCTTACAAAATTTCATACTGTATGCAACTGCCTTACCCCCAATTATTCATGTAAATTTATACACCTGAAGAGAATTGATTCCATGATCTGTCATGATGTCCCGGCCTGTTTTCGCAGATAGGGCCAGTTGGAGGAGTTATTTTTGCTGACTATGGTACTGATCTTGGATCAGGCCCCACCGTGCCTGGTAGGTCTCTCTTTAGTTTAATTTACTGTTCGCAATTGGATCCTTGGAACCATTAAAGAACAATCTTATTTCAAGACCGTTGATGCATAAATGTTCAGACTGTTCGCAGGAAATGTTCTTAGAGGTTGTTCTATTCTGTTTTGGTCAGGTGATCCTGCCGGGGCTCGGCATAAGCCTGGAAGCGGGTACGGATATGGATTTGGCATCAGACTGGACTCACCGTTGGGGCCTCTTCGCCTTGAATACGCATTTAACGATCAGCATGCAAAGAGGTTTCACTTTGGGGTCGGACATCGGAACTAGGGCTTTACGTTCCATGTCTTCTAATTCTTTTGTTATTTATTTTTGTTCATGTTGCACATGCTGCTTTTCTTCACACGGTGTTTCAATATTCACTATTATTTTCGAGTTTTGCGTTACACTTTACCTCACCAAACAACTCGGAATTAACTCGTCGGAAAATACGATAGAATGGCAGGAAAACTATTAGTATTACTGCGCACTTCTTAGCTTCCATTGCTTGAAGAATACCAATCATCCATATTGTCCCCTAGGTTAGGTCCGCTTGCAGTTGCTAGCAGGTGGCAGATATCAATCAATTTACTCAATCGACGTTGCAAATACCGATGCTAATGATAGCCGCTTTAGCGGCTGTCGGTCGTGATACATGTGAATCTCGCAATGCATTAGTTACATGCAAGGATGATTGTAGGTTCTTAATATGCATAAATGGCTGGCAGTCGCATACGTAATTGTGATTATTGGTAGCATAGCCTGTACGATTCTGTCTCCTTATGCATGGCCTTCCTTCAATATTATTGAAGGTCCCACCATTGAATTGCGACTTTGAATGGCATTCATTCATCCACCCTCTCTACTCGTACCTATGGGAACTAGAAAGTAGGATCTAGGTGCCAAATTGGAGTGTGATGTGGGCAGCCATACGGCTCTGAAATTGCAGCAAATTTGTTTCCCTCCATTTATGTTCCTTTGTACTTGGGACATAAAGTTCACCAAAGTTTCTGTTTTATCTGAGAAAAACATTGAACACCTTAATGAACGCATGCACACGTAACTGATGAAATGTGCGTCGAGTGAATCACCTTAACCAATGGGTTCGATCAAAGAGAATCTTACAACCATGTCACGTGATAAGTGGTATAGATGCAAGAGGATGTATTTTTGGTGGCGCAACTGTTCTTTCTTGTCGAATTGGAGCTAATCTTTATATCATTCCATTTCATGTTTTCTACATCAACAAAACGAAAAGAGATGCAACGCATTGCATAAGCTATTATATATCCATGATGACATTCAAATTTCTGCAAACTAACAGGTTGGTTTCAATCTAATATCTATCATAAACCATCTCCATGTTTAATTTGATGGCCACAAGTCTCGCTCTTCTGTTTTTGCCATCGATTATCTAAATTCTTCACCAGTACTTTATATAATATTTGTTTAGGGACAAAAAAGACTAGCTATTCTTCTTGCTGGTGGGGTTTTCTACTATATGCTTCGGTTTTGTAGCCTTTAAATCTTTGGTTAAGAATCCAATCACCAAATATAATTAGTAAAACTTCCAAGTGTATAAAATGGAGTAGAATTCTCTCATTTCCAAATCCCCCTCTCTATCTTTCTTATTTTATTTGGATGGTTAGGATTAACGGTTACAATTAAGCTACGTCAACATCTTGTTTTAACTTCTTTATAAAGAGAATGACAAAGGAAATTGTAAGAGAAAGAGAGGAAAAAAAGAGAATTTAGAAGGGAAAAAAATCATATTCCGTGTAAAATACACTGTAGCATAGCAAAATTTATGCTTTCTTGTTATACTCATTAATCAATTAATTCACGACAAGAAATTTTGACAAATGCCAATACCGTTGTCGGCTCAATACGTAGACAATGTTTAATTGGCCCATACTATGTATTAATAAGAGGGAGGGAGGGAGGGAACAGTAACGTTGTTGTGCATGTAAAAGCATGAAACAAAGATAAGATGAGGACAATCTCTCTCTCTCTCTCTCTCTCCGCGGTCGTGGGGAGCCAAGTTAGCCGACCATGGCCCGCCCACCAAAGCAAATGCTGGGTTTGGATCCAAACCATTTGTTCCCGGAGCCACAGAAAATTATAATTCAAATAATACCATCGTATGATTCGTATCTATCTTTTTTTAAATTAATTAAAAATCATAAGTAAAAAACATTGCCTAGCTAGCTTCTGTATGCATGCAAATTGCAATGGATGGTTTGTTGTACAATGTACTATCTCTATCTTTCCCTCTCTCTCTCTCTCTGCCCTCTTTCTCTCTCATCAATGGGAGCAGGAGGAATAGGATTATGGGGGACGGATGGTTTGTTGTACAATGTACTATCTCTATCTTTCTCTCTCTCTCTCTCTCTCTCTCTCTCATCAATGGGAGCAGGAGGAATGGGATTATGGGGGACGGATTTGGATCCTCGCCCGATCCCTCCTCTGGGGATCCTAGGAATCAACGCACATAGATCGTTGATCAAAAATCGTGCGGTCACAATTTTTTCCTTTTTATACTTTTCACAATAATGCTATTCTTATCACAATTTTATATTATATTTCTGTATCATCTTAGATGACAGATGAGTTAGACAGTCACATCATCTAAATTAATTAGCATTTAATCAAAATGTTAATCAAATAATTAATAAAATGATTGCTAATTAAATGATGATTGTAGTATACGAGGAGTTTTATTCTTCCACCTAAGATTATTTAAGTGTTTTAATTAATAAAAAGATTGAAATTAAATGATGCAGCTTGTCCAACTCATCTGCCACCTAAGATGGTAAAGAAATGTAGTATAAAATTGTAGTAAGAATAGCATTACTCTACTTTTCATGTAAAACGAGGTTGTCTTACTTTTAAAAATATAAAAAGTATTTAACTGTGATCGCACGATTTTTTATCAACAATCCACGTGCATTGATCTCTATGATCCCTTAGGAGGGAATCCGGCGAGGATCCAAATCCATGGGGGGACAACCTCCACAACCCTAATTACCAACTTTGTCTTTTGCCTTCTTTTCTTTTCTATCCTTCATCAAAGTTGAGTCTCTTGGGTTGGTGAGGAGTAATTTTCTTCCTTTTTTCGTATCAGTATGTTCACAAATTGTATACCGTTTGTCCAATAAGTGACTTGTCCTTTCAAGTCCCAAGATTATCTCTCTCATTCTCCTCTCTCTCTCTCTCTCTCTCTCTCTCTCTCATCTTAGCATATTTTGTCACTGTTTAGTCACACTTAATGAGTGATTTCTTGTCTCTCCTTTTCACCGAGTTGGGCTTGCTTTATCAACCTTGCTTGTGTATGCCTACACACTCGAGAGCAACTTACCACTCAAAATTCCAGATTTATTGCAATAGTTTGATTCATATACTAGATAAATATATTAAGGAGATTCTCTTAAAAGTGAGATTTTTTACCATCTTATGTTTTTGGCATAATTTTTGTGCTAATATGATAAAAATTGTGTTAAAAATATGAAGTGGTGAAAAGTCAATGGAGAGTTCCACTTTGAGAAAGACTCCTTAATATTTCTCTCACACACTATTAATAGCACACTTAATTTTCTAAAGGATAATGCTAAGTAGACTAAATTTGTTAACAAAATTTTAGAAAAAAAATGACATGGAAGTTGATGATTGTTTATTACTTAAGCTTTGATAAATGTGTTCATTTCTATTGGTGATATATTATTTTGTTTGTAAATTTTTTTTACAAATTTAGTCTCCCTACCATTACCTTTTTTCTAAATCATTTTGAAAGGTCTAACATCACAGTGTTATGTGTCAATAGTACAACACCGTATAGATAAAAATTTAAACATTTTTATATTAGAAAGACAAAATTTAAAAAAAATAAAATGTGACATACAAGTTTTTCTCTTTTTCCCTTGACATATTAGTTTTTCTCCTTTACCCTCACACCATGCTTCTCCTTTTTGAGTTGGTGATTTTGTTCAATAGGTCTCCACTCTCCACCTTATCATTACCTTTTGGTTCTTTCTCTCTCTTTCTTCTGTGCGTACACTGTATAGTGTATACTATATTAACCCAATCCCAGCAAAACCAATCCATTCTCTCTCACCATATCATGACAGATCCCTACCCTAATTACTTCAATAATGGTTGGTTTAATATCAACCCTCTCCACCACTTCTCTTCCACCTCCACACCTTCCTCTGTTAATCCATATTATTATCACCCTCCTAATTATGGAGATTACCACAATTTCTGCTCATCAAACAACTCGATCAACAATATTAACAATACCCTTTTCACTAATCACCACCACCAATCTTCATCACCTCCCTCTCCTCCTCTAAGAGAAGCCCTTCCACTCCTCAGCCAAAGCCCTTCAAGAAGTCACCACCACGAAGACATGCAAGAATCAGCTGCTGCTGATGACCATCAAAGCTTCTTGAGCTCTTCTAGGTCTGATGATATTGTTGATCATCAAGAAGAAGATGATGAAACTGTTACTGTGGCTTTACATTTAGGGCTTCCAAGCAGAACTCTATCTTCAGCTGATTTAATCTCCAGGCTCTCTTCCCCAGAAATCTCATCAGATAAAGAAGCAGATGTGACTGTTGCTTCAGCTGGTTTTGCATCAAACAGGCTCAACAAAGGACAGTACTGGATCCCTACTCCTGCTCAAATTTTAATTGGTCCAACCCAGTTCTCATGCCCTCTTTGCTTCAAGACCTTCAATAGATACAATAACATGCAGGTACAACAGTCTATATATATAATTAGCCTTCATATATATATATCTGAATTGTATGTAGTCTGTTCCATGATTTCTTAAGCTAGAGCGAAAGAAAAAGTAGTTTGAAATATTAAATAATAAGAAAGTGTTTACTTTTTGTTTTCCTTCCTCCTCTAGCTAGCTCTGCCATCACTTTCTGCATCTGGTCATTTTCTTTTGATTTTTCAGAGGAAGAGAAAATCCATTCCTATCTATCTTTGTTTTTTGTACACTTTTTTCTAGCTTGATTTAATCTTTAACTTTTATTATATGGGTCCTTAGGGTTTCCCTTTTCTTCTCTTCTTGCAACTTTAAATCATTTTACTTTGTTTTGTTTTGTATGTCCAGTTTTGCACTTTATATAATCAGCAATCTTGTTCTATCTTTTTGCATGATTTGTTGTTTTTGGGATTTAAAAGAAATAAGAATAAATTAATCTATACCTGGTCCAAAACTGAGTATGGGGATATAACTATGATCAGCTAGCAGTACCCCTCTTTATGTGATTGAACTACACAGCTGGAATTGTGCGTTTTGCACCTTGAAATTTGTGTTTCACACACCGGCAGGTGTGTCAAACCGAAGATATTCCTAGTTCTTCCTGCTTTCAGATGATCCTCCTCATTGCCGAGGAACAAAAAGGGTGGTGTTATTAACAAACCCATTTTTACTTCTCATATATTCCATTGTTATTTCTTTTTTATATTCATTCGAATCTCACGGTCGAAATTGAAAAGAAAGTAAAAAGGGTGCGTAGATAACACCATCCTATTAAAAAACAAAATCACCAAATATATCGATGAAAAATTAGTTCTTATATACTACTATTATTTCATTGTTTTGCTGGTCAATTACTATTAATTCTTTGTTTATGAATACACAAAGATTGGGTATTTTTTAGGCTTTTACCTACCTATTTGAATCTCCATCTGGTCTATTTTTTTACCTTCTGTTTTGGATCATATTTATGCAAGCAAGTACATACCATGAACTAGAATGCTAATTTGGAAAGATTAAACCCAAAAAATGATAAATAAATTCAAACTCCAACTTCTATGACATTACATTTACTTTATCTTTTCATTTCCAAACACCTTGACCCATGTATGATGTATGTTTGTCTTATAAAAGCATAAATTACAAGTGATATTCAAAGAAGTCTTAAAAGAATCAACATTTTAAAGACACCCGAATCTTATGCGCAACAAGTCCAACTTTTATGCAAGCAATGCTAATTACTTCAAATTTTCTTCTTAGTGCCTTTTTTAGTTTTCCTTAAGGCAAAAGCTGTACGATATAAATTAACTTTATATATATAGTAGATGAAGTTGTCTTCTAAATGTGCGACATCAAATAATAACGGGATGTAATTGTCTAATCTACCGTTATTATAGCGGTAAGTGAATGAAATACCACTATCGCATTGAACATAATCGGATGAGTTGGCTGCTTAAGTGATATTTCAATCACTTTGAACAATAATAGTGGTAGATTAGAGCATTTTCCAACAACAGTATTGTTTTTTACCTAATTAAATTGTTTATGTATGCAGATGCATATGTGGGGGCATGGATCTCAATAC
Organism: Pyrus communis; assembly: GCF_041283825.1. Classification (NCBI taxonomy): domain Eukaryota; kingdom Viridiplantae; phylum Streptophyta; class Magnoliopsida; order Rosales; family Rosaceae; genus Pyrus; species Pyrus communis. Next base: position 28,849,147 of record NC_142567.1, read on the forward strand.
AGGAAAGGGCCAGAATCTCTAAGGGGAACACAACCAACAGCCATGCTTAGACTGCCTTGCTATTGCTGTGCACCAGGTTGCAGAAACAACATTGACCATCCAAGGGCAAAGCCTCTCAAAGACTTCAGAACCCTACAAACCCATTACAAGAGAAAACATGGGATCAAACCCTTCATGTGCAGAAAATGTGGCAAGGCTTTTGCAGTGAGAGGTGATTGGCGAACCCATGAAAAAAATTGTGGCAAGCTTTGGTATTGCACTTGTGGCTCTGATTTCAAGCACAAGAGGTCTCTCAAAGATCATATCAAGGCATTTGGTCAAGGCCATGCAGCTTATGGAATTGACTGTTTTGAAGAGGAAGATGATGTAGCTTCTGAAATTGAGGAAAATGACTCCTCCTCCCATTAGTGTGCTTGTTTTTGGTTTTGAAAAACCTTGACGTACGGTACGAGGGGGAGTTTGTGAGCTTGGTTTAAACGTGCGTGTGGTGAATTACAAGTCATAAAACCCTAAAATTTGCTTTTGGAAGCTAAGCTATGTTTATTTTTATTTTTTCCTTCTCTTAGTAGTATTATTGCTTTTTGCTTTCTGTTTCGTTTACATTTTTAAGACTTCCTTAATTAGCAGTGGTTCCTAATAGATGAATGATAAACCAAGTTCCTGTAATTTACTCTCCCTTCTCTTCATGCACACTTTCTTTCTCTGTCTGTATAATGCACAATTATGCATATACATATGAAAATCTCACCTTTATTTTATAATCTGAAAACTGCAAATGTAGTTAAAACTCTTTGGTTGATATAAAGTTAGGACTGGCGAGGAGTTGGTAAAACCATTTGACAAAAAAGTGCATAAAAGGCTCAGCAGGCTGAAGTCATAGCTATATATATATATATATATATATATATATATATATATATATATGCAACTCAGATCCCAACAAGGGTATTCCTCAGAGTTTCTCGTGGATGTACATTAGTCAATACACTGCATTGGTAGACAGTGAAACAGCTATATGCTCTATGTATTGATTACCCAAAAAAAAGAACTATGCATTTTATTATTAGCTGGAAAAAGTAATAAAAATAAGCTAATAGGATTTGAAGTAATTAAAAGTTAATTATACATTATTCCTTTGGTCTCCTTATAGAAATTTTATGGGGTGTAATAAAAAATAAAGCTAAACACTCTTTAGCTCACTATCCCATTAATACATGATGTAATCCTAAAAATTTGAGAAATTCAAGCACCCGCCGAATTGGTAAGGCAGACGTATCAATCCAACCCATATGATTCATTCATTAAAAAATTTACTAGTGTGAAGACCAGGTAATATGTAGATACCTTAATATATACTAACCCTAAAACATGATGAGTTCCCAAAGTTCCAACAATTGAAAGGAGGAGGGATTTCTTATATTTTTCCTTATCTTACAATCAGATTATTGTTATTACTAAATATATATATATATATATATATATATGTGGACAAAGTTGCAGAGTTGCAAACATCAGTAATATTCAGAAGATCAACAAGTAATTTTCTATATATTCATAGGAAGATAGATTAATCATGCATTGCGATCATATGTTTGCTAAACTTTATGTCCTCTCACTCCTCAATTGCTCCTCCTGTAAAAGTCTAATTTTTCTTGTGAAGGACAATAGAAACTATTAGCTAGGTTTTATATCCAGTTATTTCTTCTAAAATTAATAATTTAAACAGATATTTCTAACATAAAATGCAACTGGGAGAGGAGGTGTATTAACTATTGACCTGCAAAGACATCACAGTGTAGACTTTACTAGGACTAAATTCAGATCAAATTATTAGGTTCATGGGTGGAGGGAAAGGTTGGAACAAGAGACAGAGAGAAAGGTGGATGTGCTGTTAATTATAAACAGTAGCTTCTCCATATATCTGTAGCAATATTTTTCATAATTATATAGACTACAGAGGTTGGAAGGGATATAATGGATCTTGTTGGCAGCTTTATGAGTTGTGAGAGAGAGAGAGAGAGAAATATGTGTCTGCAGTCAAAGAGCTTGTAGAAAGAGGCTCCTGAAATGTCATTTCAAGCTGCAAATATAATCAGAGCATGTACTGTTTGGTGGGTTGCCACAATTTGGTGAGAAATATTTTGTCGACACGAATACATCGTTAGTGTAGCAATATGTACTAATAATAATATGATACAAATGAAATTTTTACTTCGTAATATTTAATATTACACGTGATATTACAGTAACAGGACCATAAAAATTGCTCTCTCAACTCAGCTTCACAATTTTATGTCTTCCGTCCTCTCCCTCTTCGAACTGACCGATCTAACTCTTTTTCTAGCTACCTCTCCATCTGTCTTTCACTTTATGATGATGAGGTAAGTTTGCCAGTCTTCTGACAGTTTTTTTTCATTTTATCAACTTTTGACAGTTACTATGGTTTCATTGTACCTCTGCGGTGATATAACAGAACGTAAATACGTACATTAATTAATATTAATTAGTTATTTAATTATCGATCCGTCGGTGTGATTCTTTTCTTGTTCTTTTTGTTATAAACCCAGTGTTCCGTCAACCCACTGACTCACAGCGCTAATCACCATTTGCATGCATCAGTATAACACTCAGACACCATGTTCTTTATTCCATATTCCTATGTCTTGTTTTATATTTGATTGTTTCATATTTGATCAAAAAAATATGTCTTGTTTTATACAACGATTTCTTTTCATATTTACTAGTGTTCTCGTTTTTCTTCAAAAAATAAAAAGTTCAGCTCCTCAAAAGGAATAGAAACTTACATGCACCTTGGTAATGTGTGTTTTATCTATTTCTCATATCACGCTAATTAGAGAGTTTAATGAGTATAATTTTGATTATTATATATATTATATCAAATTGTAATTTATATAAAGTTATTGTAAAACACCAAATTATTCTTATTTGTTTTTTCAATATTTGTGTATACATGCACTGGCGGAAAATCTAATGTAACACCAGTTCACTATCCCTGTAAGGTCAACAACCAATGTGGTTTTAGAATAATTTGCATTGAAGCTATAAACCCTAGTCCCCACCATAGGTACAGAAAACTAATAATTGCATATAAGGTTGATGCTAGTCCCATCTAATGTATGATTATGTTACTTCCCTCTATATACATTTTTTACTAGATTTTATTTTTACTAAGGATAGATGAAGGGTTTGAAATTATTGCAACAATTTAAGAAAATGAAAGTTTCGAACCTAGGGTACATGGATAGAAGCCCAATAGTCTATTCATTAAGATATTGAACCAAATATACATATATATGCATAAACTTGTTTTCCTTTATGCTTTTATCCCTTCTCATTTTTGGCTTTATTTGGACTCAACTGCGGTTTATCAAATTGCCAAATCCCCAAAAGGCTCCACTATGGTTTTTGGTCTCAAAATACAAGCTGCCAATTTTTTTTTTCAGGGAGAGAGATTGATTGGCTAGGATTCTACCTAATTGAATAAATAGTGATTCATTTTACAAGATGTGAGAGTTCTTTTGGGGATGGATAAACTACTATATATATAGTACTTTGTCTTGGACTCTCGGAGGTATATATAATATGTGTATACATATGTATTTGGTTGTAATTAGTGAATCGTACGTCTAAGTACTGTTGAACTCACTTTAGGTGGTAAGGGATCCCCATGCATACGCAAAATAGAGATGGGGGCCAAAACTAATCGTCTTTTTACATGTTTATCAGCCAGGGCCGGTCCTGAGGGTAGCCTAAGTAGGCGCCCGCCTAGGGCCCCTACTTCGAAAGGGCCTCTAAAAGAATTTTATATCCTATAAATAACATATAAATACAAAAAAAGTAAGATATCATAATTCATTTGTTGGTGCAGTGGAAAGTTCGGCTTTCTTTTTCTTTGGAGTGTTGAGTTCAAAACAATGCATATAAAGTTATAAAACTCAAGTCCCTTTGCAATCTTTTTTTCTTTCAACTTCCCAATCTCCCCATTTCTATTGAATTTTTAAACTAACTATCGCATGGTCTTGAAGATTATACTTGAAGGTAATCAAAACTTTGAATTTATATTTTTCTTTTCAATAATTTTTATTCAATGGATTGTTTTAGTATTCGATTTGTTAGTGTGATGTTGATTTTACGAAAAAAACACAAGAGAAACAATTGACGTTGTTGAATTTATTATACTCATCAATCAAGTTTTATTGTTCTTTACGCCCTTGATCATCAAGTTTTATTGTTCTTCACTCTCAATCTTAGACTCTTGACTACAAACATTTAGTACATTTGAGTCTAAAAACATGAGCCATTTAATGTTTAAATAATGCTTGTATATTTATCTTCTTTTTATATTAATTTTTAATGATATTGGATGTGGAAATAGAATATTTATGTATTTAGCGAATTTTTTTTTTTTTTATACATATCAATCTACAAAGAACCGGAAATTAGAGAATATTAGGGCCCCATTTTGAAAACTCGCCTAGGGCCCCCAAATTTCCAGGACCGGCCCTGTTATCAGCCAAGTCTTCGAGAAAGAAAAATTGAAAAAAATCAACCTAGTTAAAGTTTAGAGAAATAGTACTTTCACATACAACGATTCTTCATAGACATTGCAAACTTTTTTATTTGTTGCCAATATTATATATAGCGCTTAGGGGCTAACTATTTAATAGCTAAATACGACATTAATTACTTATTTAAGTCTCTTTAACAAAGTAATTATTTGATTTAAGCTGTTGTTTTGATCATTCTGACAAAAAATCACTAAAATTAACTAAATAAATTCATGTGCATTATATTAATTTAGCCTACATAGAAGCCAAAATTAGAAGAAAATATGATAAACTGCTATTAAATTAAAAGAAACTTTGTAGACACAGACAGGACGTAGAAAGCATAAAAGCATAGTCGAAGTGATTAAAAAGAGCAGTGACAGCAACAGCAGAGTTGTTGCGCTTGCACACAAAATGTTTTTAACTTTTAATGCTTTTTTCTTGCTACACACACAACAGATGCATTGTGTAGGATTTGGATTTGGCTTAAGCATACGTGACTATTGGCTATAATTATATTGGGTAATGCTAGGGAGACTTTAGACCAAATCTTGTAAACCATATGACCTGATGTTGGTGATTGGATTATTACTTAAGAGTTGATTAACGTGCTTATTTATTGGTGACACATCACATAGTTTATAAATTTAAATTTGGTCTACCGAGCATTACTCTAGCTATGGTAGCACTATTTTTAGGGTAATTTAACAGAAACCTTACCATTCATGATTCATTAGGAACATCTGAAGGATCCTCCTCTAACTCAGAAGCATAACTATTGCTTACTTGTCATGACCATAAACATTAAATTCCCACATGTTTTAGCAACATAAGTTTCTCTATATGGTATAGTCCATGTATCAACACATATGTTAAAAATGTACCACTTTAAATATAATGTTTTAAATGTTGCCATATGTCATTCACGTGCACTTAAGTGACTAAACTATTGATGTTTAAAACAAGATGTAGTAACCACATCAAGTAAGTTATGCAATCTGAAAACTTTTGACAAAAAACTTGATTTAGTTAAATTTACCCTCCTCCTCTGGGTGAACAATTCAAACGGCTTCTGGTATTTTCTTGTCTTTTACTTTTGAGTACCATTGTTTTCTTCAATTTTGCAAATCAATTAAAAGCCAACCTTTTGATTTCGAAGGCAAAGACAATACTAAGTGCTTATAAAAAGGGTTTCTCATAACAAATGACACCATTTTTTTATGCTAAAGGGCACCTAACACCTTAGACTCAATTAAAAACAATAGAACTTCTAATAAGAGGCACTAAATAACTATAAACTTCTAACAAAGGAGAGAGTTTATTTTCTCATGTTTCCAAAAAAACTACGTGGTCATCATCCTTACCAATCACAATAAGGTGTTATGAATTTTTATTTTTTGTCACTTTTCAGTTTACAGTAACAAATAAAAAAGACGTCACGAAAGTTGTGCGCGTAAGAGATTCTCTATTCTAACAAACGACACACATATTCATTTGTCTTTAAGACATTTTTTATGAGTGAGCTTTGGTTATTTCTATGATGTTCCATTACCAATAAAGCTTTTGTCAAAAACTTGATTTTGGTTCCTTCCCCACACTCTCCTTTACCTTAATAAAACACCTTTAGTCTTTTCTTCTCTTTTGCTTTGAGTGGAGTTTCTCACTAATTCCCCCAATTTTCTCTTCAATTTCACACATTAATATTCACACTTCTTTTTATTTTTTACACAGGTCTCTTAATTTCGATTGTTCGAATTGAACAAATTAAATATAATCAAACGACAAAAATTAATAAAAAAATATGTGATAGGTAAAAAGTAATATGTGAATAACACTATCTTTTCATAAATCCAATCAAGATATTACTTTTTGCACAAGATCAGTCACAGATAGGACTAGACAGCCTTTAATCCCATGTTGTGCAGACCAATTGTATAATACATATAATATGTTTTTGTTCAAGAAATTGCATTTCCAAGAAATTACAATGATTTCCTTGATGGGAAGTCATGATGAGATTCAAGTCTCTTCATTTCAATTGACTACTCAACAAATTTCAAAACTATAGTAGGTCTATGATGGTTTTATAATAAAAAGTGGATTGCGAGACTTCCTTTAAATTAAAAACTGGAGGTATTGAATTCGAAACTCGCTTCTAGTATGAAAGCCAGACTTGTGGCCAGGGGAAGGCTGAAATGCCTCTGTGAGTTTTCCAGATCTCCAAAATAGGTGGATAATCATGACTTGTCATCAGTTGTAACATAATATTTTATAATATTGGTATATAAATTGATGTTAAATTGTACGGTGGCAGAAAATTTATAGAGATTTCATTTAAAAAAAAAATCATCGTAACATTCCTCTTTCAAAGTTTTCTAGTATGAATGGAAATATAATGAACATTAAAATTCTTAACTTTTAAATTTTTAATTATTAAATAATAACCGCACAGTCGTTCATTCACTTAATCTATACTACTGGCCAGTCTATTATTTTAGTAAAACTCGAAGTGTTGTGCTTTGCATGCCACACACCATGTTGCATGCAAAAGGAGTAGGATTATCTTCCTTTTTTTTTCTCTCTCCTTTCCTTCTTTTTCCTTTGAACGATCACAGTTAAATCACGTCAACATCTTATATTAATTTTTTATAACAAGAGAAAAAGAAAATAAGAGAATGTAAAAGGAAGTGATGGAAAAAGGATGGGAGAGACTGCATACAAAAGCTATCAATTATGCTAACTTTGATTTGTTGTCTTTTCTCTCTCTTCTCCTTTTTTCATGCCTTTTTTTTTATTTACATGTCTTTTCCTTCTGTTTGCATAGAAAATTAGAAATCATTGTCAAACGATCAAATGCATTGCACAAGTCTTGCACTATGAAAGAACAAACATTTCACCTACTCGTCATGGAATCTGCTGTTGGATGAGTATATATACACACACCAGGCATGGTTGGACGGGAATTTGGTTCATACGGTGTTCTTTAGCATTTCAGGAGAACAATTTGTGTATAACTGCCATATGCAGCATCCATCTAATAGAGTGCGTTTACAAGGTAGGGCCTCACAGACTCGTGATTCAACCATTGAATACAGAACTTTCTCGCAGTTCAAAGAATAAATTTGTCTAACTATAGGATTTCAATTCAGGCTTCATATCCGATAGAGGCAATTGGGCTATTTAAGTCATGTCTAATCCCAATAAAAATCATGTGATATGTGTTATAGGCACTATGTTGTATATAACCGGTGCAACGACAATCTCTCCTATATTATCTTCCAAATCATAACCAACCAATGTAATCCTATTTGACACTAAGAAATTTTCATGTAAACGGAGTAGAGTTTATTTACGAAATCAAGTTCCATACACTATTTTACAACTTTCTTTTAAGGATAAGTACATTTCTCTTACATTGAGTATGAACTCCTATCTTCGAGGACAGTCACAGTCAAGCCTTCTTCTTTGTGCCGAAACTGTAGAAATTGTTAAAAAGGGATATTTTCATTGATAAGCTTAATTGACAGTACACATGAATATAAATAGCCACAGAGGCTCATTACATCAGTACCCTTATCTTCTACAACTAATTACACAAATACCACAATTAACTATTTACTATTGTAACTAACTTGTGACTGGTTTAGATCTTTCAATACACCCCCTCAAGCTGAGCTTGGGATCAACTGAGGAACCAAAAGGAAGCTTGGATTTAAGATAGTTGAATCTACTTTTGGAAAGAGATTTGGTGTGAATGTCGGCTAACTAATCCTAACTGCAAACAAAGTTAACCTTGATGAGATTAGCCAAGACCAACTCTCGAATATAATGATAGTCGATCTCCACATGTTTGGTTCTGGTATGGAATACTGGATTAGAAGCAAGGGAGATTGCTGAAATGTTATCATACCAGAGGGTAAGAAAGAGAGAGGGAAACCAATGTCACGGAAGATTTTGCATATCTAAGTCAGTTCAGCTGCAGTATGTGCGAGAGAACGGTATTCTGCTTCTATTGATGATTGTGCCATAGTAGCTTGTTTCTTGGCACTCCAACTGATAAGGTTGGATCCCAGAAATACATTGTAACCACTAGTAGGCTTTGAGATTAGTTGCACCTTTTTTAAACCATAGTCCTTCAGACACAGTACCCTTGAGAACACGAATAACTCATTTTGCAGCTTGCATGTGTTGGTCTCAAGAAGCATGCATGAACTGACAGATTTGATTCACAGCAAAAGAAATATCTGGACGCGTCCATGTCAAATATTGTAAACCACCTATAATGGATCGGTACTCAGTTGGATTGGACAAAAGAGGACCAATGTGATCCAATTTATTAGAGCCAAAAGGAGTGCAGCAAGGCTTTGCACCATCCATATTAGTTTTCCTGAGAAGATCCAGTAAATACTTGGTTTGATGAAGAAAGAGACTTATGGAGGATCGTTGAACCTCTAATCCCAAAAAGTACTGTAATGGATCCAAATCCTTGATTGGAAAAATAGCACTGAGTTTTTGAATGAATAGATTGCATGGGGAAGAGTCAGGTCCAGTGACTAATATGTCAACTACATACACAAGCACTATGACAAGATTAGTACTGTTGAGAACAAATAAGGAAGCATCTGAGGAAGATTGCTTAAAACCAAGCTGAAGAAGAGCTTGAAAAAGTTTGTCAAACCAAGCTTGAGGTGCTTGTTTGAGACCATAAAGGGATTTCCTTAATTTGCAGACATGATGTGGCATACTGAGATCAGTGAAACCTGGAGGCTGCTACATGTACACATCTTCCTTTAAATCACCATGAAGAAAGGCATTACTTATGCCTAATTGATTTAAAAACCAATTGAACTGCACATCAAGTGACAAAATGACTTTAATCGTGACTGATTTAGCCACAGGACTGAAGGTATCTTGAAAATCAATGCCTTCATGCTGATGATACCCCTTTGAAACCAAACGAGCTTTAAATCTCTTGACGGTACCATCAGGTTTCTTCTTTATTCTGAAAACCTACTTGCAGCCAACAACATTGTGGGAGGAAGATGGATGAACAATGGTCCAAGTTCCTGTTGATTATAATGCTTTGAACTCATCTTGCATGGCAGATCTCTAGTGAGCATGTTTAGATGCTTGCAAATATGTATTTGGAATAAAGTCAATATCAGATGGAAGAGGATGTTGGCTAGCTGCATATACTTTGGGCTTGAAGATACCAGCTTTGGAGCGAGTGATCATAGGATGAGTATTGGTAGAGGCAATGAGATAATTGGTGTATTGGAAGAGAGTGATGCATCATGTGGAGATTCTGTATGGGATGCATCATTTGTAGGAATGGGACCTTGAGAATTGCCAATGTGTGAACTTGAAAGAGAACAATCAGAGTTGGATCTCAAATCTAGAACTGAAGAGCCAGAAGGAACATTAGTGCTATTAGAAACGGAGAATTGCATATCCATGAGAGCTGAAACAGATTTTGAAAAGATAACATGACTGGTGGGAGGAGACTGAAAGTGATATGTTGCTTCATCAAACTGCACATGTCTGGAAATATAGATACGACTTGTGATTGGGTCAAGGCATCGATAATCCTTGTGTTGTAAACTATACCCCAGAAAAACACAGCTTTTACTTTTAGCATCCAACTTGGAATGAGTATAAGGTTTGAGCCACATGAAGCATCTACAGCCAAAGACTTTAAGTCGGGAGTAATCTGGTGGCTTGAAAAATAGCAATTCCCAAGGAGATTTAAAGAGTCCAGAGATGGGTAATCTATTAATAAGATATATAGCCGTGGAGAAAGCTTCCACCCAATAGAGATGGGGAATATTAGAAGCAACAAGTAATGTTCTGGCAGTTTCCACAATGTGTATGTGCTTTCTTTCAGCACAGCCATTTTGTTCAGGGGTGTGAGGACAAGTTAATTGATGAACAATACCATGAGCATGAAGAAAAGACTGAAACATAGCACCAATGAATTCACCCCCGGAATCTGAATGCACAACCTTGATGTTATTTCCAAGTAGATTTTCCACATATTGTTTGAATACAACAAAAGTAGAATAGGCATCAAATTTAGCCTTTAATGGAAATAACCAACTATATCTATTGTAATCATCTACTAGCAACAAGTAGTACTTAAAACCACTAGGTGAAGTGATGGAGGCAGGACCCCCAAGATCATAGTGTAGCAATTGGAGACTTTGAGTAGTTGTAGAACTAGCAAATCCAAAAGGAAGTTTGTGACTTTTAGCTAAAGCATAATCTGAACAGAAAATATCACCAGTAGTTTTGCCTTGCACCATAAGTTGATTTGCTGAAAGAACCTTACGAAAGATAGAAGAAGATGGATGACCCAATCTTCGATGCCAAATCTGTATAGGAGCTTTGACACTTATTAAAGTCGAGGGTGATGAAGAAGTGTGATTACTAGATCCTTGAAGAGGATAGAAGCCAACTTTAACTTGTCCCCCCAAAAGCGTCTTCCTCAAAACACAATCCTTTACAGTGGATCCATCAGGATTAAGGCACAATTATTATCTTTTAAAAATTGGTAGGCAGATAATAATTGTGTTTCATAGCAGGTACATGTAATACATTACTCAACTTAAAAGAAGTATGAGATGTATTTAAAGAAGAAGTACCAATATTGTGAATAAACAGACCTTTACCATCTCCTATATAGATCTTGTCTTCACCAGTGTAGGGAAAGGCGACAAAGAGATTGGCAATATCATTTGTGATATGTGATGTGGCTCCAGAGTCCAATAGCCAAGATGGGGATGGTTTGGACGAGTAGTGAGCACAAAGAGCTGCAAGTTTAGCTGGTGCCACCTGTCCAAAGATCTCAGGATTCATCTTGTCAAAACAGTCAATGGCTTCGTGGCTGGTGGAGCCACATATTTGACATGTGTTTTTGTGATTAGATGAAGAACTTTGGTTGTTAAACCGGGAGCCTGGATAAGATGCACGAGACTGACCTTCATGATAACTACCAGTGAAGTGTCCACGATTAGTACGGAAATTGCGATTTCATCTGGAAAAATTGCAATTGTTCCTGCCTCGATTAGAATTGTAACGGAAAGAAGATTGAAGAGGCTGACTATATGCAGCAAAGGCCTGTGGAGAAGGCGTTGGCAGCAAAGGTGCTTGAGATTGGATAGAGAAAGCCTAAAATGGCTCAGTAGCATCGGTGGACAAAGTTTGCTTGCAACGAGCCATGGAGATCTCTTTTGTCAGCAACAGACCATGCAATTCATCAAGAGAAGTATAAGACAATCGAACCATGATAAAGTCAATAAATGACTTGAATTCATCAGGAAGACCGTGAAGTGTTGATGCAATTAGATCATGATCAGATATAGCGGCGCCAGCAGCATTGAGAGAATCTGATATTTCCTTGATTTGTTGTAGATATTCCAAGATCGATTGAGAGCCTTTTTGAATTGATTGAAGATGAGAACGAAGTTGATGGATATGAGCATCAGAAAAGCCACCAAAATGTTGTTCAAGCTTCTGCCAAAGCTCTTGAGATGTGGAAACACCTACCGTGAAAAGAATGAGATCTTCAGATAGGGTTGAGTTAAGCCAAATCAAGAGGTTTTGATCTTTTTCAAACCACTGCTCAAATGCTGGATTCAGGGATCGATCAAGGAAAAGTGGAGCCGGACGTGGCTCAGTACCATCGATGAGGCCAAGAACTTTGTACCGGTGCAAAATTGGAGCAAATAACGTACGCCATGTGAGATAATTGGTGCGTTTGAATTTGATTGGCACATTACTACAAATATTTTGGATCATAAGAAACATATACGAGTTCTGAGGTTGAGAATTTGCAGAAGAATTAGGGTTTGGTAATGGCGGTGAGTTAATCGGAAACGAAGAGGCAGAGGGGGAGGCCATGATATTTAGAACTTTATCAAGGAATTGATCAAACATAGAGAGCAAAAAATCAATTGCGAAATCAATCAAGGAATCGATCGAGAAAGAAATAAATCGATCAAGAAATGAAGGTGGTGAGAAGAAGATAATCAAGATATCACCGACTCAAAAATGCCATTACAGATCAAGAACAGTGATCAGAATACCAAATCAATGAAGAACTTCGATCAATTTGAACAGAAATTAGAGAAACTAAGCAGAAGAAATGGAGGATCGAGGAATGCTGGGAGGCGGTTGGCGATGAAACCATGTAGAAATTGTTAAAAATGGATATTTTCATTGATAAGCTTAATTGACAGTACACAGGAATATATATAGCCACAGAGGCTCATTACATCAGTACCCTTATCTTCTTCAACTAATTACACAAATACCACAATTAACTATTTACTGTTGTAACTAACTTGTGACTGGTTTAGATCTCTCGATAGAAACCGTATGATCTATTAACGGCAATCTGAAGTCAGTACGGGTATCCAGCACCAGTTACTTATCGTGGCAGTACCGAGTTGTACAAGACGAGAATAACATTGGACAAGACCCGTAGATTACAGCTAAAAGCTCATCTCCTGTGGTAGGCTGATTTCAAGAAAGTAAAGGCTGCAAAACAGGCAAAAGGAAAGTATTATGTAAGGAGATATTAGACTTGTAATGTCACACCCTCAGAGGCTCTAACCCTTATAGTTCTAGATATTGATATAAATTAAACATGAAATACTTTGAAAAACTCCTCCTTAAAGATCTCCTCTTTCGACGAGGCCCCGACACTATAACATCAGTATTACCTTGCAGACATGAAGGCCATTCCCAAAAACACGGCCTTGACGGCTAGCTTCTGCCCCGCATAATCAAAAGCCAAGGGCAGCATCTCATGGAGAGTTAGAAAAGCCATCACTCCACCAACTGCGCCACAACAAAAATACGTGGTAACTACAATTTTCATAAAAACTATTTCTTTGTTTTTTGGTTGAGACATTTTAAATCATCATTAATTTACAAACCTGATCCGAGCAGGCCTTCAAGAATTTCAGGACTCAAGCTGCTTGGGAATAGATAGGCTGCAGCAGAAGTGAAAACCATTAACAAGTTTCCTTCAAGAATTTTGAGGACTCGAGGGCTTAATCCAAATCCACCGTTCTGATTACGACTTGTAAAGGTTTATTTGACAGTTCACATACCTACAATTACGACACCCAAAGGCTCGGCTAAACCGGAAAGCGTTGCCAACTTGAATGCCTGCCATTTGCTGGAACATGCAGAAAACCCACCATTTAATAACTTACCATAAGATTCATAAAGTTTTCAAGCTATACAGGCTTAACAAAAACTTATGAAGTAATAATTGCTCTAGAAAGTGAACAAGGCTTAAAGGTCCTGTCCTGAAATGGACACCAACATTGTCGACACTACTCCTGAACAACAATGGCAGAACTATCATTCCATCGCTCCCTCACCCATCAGCACTGCCTTCTCTGTCATCACCTTAAATAATGAAATCCTACAGCACGGCCAACACCATAACTATCTTCACTATGTTCAATGAATTCACCATAATCATACCCTTGACATCAGTACTCCTCCACTATTACCTTTTCTAAAGTATTATTGTCAGCTTTCGGGCTTCTCAAAGATAGTTAATGGTCATTTTAAAATAACAGTGAAAAAAAATCAAATCCATTGTTTCCCCACAATTCATAAGTACTTCAAATGCTGAACTAACGATGCCTCATATATTCTCACCTCTGTGTTGCAAAATAAACAGGAAGCGCAACAGCAACACCCTAGAAAAGCGAAAGTTATCAGATGTAGTGACATTATAACAATAATAGTTCTACAACAATAGATGTCCAAACTCAAACTTTAGAGCAATCCCTTGTTTTCCAAATAGTCTACAATTTTGATCACACACTCTATAGACCTAAAGTTTAACAACAATTAGAGCTTGATACTATTCATCACCAACATATATAGGCAGACAATTTTTAAAGGGAAGTGTTATTGGCACTCCAAAAATCTCATTCTACACTCCTCACAAGTGTATTTTTCTTTCCAAATATAGAAAGTTTGGAGTGTAAAATGAGATTTTTGGAGTGCCAATAACAATTCCCTTTTTAAAGAATATTGAGTCTTTCATTTTGAAACTCAGAAAGCAGTTGATAGGTTTTTGAAATGTTAAATGCAATCTGCCATCCTTTTATATTTCAATTTCTTTCTGTAGATGTGTGCACTATTCTTGCAGTCGACGTTAGTTCCATAGGTTCCAAAGATCGTCTCCTTATCAGCAAAGGAATAAGTTCTTATATTACCAAAATCACCAGTTCAGCCATTGTTGATATGGAAAGTGGGAGACCTTGGAAGGTACAAACAATTATGTGCTACTTTAATCCAGGGCAGAATGCGAGCAATTAGAGTAATACGCACGATACAAGATATAGGGAATATACCTCTGGGATGTTGTGTAAGGCAATGGCCAAGGCCAAGTTCACACCAACACGAAGGCCCTACAATGAATTATGAAACAAGCAAGAATTGCATACGACAATTAGCATCAGCAGATATTATAGTCCTCAAACAGATAGTAAACTATTCTTGCTCCATTTATAACCACCAATCCCATAGATGAAAAGGCTATGCAAATTGTAAGTAATATGCACTAGAAAACATGCAAGAATAATAAGTGCAAGGAACACACATAATTAGCAATGTCAACTAACATATAAATCCATGAAAAAAGATACGTATAAATCAGGATCAATCAAGCATCTAATCAATTTGGACTTGTTTTAGATCACAAAAAAGACTAGCTCTAAAAATTCCAAACTAGACGCCGCAACTTCAGAAATTGTGCTTCAAGAAGAAAGCATCATATTTCCAGGAAACATTAAAATTTTTAGCAGCTGCAGAGTGTCCAGGAGCATATTAATTTGTTGACAATAAAGCTAAAAATGCATTGTAAAGAAGAAAAGAAGAATGTTTCACCAACTAGTTGGTATCTTACATAATGATAGATCTGATTTAGGTCATGAAGACTACCAAATAGTTAGTATAGATGTTGACAACAAATGATTTAGTGGTCATAGAAACCTCACACTCTATTTTCAGACATAATATATAAGTTTATATTAAATCAAATACAGAACATATAACTCGAAATAAAATGAGCATGACTCCATATATATAATTCAAACTAGAGTTAACTCAATACTCCAAATCCAAGTCATGAAAAGCTTAAGCTTGAGTTACCTTCATTGATCCAAGAAACACGGCCATTCCTTCTGGAAGGTTGTGTAAACTTATGCCTGCAAGTCAATTGACCGGATATTCCACTTCAGAAGGAATATAGTATACAAATCAAGTATAATTCTCAAAAACATTTGCTCAGACTTTATTACTTGGGAAGGAAAAAAAAAGAAGCTCCAGAAATTAAGACTTTCAAAATTTTCAAATGACATAAAACACCCTTAGGCCTTGGGTAGGTTGGGATGTGGGTGGAATGGCAGAGGGGTGGGTTTTATTCTTCTTGTATGCACGCAAAGACATAAATAGGCTTTGCTAATTACAGAACTGAGTACCACAAATTTAATTTATCATGCACACTTTTAGACTACAAACATGCAAAAACTAACTAATATTTCCAATTCTACAGATAAATGAAGATTTAATTTCATTTTCTAATTCGAAGAACTGTATGGAAGGTGATTTAAGCATTGTAATACCTATTGCTGTTACTATCCCGCTGAATAAAACTTGTCGGCGATGCTTTTTCAAAGTGTCCTTGCCCCCTTCATCTTTCTGTTGTTAAGTATATTGTCACATGGTCAGACATGCCTTCAATATTCTGGGTGAAGTGTGATCCCCAGTCATATGTTAAGGTATCCACAACATGCTAAAGTAGGAGGAGAAGAGATAATCACTACCTTCGAAACAGGAGCAAGAGTTGGTTCTGGAATAAAATTGGCAATGATAGCAAAGAATATGACACCTCCAAAAAACTGCACCACCAAGAAATTCTTACTTATTCTTAGAGAAATGGGGGACAATAAATGTCATAAAAGTGATACATTCGAATCAGAGTGAATCAGCATTCAACGGCGAAGCCAGGGGTGGCTACCATGAGGAATAGCCCAAGTAGCTGTTGCAGAAAATATACCTATATCTACTGGCTCCAACCAAATAAATAAACAGTAGCCTATCCATTAAGAACTTCCTGGCTCCGCTATAAATTCAGATGAAGATTGAAGTACATGGCTTACCCATAGATTGCCTTTTAAAAAACCAATTGAGTTGATAGCATTGTGAGCCAAATCTAGGAGTGATATGCTTAGCATCAGACCTGCAGCAAAACCCTGCATAGAGAACATTCAGAGGTTTAGATGGATCATACTGCCTCTAAGCATATCCTGACTATAACACCAAGTTAAAAGGATCATGAAAATGGCATCAATGTCAAGATGGATTTTGTTATGTTAAATTTCTGGTTGAGTAAAATACGGTGACACGTAAATATCGGCTGGGAGAGAGAAGGACATGTAAGCAATGAAGTCAATAGGCTGATTGATTCTTTAAAAGAAAGAAAACAATGACATTAGTAGACAGAAAGAAAGAAAGAAAATTCAAAATTTGAGATGAAATCAGAGTACCTGTAAAAGCCCGAGCATCTTCAAATTCGGAGTCTCATTGACAATTACTAAAAGTGCACCTGTTCCACATTCCAAGACTTATAATTAGGCTCCATAACATAAGCTGATCAACTAAGCATCGAGGTGAACATGATAAATTAAGAAATTCCACAAAAACCATAAATCAAAATCCTTATTCGAACCATGAACAATACCAAAAACTTGCCTAAAAACCATGGGAACAAATCCTAGCAATTTCATTATAACCAATTACACCCTTAAAATTCATTTTGTTCAATTTCACAACAACTTGATGGAGTCAAATTTCTCTAAAAAATCAAACCTTTATAGAAAAATATAGTAAATTGAGCTGCATTTCGATAGTTGTCTATCCTATCAATTCCAGCATCATATATTATACCATTAAACCTCAATTCCACAACAACTCGATGGAGTCAATTCGCCCGGTAATCGAAATTATAATAAGCTGATTTAGCAACCTCAACAATGCATTCATTATCACACTTCCATCAAAAGATTTCAAGGGGGTGTAGTCAAATTAGGAACTTAAAATCCTAGGGTAGTCAATCAGAATTTTAAAAGACATTCTCAACGTCCATGTTATCCGTATACAGTCAATTAGCATTTTAATGGATTTTAAGCAAGTGTACACAAATCTAGGTGTAGTAAAAAAAGTTATAGAGCTCATGGGATTTCATTAAATTGTGGATTTTAGTGGATTCTAGGATAGAAATATATACGTTGAAGCCTATAAACAATCCCACCCTTCCCCTAAAGATTTCATTAGATTTTCCTCCCACAAAGCTTGCTGCTTTCAACCTCAAAACTTGAGAGTAAGATAAACCCAGAAGCCAATGTGGAAAACCATTCTACACGAACGAAACAAGAAAAACAAAATTCAAACAAATGGGGTAATTCAAATTTGAAATTGCTAAAATGGGCAGTTGAAATTGTAGCAGAGCATGAACAAGCACGAGTTTTTATGTACTCACCGAATGAAGTACTGAGTCCACCCACGAGTGACAGCGCGAGAGCCACCAAAACCTGATATCCCATGGAGGAGCTTTGACCAAAAAAGCTCCAAGAATTTTGGGTTGAAAAGAGTTTGACGGAATTATGACTGAATTGAGCTGAAATGGTTTATATAGAGAGAGGAGAGAGAGAGGAGAGGACAGAGGGAATTTTCAATTTTGTATAGTGGAGGAAAGGGACGTTTCGTAGAGACGAGAGAATAGAACAGAACAATTGAGTTTCTTTCTCTACTTTGGTAGTCTATACCTAACCTTGGCTTGTATTATATGATCATCCAATCCGTACTTCAATGGAAATGCTAATTCCTATATTTTAAGGGCTAGTGCCCTTGGCTAGTGTTGTAAAGTGCTTCACGCCAGAATCAATACCTAGATTACCTATCACTAAAGAAGAAATCTGTGTTTCGTATCCACCGAGTTTGGATTCTTTTCACTTATGCAGATGTGAGCAAGCCTCTAAAAAACGTTAGGTGCTAGTCGGGCGGCAGGCAGGCGCCTAGGTGGATTTGAATAAAATAATTATATATATCATATAAATTATAAATAAACATTGAGTAATACTTTATTTTTTTAAAAAGATATACATATATAATGAAAAAGTATAATATAGTCTGGTCTTAAAAAGAAAAAATAATAAAATATTATATTATAAGAATATAATATAATGTTGTTTTCAAAACAGAACAAATAATAAAGTATTATCTAAATACTTTATCTAATATATTTATTAGTTGATATCGGGTAATTATTGTTTATGTTTTTTTTTATTACGAGGCTAGTGGACTTTCACACAAAACTAGGCACTTTTTCCCCTTTCCTGATTTTCCCTGCTGCCTAATCTCTATCTTCTTCTCTTCTTGAAAACAAGGCTGGTGGATTTTCCCCCTTTCCCGATTTTTCCCACTGCCTAATCTCTATCTGTTACCAAGACAACCTTCTATCTTCTTCTTTTCAACCCTCTATCTTCTTCTCTTCTTGAAACAACAAATCAAAATAACTCCCTCTAACCCTCTATCTCTCCTCCGCACATCTCCCTCTATCACTCCCTCTAAGCCACCACGGTAATTCTTCGTTTTCATGCACAGAAGTTCTGGGAAAGAGGCAGAGCCGCGCCGACTTTGAGTTTTGATTTTGTGCAATGCGGTTGTACTCTTCCATCATGTTGTTGACGTCCTTGTTGTTGGTGACAGAGATCAACGAGTCAGTTAGCACAGACGCAGAGCAAAGAGAAGAGGAACAACTAATGTCGCCTAGCTCCGCCTAGGGCCACCTAGATCCTCTTCGATTTATGGAACGCTTTTCCTAAAATCGCCACGGAAGCCTACCACCCAGCACCTAGGCACCGCATGGGCCGATTTTTAGAACATTGGATGTGAGTATAATCACATTGATTAGAGTCGATATGCTATTCTATATGAGTATTCATAATTTAGTGTAGAATAGTACTTGTAGCTTTTGTTTTGAATTGACGTGATATTCTATATTAAGCTACACTGAGACAAATGAGAAGGATTTGAACCTGCGTCGTTCTTTTTTGTCAGAATGTTACTATTTGCACTCATTTGTCTTATTTCTTCACTCATCTTCTATTCATTTGTCATGAACATTTTTAAGTAATAGTTTTTTAGCAAAAGATATTATTTATACTAGAAGGGTGGGGGAGTGGGTTAAGCCTCACAATTGAATAACAATGCCAATAATATGGTTCAAATTCGCCTTTGGTGAGAATCGAACCTAAGACCTCTCACTTACAAACAATGTTCTAAAACGCGGTCTGGGCGGCCGCCTAGGCGTTAGGCATCAGGCCGCACCGTGATTATTTCAAAAACTCTTAGTAAATCAGCAAGGTATTTGGCAGTGCCTAGGCGGGCTAGGCATCGGGCTAAGCGGCCTCTATGGTGGTTCTATTAAAATATTATACGTTTTGCCGTTTCACTACACCGCGAAGGTGACGACATAAAATTTGAAAAGAGAAATCGAGAGAGCGTGAGGGAAGAGTGAGCGTAAGAAAGATCTATAGAAGGAATCAGAATAACAATGCAATTGCGGGAAAAAAAAAAACCGAGAACTTTGACCTGGAAGCTTCAGATTTCTTCGCCGAAAAGGATTTCTTCACTGTGCTTGAGGAATTTGACCAAACTCATGACTAGGTTTGGGAAAATTATATAGGGCAAGAAGATGGAAATTAGGTGGAGAAGATGGGGAATCAGGTAGAGCAATCGAAGAAGAATGGAAAGGAGAGGAAACGAAAAACCCCAAAATAAGGGCCTTGCCGATTTCCAAGGCGTCAAAAGGCACTCCGTTCTGTCAGATGGATTTCCACCATTAGCACTAGGTTTATTAATTATATTAAAAAAAAGTTACCCACTTCACTATTAAACAAATATATTATATATTATTATCTTTTTCTTTTTTTTTCAAATTATGTACTTAAAATTATTACATTACCTATATATATATATTAAAGTATTTTAACTAATTGGATTTCCACCATTTTATAGTTTATAATGAAATCATATATATTTTAAGTAATATATTTAATTAAATCCGCCTAGTCCACCTAGGCGTCTGCCTAGGTGCTAGGCCCCAGCCCGCCGCCTAACTAGCGCCTAGCGTATTTTAGAATCTTGCTTACAAATGAAGAGGAATACCACTTAACTATAGTACTAAGTGACATTTTCAATTAATAGTTGAGTGAGAATAACCACTTTTTTGTGATCATTTTATGTTTGTAAATCTAAATAATCTAGTTTTAGTATACAACATTTACATTAATTAGAGTCATGTTAACCACACTCTTTTTAGGATCGTTTTGTATGCACCGAGTTCGATTTGTTTCTCTTATGCAGATGTGAGTGTGGTCATATTAATCAGAGTCAATGTGCTCCTCTACGCGAGTATACACAAATAAGACTACAATATTGCTTATATGTTTTGTTTCGGATTAACGTGATATTCTGTATTTAAGCTACACTAGGACAAGTGAGAAGGAGTTGAACAAGAGTAGTTATTTTTGTGAGACTGTTACTATTCGCAATCATTTGTCTTATTTCTTAACTCATCTTAGGTCTTGCATAGTAGTTTAAGTAAGTATGATATCTATATATATGAATTGGGCTACCTGAGTTTGATACTTATAACACTAGTGAGACACTAGTATGAGTTAAAGAGTTGATATCACACTCATGAGTGCACTAGTGTGAGTTAAAGAGTTGATATCACACTCACACTCATGAGTGCACTAGTGTGAGTTAAAGAGTTGATATCACACTCATGAGTGTAATATATCACACACATGAGTTCAATATATTGGTATCTCGTTTAAATTTTTTGGTCTACTAAAAATTTATGATTCTTATGAGTTCAATAGATTAGTATCACACCATTGTAAATGGCCATACGATGTTCAAGATATAGGCATTTAGTGCAAAATAATCGTAATTCAAGAGTAGTTCCCAATTTGACTTCATCCTTCCTAAAGATTAAAAGATATACCTTAAGTTCAAAATAACTTTTTAGGAATACCGTAAACAATATATGTTAAGGGAAATGATTGTTAGACTTCCATTTTGACCTCACGTATTTCTCCAAGGGCGTCCTTAAGGGTAGCCGAAATAGGCCCGCATAGCTCTCCCCCACCAAAGACCCCCTCATTTTTTTAAATAAATAATAATAATAATAATAATAATAATAATAAATATATATATATATATATATATATATATAATTATAGCAATAATATAATTCTCTAGAAAATAATTTACATTTTTTTTTATTTTCTCTATCATGTATGTATCCCTACTTTAATATTTTCCCCAGTCGTCAGATCAGATGTAGTTCCTGTAATCCAACCATTCATTCATTTAGTGAACGTAATAAGTAACTTTGTAACTAAACAATAAAATATGATTGAAATTTGGTGTACTAGGTAGTGGGTCTAGCAACTCCTCTTTTGGTTTAATCGGTCTAACTTGGTGGTGACTGGTAGGTGAGCCTGGCGCGGTGATATTCTTCTCCACTTATAGGTCATGTGACTCCTCTTCTCTAGCTTCTCTGTCCTCTTCTTTTTTTCTGTAATTTAATTTGTAAGCTTGCCTGTGAATGGAGTTGGGATTTTCGAATCCATGCTCCCTCTAAGGATTTAGGATTTGAAAGATTTTAGGGGTTTACAGATTCAATCTTAAGGTTTTATGGATTACTCTAGGGATTTAGGATTTGAAAGATTTTAGGGATTTAAAGATTCAATCTTTTAGGGGTTTATGGATTCGATTTTAGGGTTTTTCTGTTTTGCACATCAAATTCTTTAATAAACACGACCATGTGCAAGTTCTCTTGGCTTGGGTTTCTCCTCCGTTTGGGACCTTTAAGTTAAATGTGGATCGTGCTAGGCTTGATTCTAACGGGGTAATTGGAAGTGGAGGATCACTAGTTTTATTGCTAAAAAAGGAGTTGGGGAAGTTCTCCATGGTGAGCTTTAATTGGGCTTTGTTTTATGGGTTGAAGACAACTAAAACTAGAAATTTCTCTCATTTTATTGTGGAGGCCGATTATACTTTGGTGGTCTCTCTCATTCATGGTTCTCCTAGCCTGAATAATCATCATCTCTATGGTCATGTCTCGAAGTGCAGAAGATTGATCATAGAGAATTGGAGTTGTAATATGTAGCATGTTCATAAAGAGCGTAATTTTACAGTTGACGGGCTAGCCTAATTGGGTTTATATAACGAGATGGAGTTTCAAGAGCTTGCGGAGCTTCCTCTTTATTTAGTTCAAACTTCTTCCAATGACTGCTCTGAAGTCACCGCCGCTAGATTAGTTGTTCCTTAATGTTTCTCTTTCTTCTTCCATGTTACCAGAAAAAAAAAAAAAATTGAATTTGAACTATAAAAACACCCCAAGATTATCAATGTCATCATCTATTTGCTGATTTAATGGGTCATCCATTTTGTTAATTGAAAAAAAAATTGGTTGAAAATTTTGATTATGTAAACTTATTTAGTACATTTGCATTTAAAAATGCGATACATGGAATATTTAAGTAATGTTGGGACTTGGGATATCTTTCTTCTGTTGATATTAATCTTTTAGAACTGTTATTAGCACTCTAAAAATCTCATTCTACTCTCCTTACAAGTGAAATTTTCTTTCTAATTATAAAAAGGTTGGAGTGATAAATTAGATTTTTGAAATGCTAATAACAATTTTTTAATGTTTAATGATATTTAATATAGAAGTAGACTTTTTCTTTCCGTGTAACTTTTTTTTTTATAAATATCGGAGATCGGAGAATTCTAGGTCTCATTTTGAAGACTCGTCTAGGACCCTCAAAGTCTCAAGGCCGGCCTTGTATATCTCCATTTTTTTGGTCTCTTAATCCATTGTTTAATTTAACCTTAGGTATTTAGAATTTTTGGAGAGTGAAAGTTTTCAATATTGGTAATATTTTTCTGGTGTGTATGGAATCATGGATGACGCAAGATTGAACAAAGAAAAAGTTTTTAATATTGCGAAGCATTTCATGCCTTCATGGTGCTATTGTTTTTTCTTTTCATCATCATGAGATAATGTATACTAGCAGATCCAGGATTCGCACGGTGGGGGTCTCAGTATCAAAAGGTCTTCAATTTTTAAAAGAAACAAATTGAGAAGTGCGCTAAAAAATTCTAATTTATTTGCTGAGGCATTCGTTGAATATTTGGTGAGCTTGTTATCGTGATCTAAAACATGTTGCACACATGTCAATAAGTATTGACATATGCTATTATCAAGAGAATTTATCAAGTACTCTTGACGCAACATGTGGAGTGTGGCTAAGATAGGTCTAGCAAACATTACATTAAACATTTGGTGGGCATAAAAGAAACCCTACCAATCAATTAAAGGATTCTCAAAAGACCTTAACATGTATATTTCTTGAATTTCATGAAACTATCTTGATCCCAATATGTGTACGCCCACTTAATGTAAGAGATAAATGTATGTTAATTACTTTGTGGTTTAATTATGTCTAGGGAGGCCGCCCGCGATGATACGATCGTGCGTGAGATTTACGTATTTAAGTCCAGTTAATTGCCGCTTCATCCCACTTTCCAAATAAAGTAACCTTTTAGAGTGGAAAATAATATAAGATAATATATGCTCATGTACTGTTGCCTTTAATGGAGATGGCTTCTATATTACCTACCCTAGGGTTTAGACTTCACATACAGAACCGGATCTTAGTCAAGTTGGCTAGAAAGAATTGTGTTCCGTTCTATGTCCTCAAATTCGGATCCCCCCATGTCATAGCTGGCCTCCCTCTTCGAAGAAGGTCTTCTGTACGGGTGCCGGACAAGTAGGACTGTTTGAGATGGAGGTGAAACCAAACAATGGATCAAAGCTAGCATGGCAAACCAAGGGATGGAATTAGAGATGTTTTTTGTGTCTGCGCATGCACGAACACATGACGCGGTTGCTGGTTTCGAAAATTTCTCATCATTAATGAAGTTATCTTGACGATAAAATAATAAATAAAATTACTCAATGGTTCGTGGTTAGAGCCTATAAAGACACGTTACCAGATCATGAGAGTTTTTTTAGTATGGAAATCTATTGGAAAAGGAAAATTAAACATATTCTTCAACAGCAAGGTATGCACATTAGATTGGTTACATATTGAATTACAAGTGACCACATAAAATGAGTGAACTTATTTATCATTCTTCTATCATGAGTATGGTAATTGGCATGAAATGTTACTTCCTATGAGTGAAAAGCTAGTTAGATTTTTACAATTGGTGAAAACCAAGGTGGGAATTTATTTTTTCTGCGAGAAAATGTAAGAGTTTGATAAGATTAAGGCAGAAAATTCTTCTTTTTATTGATTCGTTTGAAAATTTTGGGATACTGGAGGAAACTAAGGTAGTGTATTCAATTTAGATTGTAAAGAAGTTTAAGATCTAATTAGACTCAATAGATATGTTAAATGAGTTTCTGAAAGTAGTAGGGTATATATTTAGAATTTTAAAGGAGTTTATAAAAATTCATAGAAATTCTAGTGTATTCAATAAGGATTTCAAATGAATTCGTAAAAGTTCATATGTATTAAAGAAAATCATTGATTTTAAAGGATTTTGGATTTTCTGAGGAGTACATAGAATTTCATAGTGTAAATTAAGCCACAACAAATTTTAACACACGCACTCAGGTTTTGATGGATTTGTATTTCTTTCTTTTTCTCTCCTTCTCCATACCATATCAACCACGTCCACCACCATTTTCATCATCGCGTTTCTATGGTCGACCACCACATGACAATGATTACCTCCACCAACTCAAAATTTATCTCTTCAGTCTCCCTATTTCTTCATCTTTATGTTCAGCTAAGGGATTCCTCGCCCGGTGTGCTGGGTTGGCTCCAGCTTTGGCTTCTTGATTGGCTATTATTAGAAGACATATATGTTATACCAACAGACGGATCAAACATGATAAGATACAACATATTAAAAAATGAGCCAAAACCGAACCAGCAAACTTCGACTCTTATTTCTTTCTTTCTTCATATGGTAAAGGAAAGCAAAATTTGTTTTTTGCTCCCCCTATTGATAGATCAAAGGCCCTCATGCTGTTGTATCAATGACTCATAGAGCTTTCCTCAGCTCAGTTTTTTCATTCAGCCAAAACTGAATACAAGTCTTCCAACCTAATTGAGCAATCAAGTAGTTTGCTTATCCCTCCAATCATTATACGACTAAACACAAAACCATGTTTTTTCACCTCTGAGTTTGAAAATGGTTGTGCATCTCATTTTGGATATTGGTTTGTACCTTTGATTTTGGATGATAAACTGGAGAGAGAGGGTGGTGGACGAGATATGGAAACTCATGACAAGTATATGAAGAGCAGTGGAAGAAAATCAAAAGATAAAAAAAACAGGGTTATTGACCAAACAATAGCAAAAAATGTGTATTGACTATTAATAATGTAGCAAAAATTTACCATTAGATGCCTTTTGAGGTAGAATGAGAATCCTCGCCGGATTCTCTTTTGAAAGAATTTTGGAAATCCTCCAATCACGTCCGTTCATCGTACATCGTGCGGTTAAAAATCATTGTAGATTTTTTTATTTAAAATTAAATATAAACAGTACTTGACGAAAACTGACGCACTATGTATGATAAACGAACGCAATTGGAGGATTCCTGGAATCCATCCGAAAAGGATCCTCATTCAGATTAAAATTCATGAGAATTCATCTAATTCAGTAATATTTCTTATTAAAGTCTCACAAATTCTATTAAATTTCACTTTGAAATTCACATAAGAGCCTTTAAAAATCAATTTAAATCCACGAATTTATAACTCAAATCAAAATATTTTAAATCTCAATGGAATACAGTCCCAAGTTGAGAATTAATTTGTCTTATGCCTTCCCGTTTACAAAGTTGAAAATTAAAATGCTCGATCTGTGTTCAACAATAGAGATTCCAAATTGACATCCTCGTTTTTCCACAAGTCTTCAACCGTGTGGCTCCACGCAATTCTGGACTTTCATGTTATACTAAAAAATGGTTTAACAAGATGTGTTCTTCATTGAAAATATTTTTAAAATAATTAAAAGTGTTTTTGAAAAAAGTAATTTTAAAACTAGTTTTAATAAAAAGTACTTAAATGTTTTTTACAAGAAACTTCTTTTAAAAGATATTTCAAGTATTTTTTAAACTTAAAAACATTTTTATCGAAAGCACTTTAAATTATTTTAAAATAAATTTCAAACGATATCTAAGTTAACCAGTTACATTAACATAACAACACTCTTTATTAAAGGTAGTTTAAATAAAATAAAAAAGTTTTGCGGAAAGTAATAAACTTTCAAAATAACCTTTTTAATTAAATTTTCCAAATTCCCTTCATATCCCTCCGGAAACCACGGAAAACACCCCTCACTTTTCCACCTAATTTTGCATCACTTTCTCGAGAAAATTAAAAAATGGAATTCCAAATGGCCACTCGCATCGCCTTCCGCCTCAAATCCCACCTCCTCCGAACCACAACCCCGATCCACCACCACGCCATCAAATCTCCACCGTTTATCTTCTCCCGACTCTCCAACTCTCATCTCCACCCTCCATCAAATCCCCACCTTCCCTTCACTCTCCGTTTCTTCTCCACCGCCCGCCGCGGCCCGACCCGCCCCAAACCCGTCGACATCGGTGCCCGCGCCCGCCAGCTCCAGACCCGCCGACTCTGGACCTACGCTCTGACCTTCAGCTGCATCGCCGGATTCGTTGTCATTGTCCTCAACAGCTTCCAAGACCAGCTCGTCTTCTACGTCACGCCAACCGACGCAATCGAGAAGTACTCCGCAAACCCAAGCAAGAGCAAGTTCCGGGTCGGCGGCCTGGTCCTCGAAGGCAGCGTCGTCCAGCCGTCCTCCTCGCCGGAGATGGAGTTCGTCGTCACCGATTTGATGACCGATATCTTGGTCCGGTACAAGGGATCATTGCCCGATTTGTTCCGGGAGGGTCACTCGGTGGTGGTGGAGGGATTTGTGAAGCCTTTCACGGATCAAATTCGGAAGGAGATTTCGACGAAAAGCATATCGGAGAAGGCGAGGACCGGCGAGTGCTATTTCGCCGCCACGGAGGTTTTGGCCAAGCATGACGAGAAGTACATGCCGGGTGAAGTCGCCGCCGCGATTGAGAAGAATAAGAAGAAGCTGGAGGAGGCCGGTGGCGGTGCCGATGAAGATGCTAAAGATGGTAAAGATGCTAAGAGCGAGTAGTTGATGGGTATGAGTTAAATTTTGTATCTTTTTTCGGTTATATTTCGGTTTTGTTAGTTTACATGATTGCAGAAACGGGTTATACTTGGATATTTCATAGTTGGATGATTGATTCAAAAGGATTGATCTTTAGGTGAGGGAATAGGCATTGATGCTTAGGAAAAGAGTTGAATTTTTGGAAATTTGAGGCTTTAAAGTTCCGAATTTTCTTGTTGTAGTGATATAATTTCACTGTTGAATTCTTTAGTTTTTCATTTCGATTTAGGAATCAATAATGCCATTAATTGGGAATGGCCGCAGAGCGAAATTGAAATTCTTGGCAGGAGTTGTATGAATCTGATAACTTTGTGAATTTGAATTTTAGATGTTTCATATTATTGAGAACAGAGAGATGAATGTTTTCTTCTCCTTTGTGTTACATTCAAGATCTTTTAGCAACACGTATCGCTGATTTGTTATGAATTGTCTGAACAGGTTGTTATCGTGGCATACATTTTGGTTTCTTTGAAGCATTTGTTGTGTTGTATTAGTATGAATGGTTTGAGCATGGTTTGGATTACACACTAAGCTACTTCTCAGAATTTGTCTAAGGTTTAGCTTCCCGCACTCTGTACTATGGAGGCTGGGCACCAGCCGCCATCAAGAAGTTGAACTTAGGTCCAACCCAAACTTGAAACTCTAGAAATACTAAGCCAAAGTTATTGGTTTGAACGTAGAAATCATTCATCAAGATATGGATGTTGGTGGGTGCTTTTTTCGACAACCCACCTTCAAGGATTAGTTATATATTGCTGAATGATGAGTTAAGAGGATCAACAAAAGCCGAAATATTTGTACTGATTCTTGGTTGAGCTGAGATCTAACAATGGCAAAGGCTGTGTAGGAGATTCTTGTATGCTGGCTACATTGTGGTAGCCATATACTGGAATTTCTTGTTGTCGAAATCAATGGCGATTCTAAACTTGTAGGGGATCAGAAAAATCCGAAATATTTGAGATCAACAAGAAGTTAGAACTGCTATTGGTCTACACAACGGGAAATTCAAGTAAAAATTCCCCTACACGACACCATTGACTTTGTTAGAAATATGAAAACTTTAGGGTGGTTGATTTTAACATTCTCGAGTGGACTCCGGCTGCAAGTTCTGCTGTTACTTGCCCGTAGGTTATGAACTTGTGAGTAGGCATGTCAAATGTAAAATAGGCATTGCGTCTAAGTTAGCTTCTGAACTTCAAATTAATTGGTAGAATATTGTTTTCAAGTGGTTAATCAAAATACCGATCAACTTTTTGAGATTTGTATACGCTGTCAGATCGGGCCAAAGAGATGGCCATGGCCGCTAGACCGTGGCCGTGGGCTCTAGAAATGCAAATTTAAAGGCCAAAAATAGCACATTCAGACCAGTACTGTATTATATATTATGATGAAGCAATATAACAACCATAACAAATGATGAAATCCATCTCCAAAAGGATACAGAAAATACCACAATAATTAAATAGCAATCTCAGTCTCAAATCTCCCTAATGCCGCTGCAGCGCAAAGAGAGAGAACAGCAACGAAGAGTAAACAAAAGCGCGGGAAATGGTCACTGGAATTCCGGCTCCAGCGTCCAATGCCGGTGATGGTGCCGGCGCGCTATCCTGAGCTGTAACTGAGACGAGCACAATGGCGATTATCATCAAGAACACAGCTTTGCAGATGCTAACTTGCGCCATTTCTAGAGAGGAACAAAGAATGGATTGAGCGAACTGTAAGGGGAGAGAGGGAGAGAGAGAGAGAGAGAGAGAGAGAGAGAGAGAGTGTGTGTGTCTCTCGGGCTGACTGAATAAGGTGAGGGACTCTGAGAAATGTATTTATAGACCGTTTTAATTTTAATTATTTGTAATTAAACTTTGAAACTTTTCAAACAAAAATATGAGTACGAGGATGGTAACGTTACTCTCCCGTTATGTTGTGTGGCCCCATGATTGGAAGGTGACGTGTCAGCCTTTTGTTCCTTTTGTGGTCCCCATAACGGCTCTATTGGTCGGTTGTTGTCTTTGTTGTATAGGGTGGCAATATCTAGAACGTTGAGTAAAGAAACTTCAAAAATGATACTTTACCAAAGGAAAGATAAATGAAGGAAAATGTTTAAGGAAATTTTATTTGAACTCATTTAATTTATTTCTACACATAATTTACTTTATTCATCTATATTGTTTTTTTATTAAAGAATTAATATCTCTTTAAACTCAAATTTATTACCTAAACTACTATCTTAAACCTAATTCAAAATGTATAAGTATCTTTATACTTATTCCTTTTATAAAATAAAATCTCTAATTGAATGTTTTTTTCTTCTTCAAAGAGGCATCATTTGCCCCTCTATAATTGCACATGTTGTATAGGACTAGCATTTCCATGACTGCTTTTTTTCTTTCTGCTACCACAACCTATCCATGGACTTGGGATCCAAGAGATCATTCCATAGACTTGAATTTGCCAAGAGAATGTTATTGTTAAGTCCTTTTTAAATCGAACATTTTCATGTACTTTTTAAGAAACTTTGAAGTGACATAGGGCTGGGTGTTTTGTTGCTATTAATAAACAAATTGGAGCTATTTCGAATAAAAAAAGTGCAAGACATGTCACCCGCTAGTTTGTGGTTAAGGTTGAGCAATCTTTATGCACCAAGAATCAAGTTTTATGTCTTTGCAATACTAATCAAAAGTCCTTGCACTGGTGTTTTCGGACGCATACAGACAGTAGAGAAACAAATACAATATAATATAAAAAGTATGAAATTTAATCCAAAGAAGAAGCAAACAAACAAAATATCCATAAATTGAGTCATACCTTAGTTGGAGAATTAAAAACTTCAAAATCACCATCCATCAATAGAAAAACTTGTTTTTCTCTATCAGAGCTATTAGGGTTTTAGTCGGAATGAACGTAAGATAAACAAAGGGTGATGCTAGGGTTTAATTATAGTATGTGGGTCTATTGATAAATTTGACTTTTATTATTAATTTCATTTTGTACTAAATAATAATTATGCAATAGGGTAAAATAGACAATTAACATTTAAAATTTAAGTTGGGTGTAAAAAGAAGTTAGATGAGTTTAAATAAAATTTCCCAAATGTTTACTTGTGATATCCCACATCACCCAGGGGTGTGATCCTTAAATGTATATTCCCATCCCTACCTAGCACGAGGCCTTTTGGGAGCTCACTGGCTTCGGGTTCCGTTGGAACTCCGAAGTTAAGCAAGTTGCGCGCGAGAGCATTCCCAGGATGGGTGACCCATCAGGAAGTTCTTGTGTGAGTTCCCAAAAACAAAACCGTGAGGGAATGGTAAGCCCAAAGAGGACAATATCGTGCTACGGTGGTGGAGCGGGCCGGGGAAGTGATCTGCCCTGGGCCAGGATGTGACAATTTGGTATCAGAGCCTAACCCTGGTCGTGGTGTGCCGACGAGGACGTCGGGCCCCTAAGGGGGGTGGATTGTGACATCCCACATCACCCAGGGGTGTGATCCTTAAATGTATATTCCCATCCCTACCTAGCACGAGGCCTTTTGGGAGCTCACTGGCTTAGGGTTTCGTTGGAACTTCGAAGTTAAGCGAGTAGTGCGCGAGAGCATTCCTAGGATGGGTGACCCATCGGGAAGTTCTCGTGTGAGTTCCCAAAAACAAAACCGTGAGGGAATGGTAAGCCCAAAGCGGACAATATCGTGCTATGGTGGTGGAGCGGACCGGGGAAGTGATCCGCCCCGGACCGGGATGTGAAATTACTTGTTTTCACATGAAATATTTCTTGATTCACCCCTAAAGATAGGAGTAAATATTTGGTAGAGCTCACACAGAGTGAAATCATGTGAGGTCTAGTGAAATTTAAATACAATAATTTGATGTTTGACATAAATATTTTATGAATGATGTGATTGGATATCCTTATCCAAGTTTTTCTTCAAAAAAGACTACTAATTTTCTTCTGTATTTAGAACTATACCAACATTTCAAGAAAATTAAGCACATACTATTAAGGATTTAATTTGTTTAGGTCTTAAGAGAATCCCACAATAAATTATACGAATTTGATGCTTAATAGTTCACAATTAGATAAATTAAGGTTGATGATCTATAAAATGTTATGAATTCAATAATTTGATTATCAACGGATTCACATTAGGCCGATTCAATTTGAATGTGATTCTTGTTGACGGATTTAAGTATCAGATAATCATTGGCCACACATTAGATGGTACATATATAATACATGGACGTTCTAGTGGACATTGTGCACTTATTACATGGACGTTGATGAATTAATTTCAAGCCTTATATCTTGAAATTAATTCATCAAGTTGATGATAAAATACATGGACGTTCCAGTGGACATTATGCACTTGTTACACAACAACCCCTTAGAGGAAGGGCCAAGCAAGGGGGACAACGGGTAGGAGAAATGGAAGATTGGGCTCTAGAGGGATTTGGTGTTGCTCATATTTTACGTACAAAAACGTGACCTTTCTTGTATTTTTCAGTCTGTAATTATGCATGGTGTTACCTTCACATACAATGGTACAAAATAGGTATAAATATTGGTCATATCCTCCTATATTCTTGGTATTTATTACTTAATTAATTTGTTAGTTTGTTATACCCATGCATGTAGGCATTGTTCATGCAAAACCATACACGTACGTACTAACCCTTCCAAACCTCAAACAACATCCAACAGATTTCATCCCAAAAATAACAAAATCCTCCTCCATAGAAAGCTATATATACCTCCCACTGCCCTCCTATATTCCTCAGGACAGCTACAAACTTCTACAAGCCTCTTAACATTCCAATTGCAAGGCGTGTTTTCGATTCATTGACCGACCACACGCCGCTCGCAAAATGGCCATGAAGAAGATCGCCTTGGTTGTCCTCGTAGTTGCCGTCTGCATCAGCGCAGCAATGGCCGCTGCACCTGTAAAGGGTGCCGCAGCCACCACCTCTGCAGCCACCCCCGCTGCAGCCACCCCTGCCGCTGCAGCCACAGCTGGCCCTGAAGCTTCTACTCCAGCACCTAATGGAAGTAGCATGAACGCCGTTGGATCTTTGGTTGGAGCTTCACTGTTGTCCTTCTTGGCCATTTACTTGAACTAAATTGTTAATCAAGTGATCAAAAAGGATGAGAGAAGTACTTGATCAAAAAGGATGTACGTGTAACATATTCCCCAATAAATGAAGCTATAACGCTACTTACTCATATTATTCTTCTTGGCTAAGTTTATTAATCTTTCTTTGTTTTATTATCTGTTTGCTTCATTTTGCAATTCCACTATTTTAATTAGTACTATATGTTAGAATTAAATTTGCGCACATCAATCCATGGACGGAGACGAAATTTAGAAAGAGAAAGAGAAGAATGTTAACAGAAAGAATAAATGTGTGAGAGCCTGGAGATCAGAGAGTTGAGGACAGAGAGAGAGAGAAGAAGAGAGAAGAAGGTTAACAAAAAATAAAGAGTGGTTGGACATTTTTATCCATACTTAACTGAGATTTGACAGAAATCTCACTTTTGAGTTAAATTTGCTGACAATCTTCACCGCAAGAGTTCAAATCCTAATTTGTTTATCACATGGACTATCTTCTGAATACCATATCATCATAAGAATCATTAATCCGGTTTGACCATAAACTTTGTTTTCTCAATACACATGCACCACAAATAATCCAACGTAAGAACCTACATCTCAAGACTGTTTTTATTCAAGCTCCTAAACTTGCTGTCGTCCTTCGTTGTAGAACAAAGTAAACCCTAATCACTAAAGGTGCATATAATTACACGCCGAAGAAGATCTTTCGGCAGACAATATCATATTATTGGTCAAACCCCAAACCACGAGACATGTCTTCATTTTGAACAAAGTAATTAAACCTACCCTCCACATGAGGCACGATTCATATTTTTCTCATTTTACATCAGGTTTAACAGTGTCATACTAATGGCCAAACTAAAAACCACGATACAGTTTTGGTAGACAAAACAACCAATACATAAAGATATTTCGGTTGAGATGACAAAATGTGTCTATAGTTTCGGTCATAAGGAATGGATATTTCAACTTCTTTTAGTAGTCCCTCACTGAAAGTACAAGGTAAAGCCACGCGAAAATATTTTGGCAGAACTTTACAAATTTATATAATTTATGTCATAGGCAACCGAATACTTGAACTTGTTTTAGTAGTTTTGTATTGAAAATACAAGGTTTATGTAGTCACTGTTTGTTGTACCTGAGTAGTGGAGTACTACTCTCCTAATGTCTTCATTTTGAGAATCAGTGAGGACTAAATGCATACTAGCCACATGATTATATTAGTTTAGATCCAAAGACATAAAATATTTAACAACTTAATAAAACAAAACAAGAAAATGAATTTATTATGTATATATATATATATATATATATATATTTTTTTTTTATGGTTCATAAATTTTAAGTTGGTTTTGTTTTATTAAGTTGTCAAATATTTTAAACTTTTGGATCTAAACTAATATAATCTTGTGGCTAATATGCATTTGATCCTCAAAATAAGAATCTTAGGAGAGCAAGACTGTTGTATCCTGCACTACAGAACTTTACATGAAGAGGGTGTGTGTGAGAGTAGTTTGGGTATGTTAAGTGAGTGTTTTAAGATAATCCCCTTAACTAAAAAATAAATGTGCATTTTGTTCAAATGTAGGTTTGTTTAACAAATTATGAGACATGCACTTCTAATTTTGTATATTTAAGAAAGAAAAATAAATTTGAGAAGTACAAAATGATTTTTTTAGAGTGTCAATAATATCTTCCATCAATAAAACCATCTTTAATTAATTTCTTCGTAGTTTTAAGATACAAGTTATATTGGGAGAATAGAGATAGACTTTATAGGCTCATTTGGAAGTGCTTTTAAAATTACTGAAAGCACTTCTAGAAAAAATATTTTTAGGTTCTAAAATCACTTGAAGTGTTTTCGCAAGAAGCATATTAAATACTTTTTTTCAGGATTTACTTGCATTATAACTAAGGATTGGTTCTAAAATATTTTCACTAAAAGTGTTTTCAATCATTTTAAAAGCCATTCCAAACAAGTTTTATAATCAATAATAAAAGAATAGAGATACAAACAAAATAACTCGATAGTAGGGGGAACACTCTAAACTATTTAAGCTATACAGGGGGGCATTTCATTTGTTATTTTGTTATACCATTATAGGCGGCGTTGTTCATGCAAAGCACACGCACCTAAGAACCGTTCCCTACCTCAAACAAAACCCAACAGATTTATTCCAAAAATAACCAACATGCTCCTCCATAGTTAGAAACTCCAAAGCTATATAACCCCCAAGGCTCTCCCTAATTTCCTCAGGACAGCTACAATCTACTACGAGATCAATACAATACTCTAAATTCTAAACATCCGATTACAAGGCGTGTTTTCGATCCCTCGACCGACCACACGCCACCCACAAAATGGCCATGAAGAATATTGCCTTGGTTGTCCTCGTAGTTGTTGTCTGCATAAGCGCAGCAATGGCTGCTGAACCTGTAAAAGGCGCCGCAGCCGCCAACGCTGAACCTCTAAAGGGCGCCGCAGCCGCCAACGCTGAACCTCTAAAGGGCGCCGCAGCCACCCCCGCCGCAGCCACCCCAGCCGCAGCCACAACCGCTGCAGCCACCCCCGCTGCAGCCACAACCTCTGCGGCCACCCCCGCTAGCACCCCCACCGCTGCGGCCGCAGCTGGCCCTGAAGCTTCTGCTCCAGCACGTAGTGGAAGCAACATGAACGCCGTTGGATCTCTGGTTGGAGCTTCACTCTTGCCCTTCTTGGCCATTTACTTGAACTAAATTGTTAATTAAGTGATAAAATAGGACGAGAGAAGTACTTGATCATCTTTTTAATTAGGGCGTGTGCGTATAATATGTTCCCCAATAAATGAAGCTATAACGCTATTTACTCATATTATTCTTCTTGGCTACGTTTATTAATCTTTCTTTGTTTATCATGTGTTTGCTTCATTTGCAATTCCACCAGTTTAATTAGTGCAATATGTTGGAACAAAATTATCGCACATCTACGGATGGAAGTTAGAATTGTCCATGATCTCCGGTGAATGGGGTTGATTGGTGTTGGAACAAAAAACGCGCAGATCCTTAGCCGTAGGCGAAATCTAGTCGGAATTGCACATGATCTTCAGCGAAGGGAATAAGAGGTTAAACTTGAATCAGAATAGAACTTCTACATATCTTCGGGAAGGAGAATCAGACCACGAGTGTAGTTCTAAGATAGAATGGCATGATGTGCAATACATCGTGAACCATCCTTAACGAATAGCCTATGATAGGGTGTTAAGGAGATAATTATCCATGGACATGTTTTCGCGTGACAGCGGTGTGTATGCAAGATGAGCATCTACCAGGTGCAGAGAGAACATTTATGTTGTAGTCGTCTAGAGAAGATGAAGTATCGTCTCAGAGTCAAAGGGGAGGCTGGATAAAGTCTTGGATCCTTAAAGAATTTGTTAGATAAATACCCAAGCTAGGGTGTTTATAGAGATCTTAAGAGTCTTTGCAGGGAAAGTAATCTCCATTAAATTGGGAGATTATCTAGGAGATATCTAATTCTACTAGGATTATGATTACGTTGCCTAATCCTCAATATATCCTGATTTGACTTGAATTAGGGTTTCCTTACTTAGGAAGTAGTATCTTCAATAGGCCTTAAGCCTAGCCTATCGGACTAAGGCTATCAGACTGCGCTCCATGGGCTGTAAGCTTTCCAGCCATTCTTGCCACCTGAAGTGCCACGTGTTATAGGTCTAGATATCATGGTCACACAACTGGGGGGTGTGGTTGAAACTAAATCAGAATGCCTACATATCTCCGGGAAGAAGAATCAAATCGCTGGTGTAGTTTTAAGAAAGAATGGTTTGATATGTGCTACATCATGAACCATCCTTGGTAAATAGGCTATGTTGGGCAGTTAAAGAGATGAGTTCTCCATGGATATGTTTGCGCGTAGACCGCGTGGATGCAGAATGAGCCTATGTTAAGCATAGAGAGAATATAAGAGAGATGTATCTTCAGTTGTGATTGATTAATTCATCGATTGACATGCCCGATCAATGCCCAAGTTAGGGTATTTATAGAGATCTTCACAATCCCTGTAGGGAGAGTAATTCCAATTAATCGAGAGACTATCCAGGAGGGAATCTAGGATAATATATCCAATTTTTCTAGGATTCTGATTACGTTGCTTAATCCCCAAGACATAAATAGATGAACTTTGCATAGATGGATAATGGTGTAATATGTATATCGATAATACAATGATACGTTTTACTATTGACTTGCTATCTACTAATGTCATCGACAGTTTAACAATATTATACACACGCACGAAATATTATTTATCAAACTTTTGTTTTTTGTCAAAAGGACGAAGTTTGTATCGATAGATAATGTGGATGTATATCGATAAACACAATGATATCTTCTTCTATTGACTTGCATTTACTAATGTTATTGACGGCTTATTGATACTATATCAACAACTTATTCATTTAATCATGTAAATAAAAGGATAGTTTCGTGTTTTATTTTATTGCCAATTCAAAATAATATGAAAAGAAATTGGGAATGGAGAAATGCAGGAGGTGATCAACAGCTGATCATGTGAATTAATTGATGAGATTCCACCAGAGAAAACTAAGATCATCTTCTTCTTCTGCAACTTTTCTATGACATGGAAGTGTCACTTTATGTTTATGCTTTTATACAAACAAATAAATGTGAAGCTAACTGCAACGAGCTCTTATAAAACCAGACTTTCATTCGCAGGAAGGTCGATTAAATTTACAAATTTGCTATGCTCAACTAAATTAACTAAAACCACGCCAATGGAAATTTCGTAACCTAGAGATCGTATATCTGATTTATTGCTGTAGGGTTTTTCTAAGAAGCTCTCTTGACCAATGACACATGTATTTGGAAAATACATATAAGCGAATTCAGATCAAATTTTGCAATATTGGGCAAGTCCACATACTTGCCTAATGCAACGAGTTGGACTTTGCGTAGAGAGGATAACAATGGAAGGTTGGCCATGCTTTACTTAGCATGAATCCTAATAATGTTTTGTCTTAAAGGGGTGAATGGTGTTTGTAGAAAGCCGGTCTTGGTTTCTTCGGTAAGGCATGTGTTTCGATCGCTTCCTTCAACAAATGATCTTCTCCGAAGAATTATCTCTTCCTTATATCAAAGAAGTATGAGATTTTTCCAATTAAAAGATTGCAGCTAAGTTAATGATATGATCCAAATGTATTTTAACCAAAGAATCCAATGCAAGCACAAAGCAGGTTGCAGAAAAAAATGTTCCCATAGATCTTATTTCGGGTGGAGGTAATCGACAGATAGCACTAGCCGGGCCAGAAAAAAATGTTCTATAGATCTTATCTAGTTTTAACTATCTAATCTGGAAGAAGACATTTCTGAATTAAATGGAGGTTGCAGAAATTTCTGAAAGAATAACATATGCTTAGCAAATTGTTACCTTTTTTTTACACCCATGAATCTTTGCACTGAACAATATTTGTGTAATTTTGATTTGCTATCTAATTCATCTGCAAGAAGGAACACAATAACGAAGAAAAGAAAAAACTTCCATATGATTTTCTTACCTCCTTTTCTCAAATTTGTGAAGAACAAGAAACCAGTTCCAAAAAATCCTCCCCCAATTTGCTCTATTACTTATAATCTTCGTGACACAGAGGAACTTATGGATTAGGGATTACGAACAGTGACCCTTGGAAAAGAATTCTGGAATACCAAGGATTGTGAGAGAAATTTTCAAAATCTGACTCCGAGCCCAAAAGTTGTGCTAAACAGGGTTTGTGCCATTTAACACCTCTTCTACAACCGCGTCACTTCCATCTTTGATACCAAATTATCATTCGTAGTTCCATGAACCACCTTCGAATAATCGAAGCACAAGAGAGAAGCATGCAAGTCGAATAAAAATGAATCATGAAGAAACCATATGACTAACAGTAATCAAGACAGCAGTACTGCTTAAAGATTAGCTAGACAAGACCTGAAAGAAAGAAAGTGATGGCTGAAAGACATGCTTTAAATCAAACACAAATGAGGTTTTAAAGTATAAAAAAGAGAGAATATTTGAGGCAAAAGCAAAGGGAAAAAAATAGAACTCATTAGTGACTGGTTTGCAAACCTTTTTATGTTCAAAATTTGTAAAGGCAGTGTTTGCTTGCAATTTGAGGTTCCATATGTATCATCATCACTACCATAATATATGTGGTTGAGGTGTCACCCATCATATATATGCAGTTCATAGTTTGATTGAGAGTAAAAGATAAGCAACCAAATGGAAGTTAAACTATAAAGTTTGTGTGCAATTTTCCAACTATATATGTTATGTTTAATTTTCAATCTATCATCAAAATTGCTTAAGAATTGTTAAGTTTTCTCCTAGAAATAATAAATCTATTGAAATTAAATTGGTCGTTGCAACAGCACATGCAGTTGTAGTCACATTGCTTAGAGCTCGAATCTTTA
This sequence comes from Pyrus communis, assembly GCF_041283825.1. Lineage (NCBI taxonomy): Eukaryota > Viridiplantae > Streptophyta > Magnoliopsida > Rosales > Rosaceae > Pyrus > Pyrus communis. Next base: position 28,888,683 of record NC_142567.1, read on the forward strand.
CTCCTGCCATGTAGATTAGTTTAAGGTATATTGCCAGTAGGAAATAATTTCATCAAGACAACATTATTTCTTAAAATCTCTAATATACTTTTTCATAAGCCTCTATTAAACTCGTGATCATCTAACCCATGAATTTGTGTTTTATATTGATCAAGTTGACATGTACTCTTATTTGTACATTTTTGACCAATCGAAAAGACATGTTTACATTATAATTAAATTCGTGAATGACTAGTATATTTTTTTCATTGCAAATACAAATTCTTACTCTGGACCACTGTTTCAAAAAGCGGTTTGAGTGACCACCCATGCACTAGTCAGAGGCTGGGCGCCTGACTAAGCCTAGGCGTTTAGAAAATCGATGAAAACTTCATGAGATAATTAGGTAGGATCGTAGGCGATTCAATGCTTTATTTTTTTTTAGGTTAAGAATTTGAAAAAATTTCTTTTAAAAGAACTTTAGACTTTCTTTCTTATAAAATAACTCTGAATACATATTTTATTTTATGTATTCAATCAATTGTAATACGTATTTATATGTTTTGATTGCTATATAATAAAAACTATATTAAAAAAATCCGCATAAACTCTTTTAGTCGCTCCACTAGTGTTTTTTCGAACCTTGCTCTCGACATACTCATGTTATCAAATCTAAATTGTGTTTGGTATCCAACCAAAAAATCTACAACCATATTATTGATTTTGACTTGGAAAAGAAAATCTCAGACATTACCATTGTGATTAACCGACCACTACACCTAACCTCACCACCATACTTTCCTGCCTTTTCCAAAACCGTTATTAGCACCTCGGAAAAGGGACAAAAGAGGAATTTCAGGCCAACGGAGGTAAGACCTCCCGCCAATAGGAAACCGCCACGTCGGCCTCATAATAGAACTGTCGTTGTTAAATTGCACGGGAGCGTCGCACAGGAAAAATAGCAAAACGCGACTCTCTCTCCCTTGCTGGCTCTCGCTTTCTCTCTCCTCGGGCGATCCAAAATCTGCTAGGGTTAGGGTTTTGAAAATCCCCTAATTTTGATTACTGCTTGATTTCTTTGTGTTTGGTTCAATTTTTCTGCTTTTGATCGAGGGCTTCCTTCGATCTTCGTATTCGGTTGCTGACTCTCTGATTATAATTCTTGGTTTTTTTGTGAACAGGGACTTCGTGTCCGATGCGATTCTGAGCTCGGGAATTGGTAGGTTCAATTTCAAGAGATTTGTTTTAACAGGGTAGGGTTTCTGTGTATGTGTATATATATATATATGTGTGTGTGTGTGTGCGCGCTTGTATAGCTGACCACGTTTGGGGGTTTTTTTTTCTGTTGATTTTTAGTGTTTTTAGGGTTCTCTGCAAATTTGCAATTTTGGATGTATGCATGTGTATATGTTATGTGTGCTTGTATAGCTGACCAAGTTTGGGTTTTTGTAGATTTGAAGTGTATTTTAGGGGTTCTCTGTAAATTTGGGATTTGGGGATTTTTGTGTTGATTACCCAGTTTTTGTTGATTCCAGGTGCTTTTGATGGGTTTTCTGCAAATTTGCAATTTGGGTGTGGATTATTTATTTGGATGAATGATTAGTTAAAGTTTGCGAGTCAAAGGTCTGGTATTAGGTAGATTGTAATTGCTAATTGGCCATAAATCTGGGGTTGAGTTTGAACTTTGGCACAAATCAGGTGGTCTATAATATTAGATTTTATTTTTTGTAGTAATTTCTGTCAGTTGGTTGATAGGTGTTTATGTAGCTTGACTACTATACTTGTTGGCATGACAAATGTCTGTTCGTGTATTATAATAAAGATTTCACTTCTGATTTTTATAGCTCAATTAGCGGTTTTCTATTTTTATGTCTTATTGAATTTACAAGCATATGTTCATATGATGCAAATTCAATTAGCCTTTTGCAGGTTTAACATCTTTGGATGTTGTTAGTGATATTCTACGGGTTTTCTGGATTGCAATCTAAACGTTTTCTGTTCAAAGATGAGTTGTTGTGTGCAAATTATAAAGATAATGAAACACCCTGACTTCACATTCTTTGATATTAAGTAACATGGAATCGTATGCAGTCTTAACAACTTTTTCCTTTCAAACAAAAAATTAGTATTTTCATTGCTTATATACCAGCATTAAATTACACCACGAGCATTATTTTCGTTATAAGTGGTGTGTTTGCTGAGTTTTCATGTGTTTGTTGTTTTGGTTGCGTGTGTGTGGTGGACTTGTAAGTTTTCACTCTTAATAAGCTGTTCCCCATTAATTGTTAGTTTTCAGGTGTTCTCTTTGCAGGTAAGTTAAAAAAATGGAGCACGAGGAGACTGGATGTCAAGCTGCCCCTGAAGGTCCTATTTTGTGTGTAAACAATTGTGGGTTTTTCGGAAGCGCGGCTACTATGAATATGTGTTCCAAGTGTCACAAGGATATGATGCTGAAACAGGAGCAGGCGAAGCTTGCTGCATCATCCTTTGGAAGCATAGTCAACGGAACATCAAGCATCAGTGCAAATGAGCCTGTTGTTGCGGCTGCTACTGTGGATGTTCAACCCCATCCAGTGGAGCCAAAAACTCTCTCTTCGCAACCATCATTTTCCTTTGGTTCAGGGTCGTCTGGTGAGCCAAAGCCGGAGGGCCCAAAACGTTGCAACACTTGCAACAAGCGGGTTGGATTAACAGGGTTCAATTGTCGGTGTGGTCACCTTTTTTGTGCAGTACATCGTTATTCAGACAAACATGACTGCCCTTATGATTATCGCACTGCTGGACGCGATGCTATTGCGAAAGCCAACCCTGTCGTAAAAGCTGAGAAGCTCGATAAAATCTAAGCCTGATGCGGTGAAGTTTCATTTTCGAAATTGATGCTTGTTTTCATCCACGAGATGGCTTCAGAGTTTGCAGCGGTATCTTAGCACTTGCCGTTTAATAATGTTAATACCTACGGGGGTGCCAAGGCGATCTAGGCATCTCTGCACTCTGAAGAACTCTCTATTTGTTGTGATTGGGAGAACTTTCTGTGTTGCCTCGTGTCTTTTTAAGTTGTACTCTGTGCCGGTTTGGTGGACATGGTTGGGGTTAATCTTCGTAATGTGTCCACGCGCTGTTTATATCGCATTTCTTTCTTCTATTACATGTCACTGGATCTTGTATTGTAAAGTATTGATGCGGTTTCCATGCATAAATCTATTTACCCACCCTTTCTGGTCCATCGTATTTTCATGTATATTCCTAAATATTTAGGTTTCCATATGGTTTTATCAGTTTCAGAACTCAAAATATAACCGTTTTCATAGAGAAAAAAGGGCCGAAAAAGGGAGTTAGTAACTGCAATGGAGTTTTAGCACGGTTTTTGCACTCGAGGTTTCGTGTTCAACTGCTCCCTCAAACAGGGCAATTAGAAACTTTTGGATTGTGCACAAGGATATAGATGGAACTGGGCAAGTATCCAACACAAGGGAGCACAATAGATGAACTACGTATAATGCAAAACTGATGCATTCTGTATCAAAATTTCGACAGACGAGAGATTCAGGGGTTAAAAAATAGTTCACGGTTCTGCACTCTTTCCAGCTTCTATTATTTTCTACTTTGAGAGGGTTCACAAGCCCTATGATCTAACACTATAAAAGTCCAGTCCGGGTTAGATAGAAATCCCTTTAGATTCAGCTTCAAGATACTTGCATATCCTCTCCATGACCTCTCTGCCCTTGGCACTGTTCTGCACAAACTTCTCAGCACATCGTTGTTCAACCTTTTCCGCCATCGATGCCAATGCTGATAATGGCTTGATTCGAATGCTAGTCTCCTGTCGGCATAATGTCCAGCCATTTGGGTTCTCTGGGTGGGGATCATACCTGATTTTCTCCTCCACCTCTATGAACTTTTCAAGGCTAATATTATTGGTGGTGAGTTGCATTGATCGTGCTTGCGCATCCACAACTGTTGACTCGACGCAGTGGCAGACGTCCTGGCGAACAATTTTGCGGACAAACCATGGTCCTGGCGCATGGACAGTGATAGCACGTGTGGTGTAAAGCTTTCCTGTGCTGGTATCAAGTTTGTGGTTCAGAGTGTCAACTTCAAGGATATGTGAAAGTGTGCGTTTGTTTTCAGCATCAGCAAATTTTTTCCATGATGCAGAAGTCACCCGGTCCCATGGGTGCTTGTATGTGTACTCTTGCTTGTATGCCTTCACCATCTCTTTTGTCACTTGGTGTCCTGATAAGAGAACATTATATCAGTTCCCAGAAAAAAGAGTAAGATCGTAAAATATGGTTCAACTTCTCAAACATAGTGATACATAGTAGAAAATTTCAGCTAGTGAAATATCATAAATGAAATGAGAGAGCGTAAGCTAAGAATTTAGGTTATCATAGCCAATGCACCTGACTGCAATCAATTTGACTGCACAATTTCGAATCAATGACAGTTTGGGCAGTGAATGAAGCCTGTATATAGGAGTATTCAGACCACAACAAAAAAAAAAAAATACCAATCATGCAATTGGGAAACACCAATCAAAATTAGGCTGGGACTACATGATGACAACGCTCTTAATGTGGGAGTTTCTTCAAAATTTACACCGAATTAATTTCTACTATGTGGTCATTTCTAAACCCACTAGAAAAACAGCTACCAGAGAATGTAACTACAATAACCCATTTTTGCTTGATGTTCATTCTTACGGTGACAGAAGAACAATATTCTGACACCAGAAACTTCTAAAAATATCAAATGCTAGATCAGAGATAGACTATAAAGTTAAAATTCGTATGGATTACTGGGTAGAACTATAAATACATGGATAGATGATGTCCAATGCCGTTAAATGACTAACCAACGAAAAACGACAACAAGACTTTCTGGATTGCTCCTCATCTAGACTTTTCACTAGTTAAAGGCTCCTATTTTAGGTTAATAACTCCTATTAGAATTGTTACGGCAGACACTTCGCTTACATTATGCATTCCTTTACACTCTTAATGGTAAATGATTGTAAAGCTTTTACAAATATGTGACACTTGCTCTACGCCATTATTAGACTACCATCTTCCTTGATGCACATCTCTAGAGCTAAAAGCAAATGCAGAAATACTACATAGATATGCATCAAGGAGGAATGCCAACTAACGATGCAAAAGTTGGTGCTACAATTCTTCTAAAAAAAACTATAAGAATTAAAGGATCTGAAAAGAGCAAAACAAACTTTTGATTCTGTGAAGAATGCAAGACAGAAAAAACTGAGGGTTGTACCAGAATTTCAAGACCACGATGAACATTACAAACTTGCCTACATATGGGCATCATAAGCAAATATACTACCAAGCTGAAAACTACAAGAATCAGGCAGTTATAGCTGGAGAAAAAGCAGCACCACCGGCTTTTATTCACTACAAACAAATTAATATTCTTTGCACCAGCGTCCTACTTTTAACATAACACCACGCTTTAACATTCATCGTCGAAGCAAGGTGAACATCCCACAAAATCAAATACTATCTCACCCACAAATCAAGTTTTTCCCTAGGCAAAACCATTGACCCTAATCTTAAACTCCTACGAAGAAAAGGGCAGAATTCAAAACCCAAAACCTGGTCTCAGAAAAGCTTATTAATTTCTCAAGCAACAACCTTTAGCTCCAAAGCAATTCCTAAAAACTTACCCTAATCTCAAAATTCCTCAACACTTCTTTGTAATATTAAACACAAATTAAGTCTCATGAAAAAAATATAAAGCCATCCTATTTTTTCACCACATAAACAACATATCACAGATAAAAAAAAATATTCAAATTCAGATAAAATTCACAAAGGGTCCTTCAGAATCAGAAATCTATGAACTTTTTTCACCGCAGTAACAGCTAAAAAAAGAAAAAAAAAACACAACAAATCAAGAACAGGACCAACATATACACGCATATAAAAAATTAATCAATTTGTTTCTCCTAAATCAGTACTTCCAATTTCAGTTCGAATTCACAGGAAAAAAATACATAAATCTAGCAAAAAAAGACCCAGATGAAAAAAGAAATAAAGGATGAATTAGAAGCTTTCAGCAGAGAGCTTACCTCAACGGTGAAATTAATGAAAGCCTAAACACAATATTAAATATCTATTTATCAAATTTCGACGAAGCGATTGATGGATCGCTTTTTTCTTGTGCCTGTACGAATTGCCCTCCTCTTTAAATTAATGGTTCTTCCATTTCTTGGGGAAGCGGTTAATGGATTTCTAGCATCGTAGTATTTCGCACTCCCCGCTCTAAATTTGTGGTTTTTCTATTTATTTATTTTTATCAAGAAATTGAGAGGATTTTTTTTTTTTTTTTTTTTTTTCTTTTGGAGAATATAAAAGAATTGAAAAGAAAATTTTGAGGCCCAAAAATGAAGGGCTTGTCCATTTGGACCTTTAAATGTTTGCCTGAGGCCCAATTAATTGTGTAGAAGGACCCAAAAGCCCTCTGGACATTATTACTAAAAACGACCTCGACTCAAAAGTGTTTTTATTAAGAAGCACATCGAAATTTTTAATAATAATAGTACTTCAAGTGGACTAGTTATAGGTTTATCTTCTTCTTTATTTTAGAATTAAGTATAAGTATTAGTTCTATTTTTCCTGCTTCTAATTCGTGTCTTAATGTTTTCTACCTTATCACAACTTAACCAATTTATGTTGTATGTAAATCGGCATATACAGTAGTATGGATTATAAAACTAGACTAAATCTAACAACAACTAAAATTTCAATCGAAAATAAAAAATCCTCCACATGTAATTGCTGTAGGGAAGAACCTTTATTCATGCTTTATTTACTTATGTTTTAGTTGCATAAGTGGCGTCTTCTTTCTGTATGCCAGTCCTTTCTAGGACTATATATATTATAATTTGTCTTGGTTGGGCTTGTTTTATGAATGTTATCTACAATTTGACAAAAAAAAAAAAATATCTCAAATTTGTTGACATGCATCAAGTATTAACCCTTTTTTATTTCATGTCTCTCTCCCCTCCCTTTCTGCCTCCCTCTCCACCTGCATTACGTAAAAGATAAAAAGAAAACGAAACGACTCAGGCGGGTCTAATATCGCCTTGGAAAACTCAGCTCCTTTCCAACATTCATCTTCTTCCTCTCTCCTTCATCATCTATACTATGTGCAAATCGTTGTCATCCGTCTTCATCTTGTACCTCTGTGGGCATCAGGGTCTGCTATCGCCAAAGCCTTTTGAGGGTTAGTTTTCTCTCTTACTCTAAATCTCTAATTTCTATACACAAAGGTGTATGTATGTTGGATTTGAATTTGATATGGTATTTTTTATTTTTTTTAAATTCTTGTGATGATATAAGGTCTCCACACCAACAATTGCTTAAGAATTGGAATAAAGTGCAATTGAGTGAGATTTTATCCTGAAATCAGTCTGCAATATAATTATCTCAAACAATTGTGGTAATCTATTCTATTGGTTTTGTCTTTCTAGAAATTTAGTAATATTATTGAGATTGTAGTCTGAAACCAATTCGCAATAGGGGAGTAGCAAGTGCGCTTGTAAGCCGGTACAATGTTCTTAACTAATTCTCCCGCGTGATTAATCTTTGAGCCTAATACATGGACATATGAGGCCATTAGCTTCACATGTAAGAAAATCCACTTTGATACTATTGAAAAGGTTGACGTTCCACCTAAAACAAATGGTCATTAGTAGCCGAACTTCTTATAAGCTCATGCAACGTCTCTTTATTCTTTGACGTTAGACTGATTTTTACAGCATATTCTCACGCTACACCATGCAATAATTCGGTGGAGAAGGTTAAGATATACGTATATACAATACTTGCATTTGAAATAAGGTGGAGTAAACTCAAATGGAAATTATAATGGCCTGCCGGTAACACAAGGAGAATTACATCAGCAGCTGCGCAATAGGTCTTACGCACACAAAATTTAGGGTTTCAACTTGCACCCATATCTACTGATCCTACCAAGTTTTACCACAACGGGATTAATTTATGGTCAGACTTCAATGTAAAGATCGACAAAAAAACAACAGCAAAATACTAGAACAAAATAAAAGGTCCTCCAGCTCCTTGAGTTTGCATTGAAAATCAGCTCCTGTTACTTCAAAATCACCCAAAATATAGACCCAAAAAAGGAATAGTAAACTGTCTCTAACCATCCTCAAGTCCTCCCGATCACAAAATTACTAATCTCCCCATACAAAATCTCAATGTCGACCCTCAGTCACTCCACATTGTAAAAATACCCATACGCTCCTCCATTAGGCATATCATAATCAACCTTCACAAGTGCAAGTTCTTCTGCTGAACCCAGTCCATTGTTTGCTGTTGAATTTGAAGCCAACCCAATTCCATTATTTCCTAAATACTCTCCAGCACTATAGCTCCCACTAGAGCTCCCATTGTTGTGATCCATCACACTAGAAGAACCCATGTCCATGAGACCTTGAAGCAAAGCTGGGTGTGTACTCTGAAGTCCATAATTATTATAGAATTGCTGGGTAGGCTGGTATTGCTGCTGGGTCTGGTGCAACTGAAGCTGGGTTTGGATGTAATTTTGGTATGAAGAAGGGTCATGATGGTGGGTGTACTGAGAAATGTCATGGTTTTGGAGAGTCAGTAGAGGCTGGGATTGCTGTACATTTTGATCAAAGGTTGACTGAGGCTGCAACAAAGAGTACGCTTGCAAATTACGAACGGCTGAGGTTGATGGACTGGCAGCTCCGGCAGCCGCATAGTGAAACGTGGAGCCAAGAGCCATCATTTCTTCCCGTTTTCTAGAAGATTCCAAGGCCTGAGCCTCTTTGAGACGCTTTGCTGCCCCTCCTCCAATGGGAAGAGTATTGCTTTCCAAAATGCTCTTCACGTCGTATCGATTCATGTCGAAATTGGTTACTGCGTTTAGGCCTCGGAATTTTATTGCTGCTATGTCGTAAGCTTCAGCTGCCTCCTCCTCAGTACCTATATAGAGTTCAATCGATCAAAGTCACATACCACATTTACTTCAAAAAGTATCTTACACCAAGAAGTATTACTAATGTATAAAAAAAAATACCTATCAACCAAAAATGAGGCTACTAAGTTTTCTAATTGAGCTTTGCATGAATCCCATAATCTTATATATTCTCAAGGGAATATTTATGTTATAACTATATATAATATATATACATATAGGGTAATGCCCGGGAAGCCAACAATTTAAACCATATTTTGTAAATCATACGACATGATTGTTGATAGATGGATTATCACTTAAGTGTTGGTTAACACATGCTAATTTTCTATTGATGACACATCACATTTAGTCTATGTAGTATTACTCATACATATATGTATATGGAATATATGTGTGATATAAATACAATGCAATAGTTGTATTGAATGCATGGACATACTGAAAGTTCCCAAGTATAGATCTTTGTTGCCGGCAACTCTGCCAATCCTTGCTTGCCATCGTCCGTGTTGGTGATGCCTGAACAAAGATTTTGTTTCGTGCAATGAGATAGAGGAAGAGAGACATGGAGACAAAGCGTGCCTAGCTAGCTAGTTTAGTTGTACCTTGTAACTCCGCGATACATGGACGCTCCCCTAGAAAAGCCACTACTTTTCCTGAAAGTTTAATTAATTGAAAAGAAAAGTTAAGACCTTCTAGCACAAAAGAAACAAATTCTTGAAACAGAAAAAGGTGCAAATTAGGGAAATATACATTATCTATTTCATTTACCTTCTAATAGCTGCCACAAATTCTTGTCTTGTCATGTTCTTCATCTCCTCCACCTCCTTCTCATAGTTACTGATCTGCAGCAATAGTATAAAACTACTCGAAGAGCCATATAGAATATAAACACAACTCTCGTTTTCTTTCCTTTATTTTATTTTTATCACATTGGCAACCGTTAATTCTTTTTTTTTTTTTTTTTTTTTGGCATAAATAAACTTACTGGAAAATTTGTAGTAGTAGATGTTCCCCAGTACTTTAGTGCAGCCAAGTCATAAGCCCTAGCTGCTTTATCTTCTTTGTCATAGCCACCTGTTTAAAATAAGCCAAAAAAACATTGCTTTCATAAAAAAAAAACATTCAAAACCATTAATTTTAAGAATACAGGATGTTAAATAACAAGTTGTAGCTACTTAGAATCTGTACTCACCCAAGTAGACTGGAAAAACCACGCCCGAAACAACAACGACCATGATGAAGATCAAGGAAATGATGGTCAGTGACACATTTGGGGTAAAATTATACTTTGGTGTATGTAACACAGAAAACCCTAGCGGTAGGAGAATAGGGCATAAATACCTTGGCGGCCCTTCCTGGATTGTCCTTCCCTTCTGCAACTATTATCCCAAAGATGAGCTTCATACCTTCCTGTCCACCTATGCCTGTTTTATTTATATATTAACAGATGCAAATTATTTATGTTAATGTATAAAAGGAAAGAAAGGTTCTCTTGGTCGTCTGGTACCAAGGAATGCATTGTCACTTATTCTTAGATTTGATATAAGGGTTGAAAATGGATAGAAATGTGCTTTAATATGAGCTTTTGATACAAAATCTAAGAGTGAATGGCCAGAATACCTCGATCGCCTAGTGACCAAGAAAATAAATAGAAATGTGCTTTAATATGATTTCTTTATATAAAATCTAAGAGTGAATGGCCCCAAATCCTCAATCACCTAGTGACCAAGAAAACAAGGTTCTATAAAGAAAACAAAAATGGGTGTATAAATTGACCTTGTTACACCACGATAAATCGATGTTCTTTGTCCGAATGTGTCCAAGGTCCTCCTTGGGGTAGCTTCCACGGTAGTAATGCTGGTATTGTCGGTGCTCGTTTCACATGTTGAAGAACCCTTGCCACTTCCCATTGATAGGGTCAACGATTGGAGGCTGTTGGATTTTTCTTGGAAATCAAAGTTGCTAGAATTGTCTACAACGGTGTTTTGTACAGAGACTATGTTGTTGATCGGGAATAAGTAGTCGGAGACAGAATCGTTGGCCTGAATATCGTTGAAAGCTACAAGATCTGAGTGGTTCTCGGATTTGCTCACGCCAAGAAAATCAGCCACCTTTGGAGCTTCATCGCTTCCTTGAGTATTAATCACATTCCACTCTATAAATTCACACAGTATAGAGAAGAGAGAGAGATTGAGAGAAGAAAAAGGAAAAAAAACAGACAGAAAATATGCATGAAAAGAAAAAAGAATTACCTTGGTTTTGGAAAGGGTTGTCCATGGTCTCATTTACTAACCCTAGAGAGAATTGATGAGAGTGAGAAGGGTGGAGTTGTGATGGCAAGGAAGAATTAGTAGGAGAAAGAGGAAAGGAAAGCCAGTTGTTTGAATTCATGGACCCCATTTTGCTTTGATTGAAATTCTTCCTCCAAAAACTCAAAAACCTCTCCTGCACAAGGAAATGGAAAATGTTATGATAAACATTCAAAGAAACCCAAAAACTATAGCTAGCGGTGTTCATAAGCCAGAGAGGAGAACAAGTGATATAGATGTTTACCCAGGGGACTATATATAGCTAGGGTTTGAAGGAGTGATTGGTGAAGCAGCAATTCTCTCTCTCTCTCTCTCTCTCTCTCTCTAGATTTTCATGTGTAGAGAAGAATGTAGTTTTGAGAAGATGAGAGAAGAGAGGAGGGGAGGAGGCTGAAAAGAGAAAATCTTGAGAATGATACAAGGTATACTTATATGAATTAGCATAAACTAGGTAGCTAGGGTAGGTATAGTCTTACTCTATGTGTGAAACAAACAAATTATGTAACGAGCTATATTATTATATAAAAATATGTTTGTCACCCCTTTAGCAGTGGTCATTTTAGGCTGGTCTAACTCTGACTGATATGACTCTAAACACCACATTCGAACTCTTCAGAATCAAGTATTACCACAATAGTTATATAAATATTTATTTCTAATTGTAAATAGCGTTTGCTATCTTCATCACCATAAACTAAATTAAAGAGACACGAGTGTCATACTAAACTATAAGTCGAGCTCCAATTCAGTATTTGCGCTGAGACAAACCCTAAATTCCAACTTGGAAAAGTCCAACCAAACCCTCTCTCTCTAAAATTATCTACCTTTATCTCTACCCACTAGGGCTTATTGGAACTCTCGACCTCGTTAAGTGCAACAAATGACTCCCGAAAACCCAGCATTCCCACACTCTACAAATCATCTCCCACTCTCAAAATCGACACTCTACGTAAAGTTGAACTAATTAGATTATAGATATATCTGTACAAACCCAACCGACCTCTCACTCTCTCTCTCTCTCTCTCTCTCTCTCTTCTTTTACATTTATCTACAAAGGGATATATATAAGAGAGAATTGAGATTTTTGATCAGGTGATCGAAGCCATTTTAAATCAGAAGAGAAGATCTGCCAAGATTGGGGTGCTCTCACCACCAAAGAAAACCCAATTTGTGGATCCCCGAGTCCTGCATGTGTAAAAGACGTGAGTGTACGGACATGCAATATATAAACCTAAAAAATCCGACAAATTTAATATTAAAAAGGACTTGGCTAAGGAGTAAGGATTGCTCGAGTGTTAAAAAAACTCTCACCAAACTCTCTGCTTCTTCTATTATTAAAAAAATTGGATTGATTCCGAAAAGAAAATTAAGAAAAGATTGAAGGATTTATCTCGCTAGCTAGTTTTTGGTTTCCCCAAAGAATTCTGTTGACCACCAAATTGGTTTGCGTATCCGTCAAAAGGTGGAAGCAGATATTTACTAATTAAATATCTTCTGCTAATGTCCTGTCTACAGTTAGAAGCTTGTATAGTGTTGTGCCGTCCAGTCAAGCGCCCAGCTTAAAAAAATGTTAAAGGTCTTTAAACTAATTAAAAATTATACCAACAATTAATTACCCTCCACCAGTATCATGTAGATTGTAGAGTGTACACTGCACACCCTTACTGACCAAAACATACATTCTAGTAAAAGATATACGAGATAGCAGATCTTTTTTTCTTCTGATTGAAATGACACTATAACTAAAAAAAAGGATACTATTCAGATAGGGTTGTTGTGACATGCTTTCCTAGGCATGGGTTGGGTTACAATATAAGTCTCTAGATTCAAGAATATATTAATAAAATAAAACACTTGTATAATTTGAGTGTATAATTTGAGTGAAATTGTAATACTATGTTCATGTGTCGATATTTCAAGTACACTTAAAGATTACTCATTTAACACGTTAAATAATTCTACAAGGAAAATTCTAAATTGTAGTACTTTCACTTGGCACACAAGTGACAGCCAACTATTAATGTGAGGTTTCAACAAAATGAGAAAATTCTTGAAAGCACACAAACATGCATCACCTAAAGGAACTTAATCTTTCTCTTTTTTGGGAATTTTGAAAACCTCAAGGAAACACCTGTACATTGCATGTGTGTAATTTGATAAACAAGCATGTCTACGTGTATAAGAATACAACACAACATCCTGATGCATTCATTACAGAGAGATGTATATATAGTTATCAGATAAATGTTATACGATACAAAATAAATCTCATATTATATGATAGAGAGTGAGCGAAAGGGGAAGGAGGAGGAGGAGCAAATCTGCTGCGAAGAATTTATACCTTTTCAAAACTTTTGGATTTATTTAAATTTTATATGACTTCTGGTGAATAGAGAGTCTGCTTTCTAAACCGCTGAATCAATGGTTGTCTTTTTCCAGCTGATCAACTGCATATTCAGAGAGTTTTCAGAATTCAGATTATACTATGGTTCACTAGTACTCATTCACTACTACCAAAAGTGAGAATCTTATGGCCCCAGAAATATGCTACTGGAAAAACAAAAAGAGTTGCAAAAATGAAAATAAAAACAAATACAAAGAAAATCACCTGCCATTGTTGATGATGACACAGTTCCCGCCATATTCTCCTACATAAATATATTCCTATTTGACTGAATTGCACCACAATAAGGGGGCAAAACCCCACGTCTATCGCTTTCAACTAATTAAAAAAAAAAGATAAAAAACCCTTCAACCGAAAACTGCAAAAGAAGAAATAAATCATAAAAATAAAAACCAAATTTGTATCTTCGTTTTTACATTTTACTTTGTACAAGCTAAAGTACTAACCTGAAACAAAATACAAAGAAGATCCAAATTTAATGCAATTTCAAGAAATTAACAGCGCCTCTCTCTCTGTTATCTTCTTGAAAAATGTGGAGTGGGAGGGTTAATATCAGAGAGAGAGAGAGAGACGGTGGTGCGGTGCATAACTTAGCATCAAGGCGTTTCAAATTCTGTGTGCCACGTGTCTGCTGTTTTTATGTGATTGAGACCCGTTGAGATTGAATTTAGTTGCAGCCAGGCGAGCCAATTATCCCGTTTGCATGCTTGCACAAAGATACACAAAAAACAGAAGGAGCTTTGACCATAGTATAACCACGATGCCTATGTAATCTTTTGCTTTTACTATACTGTCCTCCATTACTTAATTTGCATTTAGTGCTACATTATTTTTATTTAATTTTTAATGCTCCATTTATTTCTCTGAGAATATAAAGTTGAAACAATGATCAAGAAGATAAACCAAAGTCGAAACTTTACCTTTTTTTGTTTTCGTTTATTTCTTTCTCCTCTTCTTGTGTTTATGTGGATGCTGGATAATGGATATGAATGATGTTGGAACAGTCTTAATTTGGAGTAGTACGCTGTAGAAGTTTTATGAAAATAGCCTGCATGATCAGAAGACTTTGAAAAGGTACCAGTTGTGTCGCTCAAGAACTATCCAACAACTAAATCGATAAGCATGCATTAATGGTAAGTTTACTTATTTGTTTGGCAATTCTAATGAATCAGTGGACTAATTAGAAAAAAGAAGGAAGGTTAAAATTTGACAAAAGAAGAAATTTCTCCCACTATATATGGTGAAAAAGAAAGGGCACTGCTTTCTACATACTTATTTTTACTTCTTACGCATCATTATCAATTTTTGGTCGTCGGATCGAATGATTGAAGAAGATCAATTGTCACATCCCGGCCCGGGGCGGATCATTTCCCCGGTCCGACTCCACCACCGTAGCACGATATTGTCCGTTTTGGGCTTACCATTCCCTCACGGTTTTGTTTTTGGGAACTCACGAGTAACTTCCCAGTGGGTCACCCATCATGGGATTGCTCTAGCCCCCTTCTCGCTTAACTTCGGAGTTCCTACGGAATTCGAAGCCAGTGAGCTCCCAAAAGGCCTCGTGCTAGGTAGGGATGAGAATATACATTTAAGGATCACTCCCCTGGGCGATGTGGGATGTCACAATCCACCCCCCTTAGGGGCCCGACGTCCTCGTCAGCATACCACGGCCAGGGTTAGGCTCTGATACCAAATTGTCACATCCCCGCCCGGGGCGGATTACTACCCGGGCCCGTTCCACCACCGTAGCACGATATTGTCCGCTTTGGGCTTACCATTCCCTCACGGTTTTGTTTTTGAGAACTCACAAGCAACTTCCCAGTGGGTCACCCATCATGGGATTGCTCTAGCCCCTTTCTCGCTTAACTTCGGAGTTCCTACGAAACCTGAAACCAATGAGCTCCCAAAAGGCCTCGTGTTAGGTAAGGATGAGAATATACATTTAAGGATCACTCCCTTAGGCGATGTGGGATGTCACAATCCACCCCCCTTAGGGGCCCAACGTCCTCATCAGCACACACGCAACCAGGGTTAGGCTCTGATACCAATCGTCACATCCCGGCCCGAGGCGGATCACTTCCCCAGCCCGCTCCACCACCGTAGCACAATATTGTCCGCTTTGGGCTTACCATTCCCTCACGGTTTTGTTTTTTGGGAACTCACACGAGAACTTCCCGATGGGCCACCCATCCTGGGAATGCTCTCGTGCGAACTCGCTTAACTTCAGAGTTCCTACGGAACTCCAAGCCAGTGAGCTCCCAAAAGGCCTCGTGCTAGGTAGGGATGGGAATATACGTATAAGGATCACTCCCCTGGGCGATGTGGGATGTCACATCAATGGTCTAAAATTTATAAGGGTGTGTAAGAGATAAAAATGAGTGTATGAATAACACCATTCAAAAGAAAAATTGGCTATAGTAGAGCTGGAGGATGTGAAGATTATTCCTTTTCTTTCTGATTCTCCTTTCGCAATGAATATTATTTCACTGCGGTGATTTGATATGAGATGTACCTCGCTCCTGTCCTTTTTAAAAATAAAAATAAAAATGTTAGGAAGATCATCTATTTAAACTATATTTTGTAAATCATGTTTCTAACGCAGTTATTGACGATTGAATTATTACTTAAGTGTTGATTAACTTGTTTATTTCTTATTGGTAACACATCACATGATTTATAAATTTGATTTAAAAATTACTCTACCTAGCATGCATTACTTTTATTTTATCTTTTTCTTTTCGTTCAGGTTCTTTCTTTCATGGTGAATAACATTCCCTTACGATGATCCGACCCGTGCTCATAGATCTGAATTCCCACTCACTGCTTTTCAGTCCTCTTTCACGTCAATTCTACTCCCAATATCCTTCCTCCAATATCCCCCTATTTTTTCAAGATTTCAATCCGTCATTGATTGAGGAACTTTATAGCGATATACGCTCATAATATTTTGGTCTGTCAAGTTAAACCATGACTTAATTATATTCACTTTTAAGAGTAGTTTTGTTGTTTGAAACCAGTTCGAGTCCACAAATAATGCAATTGTTCCACCATGTTCAAGTCCACCATATGTAGACTGAAATATTCATGACTTATTTTGGTACGCCAATGACAAATATGTCAAACAACAAATGAAATATTCTAGTATTTTTTCATTGGAAAGTGAAATAAATAATATAAATTGTTATTAACATTCTAAAATTTTAATCATACATTTTTTTATATTTCAATTCCTCCTATATTTTTGTAAAATAGGCCAGGTACATTTTCTCTCTTTATTTTTGTAAAAGAGGCTAGGAGAGGAGGAAGATTTTATTAGAGAGAAATATGATTATTTAGGTGTACAACAATTCCCTAAATAATGCATTTGGAAAAGATAAAGGCTTCACTAGGATCATGCATAATAGCCAAAAAATGACATTTTTTTTATTTTGTCAATAGCCAAAGAATGACTAATAACCCAATTTTAACCATCACAGTTAAACTTCTACAAATTAATAATTTTGGTTTAATTTAGGAGAATATTAATTTACAGATTAATGATTTATTAATTTACAGATTAATTAATGATTTATTAATTTACAGATTAATTAATAACTATTTATTTTCTTGATCACAAAAAAAAAAAAAAAAAAAAAACAATACTAATTAATAACCCATTAATTTATCAATGTATTCCTTAGTTTCTTAAACATTGTATATTATGTTTAGTTTCTCGTTTTACGAATTAACAATTCTACATTGTTTAACCAAGTAAAATTCATGAATCTACTTATTTTCCCAAAAATAGATTGTGCATTGTTCAATGTATTGCATTATTCCATTTTATGAACATTTACTTAAATATAAACAAAAGTCATAGTAGCACTACACATAGGTACAACAATGTAAAGAAATCAACAATGATGGATGAAATGTGTAAAGCATTGTGTGAGTACAACAAAGATAATCCAGGTAACACTAAAAAACAATTACAACTGTGGGTGTTAGAAAAATTTAACTTGGAAGTGAGTCAAGATACAATATTAAATGCGATCAAGCGGTCTTCAGAGCATCCCTAAAAGGGGTGATGTCATTGAATAATTTTTTGTTCTAGTATGAGAAAACCACACTAGAGCTTCTTATCATGTTGAGAAAAGTTAAAGACGAGATCCAAAGTGACATCAATTTCAAGAAGAAACAAACAATGTAAGTCATTTTTAGGAAAGTCATATTCGAATTATAAGCACTATGTATCAGGAAATTATTTATTTATATGTGGGACCTATATGATTTTTGTAATGTATTATCTTATAAATTTTACGAATTATTAATTTAGCGCATTATTCTAAGTCAGGACCGCCTAAAATTTTTATTTAATCAAGGTTATTAATTCATCAGTTATTAATTATATTATCAAGGTTCTATTGTACGTAATTGTTTCCTTTAACAAGTTAAAATTAACTAGTTAACTAGTCATTTGGATCTCGTGAATGGCGAATTCGATGCCAAATTAGGTTGCCCATTGTGTGGTTTAGCCGAACTCCCATTTCCCTAATGTAAAAATATCGATGTACTCAAATTAAAAAAATAAAAATAAAAATAAATAAATAAACTAGTCATTTGGATTCGAAAATAAGCCACTATAATCAATGAAGAAAGTGTAGCTCCAAACCTTTTTTTTCTTTGGTTAAGGTCCAAATTAACATCGATTCCCAGATGTTTTGTACTTGGATCTCCGTGGGAAGCAGATAATGAAATTATGCAAGTCTCTCATTGGTATATTTTGTAAGAGCACAAATATATTGCCTTTCAATAATTTCTACAATGCATGATCAATCCAATTTGTTTGGGTTCTGCGCATGTACATGTTGTATCAAATTTTAAGACAACTTTGAAAATTTTCAAGCAGGTGCATGCATTGTTGCACCTAGATTTATAGGGATTTATGGGAGAGGTGGATAAATATTGTGGGATCCATCAACTTTACAAATTATCTTTGGATCGTTGGATTACAGTGATGATGAAATTCATGCATGCTCTACTTGGTGTGCAAAAATAGAAAAACGAAGAGTTGGACTTTGGAAGGCAGGGGCATAGTGGTGAAAGTGAACAAGTAAATAAGGTCATTTTAGGGCAAAGAAGGTCACGAGGTTCCATAGAAAATATTGAGTTTTTCCAGATGTTGGGAGGAAACGCCGGGAAAGTGCTCCTGTCGCCTCGAAATGAAGCACTTGATGAAAAGGCGAAGTATATTTTTGGGAGGCAAACCAAAGAGGACCATAACGGGAAAACAGAAAAACAAAAGATGGGCCTAACCCCAAACTAACAAAAAGCCCAACCAAATGGCTAAGGCCCAAAAACAGAAGAAACAAACAAAAAGCCAGGAAGTCCCTGCTACCACCTCTATCAGGACAGTGCATCTCAACCTGCAGAAATCCATGCCCGTCGCCAAACATCACCTATCCGATCGTATCATCCAACACCGATCTGCTCCCCGAGCACATCCATAAAGTAAGGATAACAAAAAACTGAAGGAAATCAGTTGATTATTAATAAAAGGAATCCCATGGAACACCATGAGCAACACTGCCAGATCTGGCAGACAACAAAGAGAAGGTGATAGTGTTGGGAACACCCGAGTCAGTTGAAAACACCAAAACTCGCAGCACCAATTCGAACGCAAGTGTGGCTACAAGTTGAAACGTAGATGAAGGAGGAAGAGGGATGACAGCAAGGGAAGAAGAAGAGGGCAAATCAAGATAAGGAGGAGGGGGAAAAAAGCAGCAGAGAAGGGAAAAAGAGGAGAAAACAAAGAAAGGGAAAAGTGGCAACCGACTCCAGCCGAAGCTAGAGTTGGCGCCTAAGATGGTGGTCAAGATTGAAATCCTCACCAAAAGGGGGGGAAAGAACTCTCACGGAAGGAGAGAAGCTCTCTCACGGAAGGAGAGAAAATTATTGGGTGAGAAGCCCTTTGTTTAATCGCATAAACCGGTTAGGTTTGTGTTGAAAACAACTACTTGTGTGCTTGCAATAGATAATGGAAACAAAATTATGAATCAAAATTATAGGAGATTTCATTTAAGTTAATTAATAATTTCATAATTAGTTAATGATCATCTCAATTTTAAGCACAAGTCAAGAACAACAATTTTCCTCTTTAACTCATATCAATGGAAACAATGTTTCTCTCGAACTAAGGTCAATACAACTTGCTAAACATTTTCTTCATTGACCTCTACCTTTTCTTCTTTGGTCACTCCTTAAAAGCATAAAGTGTTGAAGGACTCAATCCTAATGTTAAAAATATTTTGTGACCTCGCACAAATTATCCCTTAAAATTAAGATACGTCCAATCCAAAGTATAAAGTAATAATGCTGCCACAACAATATTCTTTGACTATTCTTATATTTCAGTCCAAAAAATGTGATGGGTTTGAGTGTTACGATTTTCTCCTCTAATGCAAAAACTTTAGATACGTATACTTATATGAGAAATGCTAAAGAGATTCTCTCAAAGAAAATTATTATTGGCATTTTAAAAATTTTATTTTGGTTTAAACTCTTTATTTAGAAAAGAAAATACATTTGTGAGCAGTGCAAAATGAGATTTTTAAAGTATCAGTAACAATATCTTAAAATTAATTGGTAATATATATAAATAATAACTCAACTCCTAATAAATATGAGAAATGCTAAGGGGACTCTCTCAAAGGAGAAAATTCTTCCTTGTGCTCGTAACACAAGTGATACACCATATGTTATTACATAAGTGATGGGAATTTTACTTTTTATGTTATTAATATTTTAACACAAAAATCTTATCACTTATATAGAGACACGTGGTGTACCATATCGTGTTCCGGTCACATTGAAAAATCTCTCGGAAATGAGACTCTTTATGGATTTTTTGCCACCTCACAGTTTAACGTCAATTTTCTTATCAACAATATAAAATATTATGCAAAAAAAACATAAAGTGTCATAAATTTCACAAAGAATTTTACTTTGATAGAATCTCCTCGACATTTCTTCTTGATAGCATAATTTATTGAGTTCGCTGATTTTCTCAGAAGAAGAATGTCAATATCATAGTTTTGAAAGCATAAAAGGTGCTGACATTACCAACTTGAGGTGATTAATGGAATTTCGAGTATCTTATGGATGGGGTATACAGTTGGAAACAACAAAAAACATATAATATCCGATCATCTGCCACCAATCTAGAATTACATATCTACAACTTATGTTTTCCACCCCTTTAGGGGTCTGCAACTCTTCTTATCCCATATAATGTGCGTGTGTATATGCCAGTTTTTGCAATAAACGTTTGCACTCCTAGATTCATGTATGGGGCCATAGGCATGCATGTTTGAACATTTATATATGGCTCTTTTACATCTGCATGTGGATCCCTAAAAGCACAATTAGCGATATTTTCTTTTTTTTATTTGTTGAAGCAATATTTATTCTTTTTATTTTTATTTTAATGAGAGTGATGAAAGATTAGGCGAGTAAAATAACTCATATGTAATAATAATTTTTTTTCAAATTAATGTTATATAGTTAGCTATAAAGATAGGATGTTGTTATTGACACTCTAAGCAAGTCATTCTACACTTGAAACTTTATGTATTTTCAAACAAAAATACACTTATAAAGAGTGCAAACTGACTCTTTCTAAAGTATCAATAACATTTCTCTTAATATATAGATTTTATGTGATAATTAACTGATATGGTGATTTCAAGAAAATCATCCATCATAAGTACTCTTGTCACATAATTTTTCCTCTTTCTTGTTTGTAACATATTGTATCGACCCCAAAATCATCGAATATCAGCCAACTAGGAAGCCTCGTGAACTCGCCAAAGGGTTCCTACTGAGGCACCCTATTGAAGCACACATAATAACCTCACAATAAGTGAGAACCATGACACATGGTTGCTTGCATAACTAATGGGAGATTTCCTCCAACTTGGAGACCAATCATGCGACAAGTGACAACACCACATTAAATGCATTCATTCTCATCTTGGTCAAGTCAAGAAATCTCCTCCAACTTTACCTCTACAAAGGGTAACTTCTACTACTTTCAAAAGGGTAATTACATTTACTATTCAACATTATATTACCACTAAACTCCCATGTGGCGCCTTAAACATACTTTGATAACTTAAGTATCAGAGGCTCTTAGGACAACCATTACCACACCGGTGCCTTTCGATACTTAATTACTTTGCCTTTGACTGGAGTGCCCTCGCAAAAGTCCTCACACCATACTTTAGATGGACTCAAGGTCTACCCGATTTTATGCATCAACATTTGGTACCGTGTATGGGAATGGACATGCAAAGCTATGTCGGTTCTCTTTCATATATAAAAGAAATATTCCTCCAGTCCACCTGATTTTGTGCATTAATATTTCTATACAAGAGAAATTGTTATATGGTAATATAATGTCACATGTTATTATTAATTCATGTATTAAATTGGAAAACTACTTATTCTTATTAAGATAGAATAAATAATTATATACACATATAAAGTGAATTTGTTACAATACGTACCGAGGGTATGGTCTCACCCAAAAGTTAATTCAAATAGTAATGGTAGAGAACCCTAGCTATATCCTCATTAATTAGAAGACATAATTTGAATACATTACTTTTAAGATTCATTCACAAATTTATTAAATCTGTTTGTTGGGAGCGTGCATTCCATACTGGGGAATTAAATAAACTTTGTATATGCTTAGGGTAATGATAGGGAGACCAAGGTCTAACAATTTGGTCTACTTAGCATTATTCATATATTTATAGATAATGCTAAAGAAACTCTTAAAGTGAAACTCTCCATGGACTCTCTATCACTTTATATTTTTGGCACAATATTTTATAATATTGATACGAGAATTGTGCAAAAACATAAATTAGCGAAGAGAGTCTTCTTAGCATTTCTTTCCTCTGCTATTAATTAAAAGGGCAGGCTTTGGGCTTCTCCTTTGTTGTATGTGTATTATTTAGAGATTCGAAATTCGCATCGTGAAACTTCTCAATGATTCAAACAACCATTCGATGCACACGTGAGCTGCCGCAACTAACAAGCGCGCAGTTGATCAAATTGTATTTCAAAAAGAAAAGGCACGCAACAGCAAATATTGGTGCATTTCATGCTTCTAATATAGATTAATTTTATGTTGACATTAATATATGAAAAGAACAGCTAATTAATGAGAGCCAGTTGCATGCCCTCGACAAGCCCTCGTAAGTTATGGGAACTTCTCAATATCGATAGCAAGTAAAAGATTAAAGATTAAAATATCATCTATTGATCTAATAGGATATCAATATATATAGCATGTGCATGACATTGTCTTGTTTTCTGCAACCTAATTAGGAGCTTATTATAATCACATGTTTAAAATAAAAGAACATTAGTAATAGTAGTATATGGTAGCTCTTGGTAAATTATTTAGGATCCTAGATTGGAGGGGGTAAGAAATCTTCTCATATTTGACTTTCTCATCGATTGATTCAACTTGAGCATATGAAATTTGTATTATATTATGGAGTAGTGACCATAATCGTTACAACTCAATTGGTAACAAGAATAGAACATACATTTCCCATTTAAGTGTTATAGATGCGACTTTGAAACAAAGACTCAAGTAAAAAGGAGTAGAGGAAGTTCTAGGAATACTTTGAAAGAGACTAGAAGAAAATATATGAAATATTTGGAGCTAATAGAAGATTTGGTGTAAAACTGAGCGCATTGACGTTTTAGAATTCATATAGCCAACCCCATTTAATAGAATAAGACTTGATTATTGTTTTTGTTGTTGTAGAACTTGTATAACCAAGAATAATGTACCAATTAACCCTTGATAATATGCTTCTTAATTATCTCTTCTGGAGAAATGGAAATGGATGAGGAAAACGCAAACCAAAATCATTACAACTTGTTTTGGGCCTCATAATAAGAATATGTTTGATATGATGGTCTTTAGCTACCAAGTTAATTTTGTGACAGAAAAAAAAAAAAAAAAGGAATTTTAATGAAACATTTATGGTATTGTTCATTTTTAACGAAAAATGACATTTTTATCTTGAAAAGTTACTCATGGTACTATTCATTTATACCTTTATTTTGTCATTTTAATTAAAACTAAAGTTTTTGATAACTTTTGGTTAGTTTTTCTCAAAAAAAAAATAGCTAGAGGTAATAGAGACGTATTGTACCCAACAATTGGGGCCAGCCTCTGAATTGTGGAAAAATAGAAGGAATTTTGGTGTTAATCATATATCACGGGAATATATGTTTTTGCTTAACAAGAACAATCCGCATCATATGAAAAACTTTCACATGTTTAATGAACTTACATTCTTTTTCCATGATAATTTATGTTGTTTTTATACAACGATTTTTTACATATAAGAGGAGGGGGATTGTTCTACACCATTCATGTGAGTCGAATCTTAAATTTACTGCTTAAAAGTAATGAAGAATACGGCTAGATTGTAGTACTAGATAGAGTGATGATTAATGCTTTACTACATATTTTGTTAGCTAGAAATCAATGAGGTTTCTTGGTCTCTTTACAAATTTTGTGCATGTTTAATCCAAAATTATAAGGATCAAGAATAAGAGAATTGTAATATTGTGAGTGTGTTACTGCCAATTAAAAATATACAAAATTGAATATCTTGCGCACCAACTTATCAAAGAGATTGTGATTTGGGTGGGGAACTGACCAAATATTGGTTCTTTTCTTTGCCTCAGAGAGATAACTTCAATAAAATTAAACAAAAAGAAAAAACAATAAGGGTCCAAATGTGTATTTCTAGACTAATAATAAAATTACAACCTATAGTACTAACCTTTCAAAAACAAAACCTCTCGATCGTTTATTAGTTTGTATTGTTTGACCACGGTTATTAGTTTTAACAAAATTAACACTTACAGTTTTATGTAGAGTTAGTAAGTTTGACCTAGGGATCACAACTCTTAGTTAAATAAAACCTGCCAAATTCGCAACCGATATAACACGAAACTTACACTGTAAATATATAACAACACATGTAAATGTAATGTAATCACAGTTGAAGAACCAACTGTGATTATATATACCTCCCAATACAACCCATTTCCAACACCAAACTCCCCAGAGCAATCTTCTCTAAAGACTAAAAAGCCAAACCCTATTATATTTTTCTCTCTAAGCCCAAAAGTAAATTACACCAACATGCCAGGGAAACGCTTGCGCTTGGTTCGTTCCTCCACAAGCTTTGACGACATGAATGTGTTCAATGAGCCGTTGCCTCCACCGAAGCTGCGGACGAAAATGAAGCCACCACGCTATCCGACGAAGATTCTCACCGAAGACGATGATGTGCCTCAGTCGGCAATTATGACATTGCCGTCGCCCTCTATGAAGGAGAACGATCAAGGACATACTGGAAATTTCCTGGATAGATGTTACTACTGTAAGAAGATCCTTGATGAGAATGACAACATTTATATGTACAGGTACGTAAGTGCAATTGTAATTGCGTCCCTGAGAGTTACTTATTCTTTTAGGATTTACTTATCTAGTTCTTTAGCTAAATGAAAATTAATGGGAACATACACATATATGCTATAGATTTTTTTTTTTTTTTTTTTTTCCAACTCTCACATATAGATTCAAACTGTGTATTTATATTTCATACTGTGGCGAAATTAGGATTTAATTTAGGGTGTTGAAACTTAAAAAGACAATTGCTTAAGCATGAGGGTAATATTCCATGCCGGCGCCACTGACCGCGTACCTGTAGCTCCGCCCCTCTCTCTCTCTCTCTCTCTCTCTCTCTCTCTCTCTCTCTCTCTACATATATATATATATATATATATATATATATTTATATCCCTAACATAGGTTCTGAGAAATGTTGAGGGAAGATTGGGTGCTTGTTTGAAACTGATGGTTGAATGATTGTTGTGTTTGGTTGCTGAGAAAATATGGGGAAATTGGTGCAACAAATGTTTTCCCTGGTATACACAATTAATACATGGAAATTAATCAAGTTTCTGCTTAAAAAAAAAGGGAGCTAAAACATAATGATAATACATAAATTGTCTACCCAAAATGTGCGTAATACTAACAAATATGATAATTATAATTTAATTAGTGAAATATTAACCTGTTGTTGATGCGCTATTGCAGTTCGTTGCGTGCATTTTGTAGCTCTGAGTGCCGTGACAGACAAATTATTGTGGACAAATTGTTATGGAAAAGGTCAGGAAGATGAACAATATGCGATGGAGTTGGAGACAGTGACTGAGTCTTCAACAAAAAAAAGAAAAGCCATAGCTATAGCGCAACTACTCCACATTTGCATGCATGTCCATCCGTTTTTTATGGGACAACCGTGCATTTTTTTCCATACAATGGTTTTTGGGATAATAAGTTCATCATTACTTAGTTCGATCTGTAATTTCCTATATATATATATATTTTTTTTAGTATGTTAGCACATATGTAATGGTCTAATTAGCTTACATGTGTGAACATTATAAGAAATCATTGTTCCCATCCAAGCTCAATAAATAAAAATATGTATATATATATATATGCGTGATATACGAACAAACTATGCAGTTATTTTTTCTTTTTTTAGATATTGTCTATGTACCGATACTAAATACAGAATATATATATATATATATATATCAATTAATTTTAATCTAGTAATATTTTTCTTCTTAATATGTATTTAAAGAGATTTAAGTTCGAATTTTCATTAGTTGTTACATGTATCATCGCTTGGAACATGTAAGAGATCAACAAGAGAAATCCTTTTTGAATATGTCGTGTGTTGTTGGTTGGGCTTTGTCAAGTGGCTTATATATTTCAGCCGAACGAGAGAGCTAGTGTGTGGCACTTATAGCCCATTTGATATAAGCCCATTGAACAAAATGTTAATTAAACAAATCTTGATGAGTTATGTCTAGGTTGGTCATTGTGTGATTTAGCCGAACTCCTTCTTCTCCTTAGTGTAAAATATATCGTTGTACTCCAAAGTCCAATTAGGAGTACATCACTTATAAAAGGAGAACCGAAGGCCCTTTTTGATGTATATATATGTTTACTTAAGAGCAGATCCACCCCACAGAAAATTGCCCAGCACCCAGTCAAATTACCAGCCCAGCACCCAGTCCACACCCTCCAGCCCGTGAAACAGCCCGGCACCCAGCCCAGGCCAGGCAGCAGCCCAGCCTAAAATGGACAGACCTAGAGGCCGGTCTGTTTGTTGGCGCGTGCACAACACGCGGGGGAGATGGCGAGTAGCCGACAGCTACTGCAGGCAGTGGGGCCCGCGGTGCAGGGCAAGTGGCTGTGTCTGTCAAAGGGCTACGTGGCCCACCTCAGAGCCGTTGGATTTCCAACGGCTATTTTTTGTAGACCGTTGGATTTCCAACGGTAAAAAAAATTTAAATTTAAGTTTTAAATTGGACCGTCCGATCACAGATCAACGGTCCACGTTTATTTGACCAAAAATTAAAAAAGAAAAAAGGCCCAACGGTCAGAAATTTGACCGTTGGCCACGTGGCAGCGTGTTGGCTATTGGATTTGATTATTTTTCAAATCCAACGGTCCAGATTAATTACAACATTAAAATTTATTAAAAATTAATTAAAAAATGTCAAATTTTTTTAAAAAAATACAGAAAAATTTTAAAAAATTAATTTTTTTTTCTATAAATACCTAACCCTCATCTTCCACCTTACACCACATTTCAATATTTTCTACACTTTCTACACTTTCTACATTTGAATATTTTGTACACTTTGAGAGAAAAAAATGACTTCGTGGAAGCTCATTGAAGATCTTAGCGGAAATCTATTCAAAAAATAGTACGTTCAGATAATGACACGTGGCGTGACGAGATTGGTTAAAAATCTTATCGACATCTTGCCTAAATTATTGTAAACAGGAAGTGACACGTGGGTTGTCGGGATTGGTTGAAAATCTTAGCGGAAATCTATTCAAAAAATAGTATGTTCGGATAATGACACGTGGCGTGACGAGATTGGTTAAAAATCCTATCCGAAATTAAAACTATTTTTTTTTTTTTTTTTATAAAAAATTTATTTAATATTTTAAATGGACTGGGTGCCAGCGCATTTTGTAGGGGTGGAGATCTTTTGTGCCAGCGCATTTTTTAGACTGGGTGCCAGCACATTTTTTTAGGGGTGGAGATGCTTTGACCTATTACTGTTCATTGGGTCTATTACTGTTCAATTAAGTGGATAAATGCGCTGGGTGCTGGCGCAAAGTGGATAGGGATGGAGTTGCTCTAAGCATATAGGGATGGTTAACAACATTGCATGTGAACCCCGTACTGTAATAAATGCATGCAGTATTACTAACCGTAATTCTTGCAAATGCATCAAGTTACAATCAATGAAATGGAAGGTGCTCACTTGAAGATGAAGCCATGATGTCTAAGATGTGATTAAGACCTTCCCTTCTCTTGGAAACATATTGGAACTCTTGCTCTCAATAGGACAAGCATTCACACTATGATCGTACCTTGTAACTTACCCAAGAAAGGGTGTCGAAACCCTTGTTATAAGGATGTAACTGCTCCACCAATCATGGTTGCAGTTACTTTCAGTTTTCCAACTCCTTAGAATTGTCCTCTACGTCATTTTGTACAATACTTATAGTTTTCTCACCTTATATTATACATTGATCAACATGTATAACATTCATTACTTTATATCTCCTTTTAGTCAAATGTTATGTCATATCTTTATTAGGTGTTTTGACTCACTTCTCACATATGAGTTCTAACAAGAACAACTTACACAATACGGGTATACCGTAGCAATGAAATAAGTACCTATGTTCAAAGAATTTACACATGTTTTTATTTTATTGGCACCAAATGCCACTGTAGCAATATACTCATATGCTATGCAAATTTTTTTCCTACAAAAGAGGGTACAATAATACTTTTGTATTAATACAAAAATCTTAGAGTAAAAAACAAGGGAGAGACGAGCACAAGCTGCACAACACATCCACGTAACTAATTTTTGGACAATGTCAAAACTTTTTGTAGCATCAAAGAAAGATTAATCATGCACGTTCAAGTTTTCATAGACTTTAGCCCGCCTTCTTGCGGATTACACAGCCAACTGACCAAGTGCATGACTGAGTTGGTATATACTTATTTAACAAGAATTAAATTGATGATAAAGTCTAAAGTTGGACTAATCAAGGGAATCAAACTTAATAGACACTACTTATTAACATGAGCTAATTTATAATGATTATAAAAAAAAAATATTTAAATATATTTAGAGTTATGTACGTAAACAAATTAAAGTATAGTTGTACATGTAGAGAGATTTTTCAATGTGTCCAAAAATATGAGGTGGTACATATATTACATGTCATTATACAAGTGGAGGGACACTTGAAACATAAAACTTATCTCCACTTATATAATGAAATGTGATGTACCATCCAGCCACACTGAAAATTTATTGTATAGGTAACGCTATAACTGATGCAATTTTTTTTTCCCGAAGTTAGAATAACTGATGCAAAATTAATTATTAGTGGTTATACTCTTAGATATATTGAGATGTAAGGTTTGGAATATGTGAATTTTATGACATACTGGATGGTTTGAACATTTGTAAACCCTACACTGCCTTTACCCTTGTTTACACTACAAAACAAAATCCTACCAATGAAACAAAATCCTTGCTTATTATGTACAGTTTGAAGTATTGTAGATTCAAATAACAAAGAAACTTATTATTTCTTTATTAGAAAGGAAATTCTAATCACTACTTATACATACATACCTACCTACCTTTCCTCCATCTTTACAGTCACCTCGGTATGTATATGTGTGTGTGTGTGTATTACAAATTGTTAATAGTGTAATATGTGTAGAGATTATCCTAGCTATTACTTAATTATCAAACTAGAGAGATTTTTCAGCTACTTGTATTATTACACTTACTGTATATACTAGGTTGTCCCGATACGCTAAAAAATTTATCATTGAACTAAAAATAATTATTAGAATGAAATCATAATGGCAATGCTTCTTTAATAATTGGGAAAAAAAAACAAAAAAGAAATTAGGAAAATATGTAATTGGGAAAATATGTACCAATATTATAAGATAACATGTAGACTCATTATTCTCTGTACTCCACTGGCAATCTCTCCTAATCGTTCGTAATGATATTCTACTTGAATTCATTCATGTTATCAACCTCCACAATAATAACCATAATAATTTTTGTAAGGAATAATAACCATAATAATTAAATACCCAAAAAAAACAAAAACGTAAAGAAAGAAAGACAAAGGCTACCAAAAGCAAAGTTAGCTAGCTCCACCCCTTTTTCCAGTAGTGAGGGTGTGGTGGCGCAGAGTGTATAGCACAAACGTACAAAAACTATCCTCTTTGTCCATCATGAAATTGCTCAAAGCATACGAGTTGGATGCAACTAGCTGCGCACAACAGATCGACTTTTGGAGAATCGGCATGCCCCATGGGTAAGCATGCAAAATAACTGTACCATATTTCAGTACTTCTCTCATCATTTTCTGACAATTGATCAAGCACAGGTCGACTATGGTCTGTGTACGTTCCAAAATCACTATCTCATCAACCGCGCGTTCGAAAATAATTGCAACACTGCTAAAAAATATTAGATACTAAAGTATATGAATAAAAGTAATCCTATGATTTTTAGTATGACCTTTAGCATGGACCTAAAAAACTGCGTTGATCACATTATTTGAATTTACGAGGCATGTGGCTTATAGCTAGGCTGCCAAAAAAAAAATAAATAAATAAAACACTCATTTTTTTCTTCAGTCAAATGGAACATTCCTGGAAGCACTAACCTAGCTAAGTTGTGCAACATTATATATGGGACGTGATTCTGTTTTTTACAGCACATTCCAAGAGATATGAATGTAAACACGAATTTCCTTGCGATGAATGAAACAAGAATACGTATACAAAGTAATATTTTTATTAATATAAAATTTTGGATTACAATCTCTGATACAAAATTTGATCCTCCGGTTCGATCTCTAGGGTTGCAAAGTGTGTGTAGAATGGTTGATCCGAGGGTTGCAATAACTTACTCTCAAACCAATGAACGCCAGAAAGGTTTGACTTGTGGTAATGGAGGAATGTCATGTGTAGTGGTGCTTGATGGTTTTTCACGAGTATGGTAAAGAATCCAGAGAGCTTTTTGAGGCTTCTGAGTGTGTAGAATGTTTGGGATTTTGAGTGTCTGAGTGTGAGACTGTTTTTTGAGGGAAGACTTTTCTGTGTCTTGGGGCCTCGTATTTATAGGCTCTCCGATTGAATGAAGCTTGATCTGGTCTTGATTTTGGACTTGACTAGTTAACGAAAGAACCAAGACTTGATTTGGACTTGATTTGTGATTTGACTTCATCAAATAAATCAATCATATTTCATCCTTAATTTAGCCATCTTGATTTGGCCAATCTCCCCCAATTTGGCTTTCATTTCATTTGTTTTAATTTAAATCAGTTAATTTGATTGATTTAAATGAAAATTAATTAAAGAATTAATAAAGATAATTCCTTACATATCGAAATTTTAATGTGTTGGTGAGTATTTATTTCACATAAATTTGCTTGTCTACAATGACACAAGAAGAAAATTGAAAACAAAATGAAAAATTGAAAAATAATAGATTTTAATGTGTTGGTGAGTATTTATTTTACAGAAATCAATGGCACAAGATGGAGAAGAATATTGAAAACAAAATGAAAAACTGAAAAATAAGAGAAAGAGTTAAATAGGAAAGTGATAGAGTTAATGAAAACAATTAATGAGATTGAAGAGAGACTAAATTTTAATTAAAAGAGTTCTAGAATTTTGTTGTCAATGCAAAACTAGAGAATGCTAAGAAGACCCGCCCCACACCTTGATTTCCGATTCAAGTAATGGTTTAAAATTTGTGTTCAAACTTGAGCTTGAAACATGTGTCATGGATCCTTCCCATATATATACACTTGTGTGTTACGTACTGTAATGTTAATTCATGCACACGCAAATAGTTAGGTAATGGTCTAGCTCTTACCAGTTCCCCGGCTTCTTACTTGTATTTTACTTTTGATTACTGAAATTAATCACAAAAAGCAATAATAGTCAAGGCACAATTAAGAATTCTTCTCTATATATATAAACACTCCACAAGGTTTTTCAAATAAAGAAAATGGGTTTCTTTTGATGGTGGAATCATGGCCGACAAGGGCATCATCAAGTATCAAAAGCCATTTTCTTTAAAGTTACATATGTTCCAAACTTTGACATGGGTGGAGGAATATAATAAGTAGTTTCTCTTATTTCCTTTCACTTTGAGCTTGGGTGGTGGAAGTTGCATTTTCTCCCACCAAATGTTGGCCGACAGGAACACATCTTATGAAACTTCAAAGGTGGAATATAAGGGAGATTTAAACAGTTCTGGGTGGGGTTATAGTGTTCTCAACATATATTGACACAAAAGATAAACCCAAAAAGAAAACAGTGAACAAAGATTTTGTGTAACCTAAAGTTGGATTACACGGGGTTGGTTTTAGGTATATATGAGGATCCTTTTCCAAAGAATTCCTTGTTTATTGTTGGCGAGGGGCTAACATCAAAACCGCATCATAATTTCTCCTTCTCTCTCACAACACAAGCAAACACCTCACCCCACACAACCCCCCCCCCCCCCCCCCCCCTTTCAGCCTAAAAGAATTGGTTAACCTTAAATAGTTTCTATATCATGGTTTGAGATCCACTTCAAATCTCTATGTCCGAAGCCCACGGAATGAAAATTCGAACCACACAATTTCAATCTTATGACCTCCATTAACCTATCTCATTCATCCACTTTACAAAAAAAATCAAAATTTGAATGGCATGGATCTCTTTCTCTCTCTCTTTTAAACTATCTAGATCTCTCGGTCCGTGAGCTCTGAAATGTATCTCATTCCCTGTATCATGCCATCATAACTGCATTGCCCCTGACATAACAATCAAAGAAATCATACACGCAGGGAATAAATTAATTAGATAATGAATTTTTACTAGGGTACTAGATAAATCTTGATTTGAATCACTGCATTTTCTTTGACTCTTGTTCGTATTTTATCCGGATCCAAATAAACAGAAATGGTAGTATAACTGATCCGCGAGCTACATATAGAGAGATTTGGAATGTATCTCATTCCCTATATCATGCCAGCATAACTGCCTTGCCCATGAAATAACTATCAGTGAAATCATACATGCATGGAATAAATTAATTAGATAATTAATTTCTACTAAACCAAAAAGAAAAATCTTATATTTCAGTTAATTTACGTGATTATAACTATTAATTACTAGTCTAATGAATTCCTCTTCTTTTGTTAGAGCAGATCTGAAAGTGCACATCATCTTCCAATTATTAGTTAGCAAGAGCTAGTTAACAATGGAAATGTGGAGAAAAAAATTATGGACTGATTTCGAATAAAACTGGTAAAAGACGAACAACCTACGGTTTCATCAACCTCTGCATACCACAAGTACTTTTTTGAACCTACATTATCCATTATGAAAAAACATTCTCGAATGATGATTTAGAAGTGAAAGGTAATAAATGATATAACAGAAATGCCACATGACATTATTCTAGTGATTGAGTTTGTTAATATAGTTAGAAGGGTATTACTATCATTGGGATATATGGTTATATAAGAGATTGTATAACTATCATTTTCTTAAGTTCAGTTGTATAGCTAGAAGATTTGGTGATAGGTTTTGTGGATGCTTTCTTGTTTGCAACATCAACCTCAAAAGTGGAACTTGTATCAAAGATGTGGGAATGAACATTCAATTATTTGATCACTTGAAGGGTAATCTTCACAATGATAGATGAGACTGATAAGCAGTGATTCCAGATGGCAATAAACGTAAGATTTTGGAGTTTCATGACAATGAAAACAATCTTGCTGTTGTCAAATATGGGGAAAATTTGATATCCAATGGCAATGAGAATTTTGGTGTTGATGGTCATGAATGTAATGAGCATTCTGATGGAGTGAATTCCTCTGTGGTGATCCCTCATATTCTGTTTAGGGATGAAATTATTGACATAGAAGTGAAGCAGGTAGGCTTTGAACAAATTGCTACAAGGTTTCTTGAGAAGAATGAGGTGCCAAATTGTATTACTAGAATATGGTGTCAATGGTTGGGGAAAATGACAGCTAGCAATGGTTTACTCAAGGTTCCTGAGCATGACTTTGTTGTCGTTACCTTCAACTACAATATTGATTTAGGTAGAAAAGGGTTACTTGATGATGTAAAGTTGCTTCTTTCATCAAGTCCTACAGAAGAAACAGAGAATGGTGAATGCAATACTAGTAAGAGAAAGAAGTTCTTTTCTGACCCCGAGGATATTAGTGAATCTCTAAGTAATCAATTTGATTCATGTGGGGAAGATTTATCTGCTTCATAGTTTTAGGTGCAACGTTGACATGGGGTTTCTGCAGTGTTTAGCTTCATAACAGTAATTGCATATATATTTACAAAAGGATTGCATGGTCCAATGTTCTTGAAGCATTGCAGACATCTTGGTCTTGTAGTTCCAGATGAGTCTCAAATACCTGGCGAGTTCAAACTTCACTTGGATACTCTAAGTTTAGTTTAAGGCGGGAGTAATAAATGATATAACAGAAATGCCACATGGCATTATTCTAGTGATTGAGTTTGTTAATATAGTTAGAAGGGTATTACTTTCATTGAGACATATGGCTATATAAGGGATTGCATAGCTATCATTTTCTTAAGTTCAGTTGTATACATTTTATCTAATCAATCAATACAATCTCTCTTGTTTCTCTCTACCAATTCTTTCTCTTCCTCTGTACCAATTTCATCTTTTGTAATGTAGTTAATATGGTATCAGAGCCGCCAGGCTCAAGCCATGGATTCTGGTGGTTCGACTTCCTATTATTTTTCATCTGTTTCTAGCTTTAGTTTCTTTCCAAATTTTCATTAGATGTTCCGATAAATTTCTGGGTGCTTTCGCAATCGTTTTATTACTTCTGGGTTGTTTTATTTTTGGGTTTCTTGTTCTGGTTCATTGGGTTTTTGGGTTTCATAAGCTTTGGTGCTTCTGTTTCACTCGCTTTACCTGAACCAGATGCATTGAAGTTGATTCTTGGTAGGTCTACTTGTGCTTGTTGTCAAACGAAAGCCGGAATAGTCTTATCAAGTGCTGCTCTTACATCCTCGAAATCAAATTTTCTTTCCTTTGCATTTTCTCTTACACTGGAAGCCGGTGTATTCTCATGAGTTGGTGGTGCGTCATCATAATCTTGTGATTCTTGTTTGCTGAAATAAGGTTTTCCTCATAATTTGGGTTCTATTTAGTTGCTTGACTCAATCGTCTCGGAATTTCTCTTTTGCGTTGATGATTGGAAAGTGGGATCTTGGACTATGTCAGGTTGTTTCTTGTATTTGTCATCTTCTTTATGCATATATGGTGTTTGTGGAATTGTTGCAGAAGATAAAGTGTGATATTTTATACATGATTAATTGTGAAGGCCATTGACATTAGTTGAAGAATGATGAAATATAGTTTCTTGATTGTTGGCCAAGATAATTTTGTGTTAATGGTTATTCAGATTATGGTCTCTTCTTGGTGTTGTTCGCATATCAGCTCTCTGTGCTCTATATCTGCCACTTTGATCTATGTTATGTTATCTGTTGTGGAGAAAATTTCTCAACTTTGTGCAGTTCACATGTTTGAAGAAATGCCCATCTCAAGT
This sequence comes from Pyrus communis, assembly GCF_041283825.1. Classification (NCBI taxonomy): domain Eukaryota; kingdom Viridiplantae; phylum Streptophyta; class Magnoliopsida; order Rosales; family Rosaceae; genus Pyrus; species Pyrus communis. Next base: position 28,924,189 of record NC_142567.1, read on the forward strand.
TGTCTTGTGAAGTTGGTGAAGACACATGTTTGTCAAGTTGTTTTGTTGTTTTTTGGATGAATTGTCTAAAGATAAACTATTGTTTCATTCAATGATTTGGTTGGATTACAAGATTTCAAGAAAGTGTCATTCTTTCTTGATGGTTAAGAAAGTATCATTCTTTCTTTGATTCCATAGAATTTGTCAAGAGTATCATTCTCTTGTTGCCTTAGAATTTGTCAAGAGTATCATTCTCTTGTTGCTTTAGAACGTGTCAAGAATGTCATTCTCTTGTTTCTTTATAATTTGTCAAGAGTGTCATTCTCTTGTTGCCTTAGCATTTGTGTCAAGAGTGTCATTCTTTTGCTGCTTAGAAGAACTTATCTGTTTTGATTTCTGGATTGCACTTGTGTCTTTCATCATGGCTTCACCAACAGGTAAAGTTGTTGTCTTGTGTGATGATAATGGAGTGAGCAGAGGTTTTGGTTTATGTCTCAACTTTTCAAGAAGCTGCAAAAGCTCTCAGTAATCTTTTGGTCAGTAGTTACAAAGGTGTCATGGGGTGCACTTATTTGATTCAGGGTTTTGGGACAGCTAGAATATTTGGTGATAGGTTTTGTGGGTGCTTTCTTGTTTGCAGCATCAGCCTCAAAAGTGGAACTTGTATAAAAAATGTGGGAATGAACATTCAATTGTTTGATCACTTGAAAGGTAATCTTCACAATGACAGATGAGACTGATAAGAAATTGGTGATTCCAGATGGCAATAAACGTAAGATTTTGGAGTCTCATGAAAATGAAAACAATCTTGCTGTTGTCAAATATGGGGAAAATTTGATATCTAATGGCAATGAGAATTTTGGTGCAGATGGTCATGAATGTAATGAGCATTCTGATGCAGTGAATTCCTCTGTAGTGATCCCTCATATTCTGTTTAGGGATGAAATTACTGACATAGAAGTGAAATAGTTAGGCTTCAAATTGTATTACTAGAATATGGTGTCAATGGTTGGGGAAATTGACAGCTAGCAATGGTTTACTCAAGGTTCCTGAGCATGACTTTGTTGTCGTTACCTTCAGCTACAATATTGATTTAGGTAGAAAAGAGTTACTTGATTATGTAAAGTTGCTTCTTTCATCCAGTCCTACTGAAGAAATAGAGAATGGTGAATGCAGCAGCAGTAAGAGAAAGAAGTTCTTCTTTGACCCCGTGGATATTAGTGAATCTCTAAGTAATCAGTTTGATTCATGTGGGCAAGATTCATCTACTTCGTAGTTTTAGGTGCAGCGTTGACATGGGGTTTCTGCAGTGTTTAGCTTCATAACAGTAATTGCAGATATATTTACAAAAGGATTGCACAGTCCAATGTTCTTGAAGCATTGCAAACATCTTGGTCTTGTAGTTCCAGATGAGTCTCAAATACCTGGCGAGTTCAAACTTCACTTGGATATTGCAAGTTTAGTTTAAGGGGGAGTAATAAATGATATAACAGAAATGCCACATCGCATTATTCTAGTGATTGATTGAGTTTATTGAGATATATGGCTATATAAGGAATTGTATAACTATCATTTTCTTAAGTTCAGTTGTATACATTTTCTCTAATCAATCAATACAATCTCTCTTATTTCACTCTACCAATTCTTTCTCTTCCTCTGTACCAATTTCATCTTTTGCAATGTAGTTAATAAAAGGCTTGTATACTTGCATATGAATAGAATGTTGGATGAAGATGAACATGTTAAAGCTGATTGCCAATTGAACACATGTATATGATAAATTTTCTAGGCCCAGCATGGTCTACCACCAACAACATCATCATTTTTGTCCCAACTTTTTATCACATAATGTTTCGATGATATTAGGAGTAGAAACTCTCATATATATTAATTATATATTATTTTGTTATATGACAAATGTGTGATTTTATTCTGAACAATATGATTATTGGATAGAAGAGTTTGGAGTCATCTGGCGATGAAATATCGAAACTGGGATCCGTAAGCATGATATAAACACCATTTAAGATGTTACGGTAACAAAGTACGCAAGTCCCTTTAATCTCCCACATTAGAATTAGCATGAAACAAGTGATACGTGAGATTAATATTCTTGCACCCTATAAATCAGCAATAATATAATAAATCGAGTCAATCTTTCGAATGTTGAGATCGTAAGATCAATGCCTTAAGTTACAAGTCATGCCAAATTTCCCTCTATTTTTTTAACTAGACTTCCTTTTTTATATCATTTGAAGAGGTTGACCCCAAAAAAATGGAGCGAACAGACTTCTTTGTTTACACGCCTTTAGAGTTTAGTTGTGTATATATAGTTGGGATGATTATTTCTTACTAGCTAGTAACTCTTGGTCTTCGTATAGGTATATATCATGTCCAATATGTATAATTCATTGATACACACGGTATGTTTTTCTATCCGTTTGAGGTATTGTTTGGACCCAAAATTACACAATCGGTCTGAATGATCGAGGCTATTGAGTGAATGAAGTTTGAAGCCATTAGGTGTCTAAGTCAAGATAATTTTAGTTATTGTTAAGGAATAATGTTGTGATTTTTATCATAATAATTATCTCTTAATAATATATTGAATTATCTAGAGCACAGTTGGGTGATAAAGTCATGGTGATCTGATACGATGCCGTGTGAATTAATACTAGTGCAATCTCGTGGATAGATGGTATGATTATCATGAATGAAGTTAGGAGTATGGCAGATTATCTTCCATGCATTTATACAAATACAATGGAGATAAAGATGAGATCGTATTATCATTGGAATTTGATCAAAGTTAGTTGGCTTAGATAAAGATGATCTGTTAACCATTGTTGATTGGTCAACAAGGTGGAGGAAATTGGGTTACTCATCCAGCACGGGGTAACTTGCCTAGATAATTAGCCAATAAAGGTGCTGTTTATTTTATGAACCCATGCACGTGGAAATATGGGATAAAAGATGGCATATGCCATTTTATCCCGTTGTGATTTCACCTAATGGCGCGATAATTGAGATTGGGATAAAAGTATAAGAAATGACTCTTGGATTTCTCATTTCTTAATGAATAAGAAATTACAATCAGTTTATATATACATGTGAGAAAATAGCTTAGTAACTAATTAAACCTGATTAACTAACTAATCTAGGATTAGTTACATGGACAGCTGTAACAAACTAGAAAGTAAAATACACCAGACTATACATGTGTTATAGGTGCCTTATTACACCCCTTCAAGCTGAACGGAGGAGGGCCGAGGCAAAGCTTGGAACGAAGGAGTTGAAACCGAGCTTTAGAAAGAGATTTAGTGTGGATATCAGCAAGCTGGGACTGAGTATTGAGATAGTGCACCTGAAGCAGCTTGGCAAGAACAAGTTCACGTATGTAATGATAATCAATTTCCACGTGTTTGGTACGAGCATGAAAGACGGGATTTGAGGCCAGAGAAATAGCAGAAACATTGTCACACCAAAGAGTAGGAATAGTAGTGAGAGGAAGAGCAACATCTCTGAAAATCTTACAAATCCAGGTGAGTTCAGCTGCTGTGTGGGCAAGGGAGCGATATTCGGCCTCTGTAGAAGATCGAGCAACTGTATGTTGCTTCTTGGCGCTCCAACTAATCAAGTTGCGACCCAAAAATATACAATATCCACTGGTGGACCTGCGATCAAACACACAACCTGCCCAATCGGCATCAGAGTAAGCAGTAAGATGCAAGGGACCCTTCTTAAACCACATGCCTTGATCAAATGTGCCTTTTAAGAACCGTAAGATCCGTTTAACTGCCTGAAAGTGGGAATCGCGTGGACAGTGAAGGAATTGACAGACTTGATTCACGGCAAAGGAAAGATCCGGGCGTGTCCAAGTGAGATACTGTAAAGCCCCAACGATAGACCTGTAGTCTTTAGGATCAGCCAAAGGATCACCAACATGATCAAGCTTCTGAGATCCGAGAGGAGTAGAACAGGGCTTACAACCTGCCATGTTGGTCTTGACTAAGAGATCTAAAGCATATTTGCTTTGAGACAGGAAAATACCCTCAGCAGATCTGTGAACTTCGAGGCCAAGAAAATAGTGCAAGGGACCCAAATCCTTAACAGGAAATAAGGAACGAAGTTGCTGAATAAACTGTTGACACAGAGATGTATTGGGACCAGTCACGAGGATATCGTCCACATAGACAAGAACAAGGACAGGGGAAGGTTGAAGCTTCACAAACAGATAGCAATCAGAGGTTGAGTTTGTAAAACCAAGAGAGATCAAAGCTTGAAACAGCCTGTCATACCATGCCCGAGGGGCTTGCTTTAAGCCATAGAGGGATTTGTGAAGTTTACAAACAGATGAGGGTTGTAAAGGATCAATGAAACCGGGGGGTTGCTGCATAAACACATCCTCTTGAAGATTGCCATGGAGAAAAACATTGCTGATATCCAGTTGGTGTAAAAACCAATCATATTGCACTGCCAGTGTAAGAAGAATACGAATAGTAACCGGTTTAGCAACCGGACTGAAAGTCTCCTGGAAATCAGTACCCTCTTGTTGATGGAAGCCCTTAGCAACAAGATGGGCTTTGTACCGATCAATAGAACCATCAGGTTTCCGTTTGATCCGGAAAACCCATTTGCAGCCGACCAAGTTTTGATTGGGAGAGGAAGGGACAAGAGTCTAGGTGCCGGTGGATTGGAGGGCTTGAAATTCTTCAAGCATGGCTTTATGCCAATGATCATACTTGGAGGCTTGCAAATAAGTAGTAGGCACAAATGAACTAGGATCGATAGGGTGTTTGGTAGCTGCGAGCACTCGAGGCTTGAAGATGCCAGCTTTAGATCTGGTGAGCATGGGATGATTGTTGGCTGGAACTGAAACAATGGGAGAAGGAGCAGGAGAGGGCTCGGGAGATGAAGAAGAAGTGGGATGGGGCTGGGGAGAGGGAGATGGAGAGGCAGTAGATGGAGGAGGGGTGTCGCGAGGGCCTGAAGAGAACAGTGAAGAAGATGTGGTGGCATGAAGGCTGGACTGAGGAAATGGCAGGGAGAACTCAGGTGACAGAGAGAGAGGGACAGAGGAAGAACTCTGTGAAGAACCATGGTGAAGAAAAGAGGAATCATGAAAAGGAAAATGATCTTCATTGAAGAGAACATGCCGGGAAATATAGACACGATTAGAAGATACATCGAGACACCGATAACCTTTGTGTTGCAGGCTATAACCAAGAAACACACAAGGCTTGCTTTTACCATCCAATTTGGATTGCAGATAGGGCTTGAGCCAAGGGTAGCAACAACAACCAAACACTTTTAACTTGGAATAATCAGGAGGCTTATTAAAAAAAAGTTCCCATGGAGACTGAGAAGATCCAGAAATAGGCATGCGATTTATAAGATACAGGGCAGTAGAAAAGGCTTCGACCCAAAACTGGTGAGGAACTTTAGAAGCAACAAGAAGTGTCTGTGCAGTCTCAGTAAGATGTCGATGCTTGCGTTCCACATACCCATTTTGCTCAGGAGTGTGTGGACAACTAAATTGATGAGAAATACCATGTTGAAGCAAGAAAGAAGAGAAAGTAGAACCAGTGAACTCACCCCCTGAGTCTGTGCGAAAGATCTTGATTTTATTTCCAAGTAAGTTTTCAACATAAGCTTTGAACATTACAAAAGTAGAGAAGACTTCGGACTTGCATTTTAAAGGAAACAGCTAACTGTATTTGCTATACTCATCTACAAAGAGAACATAGTACTAATAGCCACTAACAGATGAAACTGGACAGGGACCCCAGACATCACCATGAATTAAGTGCAACCTATCTGAGACAGTAGTAGTACTAGAAGAAAATGGGAGCTTGTGATGTTTACCAATTGCACAGTCTGCACAAAAAAAAACTGAATAGAAGCTGAAGTATGAGGAACAAGCTTATTAGTACGTAAGATCCTTCTGAAAATAGCTGTGGAAGAATGACCAAGGCGTTTATGCCATTGTTGTAACGAAGCTTGAGTGCTAACAAGTGCAGAATAGGAAGCTTGAAAAGGCTGGCCTTGCAGAGGATAGAAGCCATCCCTAACTGGGCCGCGAAAAAGCATCTTCCCAGTGGAACGGTCTTGATGACAGAACCATCAGAATCAAGGGTTAAAGAGCAATAATTGTCTCGAAGAAATTGATATACAGAGAGCAAATTGAACTTCATCAGTGGCACATGAAGAACATTATGTAACCGAAAAGCAGCATGTGGTGTTTGGAGAATAGAAGAACCTGTATGGTGAATTGGCATACCTTGGCCATCACCATCATAAACCTTGTCTTCACCAGAATACGAAATGGGAGAAGATATTGCAGAGATATCATTGGTGACATGCGCAGTAGCACCAGAGTCCATAAGCCAGGTAGGCTGAGAAGAAGAAGCAGTAGTGGCACACATAGCAGCAAGCTTGGCAGGGGGAATCTTTCCAACAAAAGCATGGTTCATCCGAGCATAGCAGTCAAGAGCCTCATGATCTGAAGAATTGCATATTTGACAAGGAGATCGATGGCCAGAAGAACGATTGAATCCACCAGAGTTGCGATTGAAATTACCAGAATTATGATAAAAAGAACCATTTCCAGGGCCAGAGTTGGGATAATTGCCACGATAGTGGCCACGACCTCGATTGTTTTTCTGAAAATTGCTTCGACCACGATTATTACGCTGGAAATTATTGCGAGTGCTATATGTGGAATGTTGAGGAGCATATGCCTGTGAGGGAGGAGGCGTAGGTAAAAGACCTTGCTGAAGAGATGAAGTGTGAGCAGCAAAGGCTTGAAATGGTTCAGTGAGAGACGAGGACGGAGCTTTCTTCTTGCGATGCATGAAAAGCTCTTTGTTCAGAAGTAATCCATGAAGTTCATCTAAGGAAGAAGATGAAATTCGAAACAGAATCGAATCAATGAAAGATTCGTAATCATCAGAGAGTCCATTTAGGGTAACAGCGATGAGATCTGGTTCCGACACCAGTGCACCGGCAGCCATAAGAGCATCAGAGATGCTTTTGATACATTGCAGATAATCAGAAATTGACAAATCTTCTTTCTGAACCGCATGAAGACGCGATCGGAGCTGGTGAATGTGCGCCGCCGAGACTCCGCCAAAATGTTGTTCCAGAATCTGCCATAATTCGCGAGACGAGGTGACGCCAACAGTGAATGGAATAAGATCTTCAGAGAGAGTGGAGTTCAGCCAGATGAGGATATTTTGATCCTTTTCAAACCAGATCTCGAAATCAGGGTTAGGAACTGCAGTACTTGTACCAGATTGATTGAGAAGAAAAGGCGGTGGGCAAGTCTCCGAGCCATCGATGATACCTGTAAGCTTGTAACGCCGGAAAATTGGAGCAAAAAGAGCCTTCCAGACGAGATAATTGTCCTTCTTAAGCTTTGTAGGAACCATACAACTGATGTTTTGGATGGAAATTGAAGAAATCGAAGAATTAGGGTTTATCGGAGTGGGATTTGATGAAAGAGGAGAGGGATTCTGAGCAAAAACTTCTGGATTTGCAGGCGAAGAAGTAGAAGACGCCATTGTCGATCAAGATTGTGCAAAGAAAGACAAGATTTGGGAGGAGAAGGCAAAGATTGCAGAGGAAGCTAGGATCGGTGCGTGAGCAGAGAGGCGAGTGATACCATATAAGAAATGACTCTTGGATTTCTCATTTCTTAATGAATAAGAAATTACAATCAGTTTATATATACATGTGAGAAAATAGCTTAGTAACTAATTAAACCTGATTAACTAACTAATCTAGGATTAGTTACATGGACAGCTGTAACAAACTAGAAAGTAAAATACACCAGACTATACATGTGCTATAGGTGCCTTATTAAAAAGATGGTTGTGATTTAATCAAAGATGGTTGGATGTTCACGGCTTGGATTCTACAACACGTCTAAGAGTTTAAGTTGCAATTGAATTCTACAAATACCATTAGGTTGTGAGCAGAGACTTCACTATAAATACAAGAGGTCGTGCAACATGGAAGAGACCTCCAATTCAACACACAACTGCCCTGCGCAAAACCTCTCAAACATCTTAAGATTTTTTTATTTTCTTTTTTTTCGCCGACACATCTTTAGTTTGGATAAACAGTACTGTGAAGGCAACCGGCGAACATCTTCAGTTTGGATAAACAACACTGTTGCCGTAGAATCAGCCGTTCCCGAAGCACCTTCAGTTTGGATAAACAGCACTGCGTCGAGATCGACTGTTTATCTATCCAAGTCTCGGTCGAGAAGGATTTTCAAATCCTTATTGGCAGAGGTCATCTCATTAGCCTTCTCGGCGAAGTGAGGTGTTACCAGGTTACTACATTCGGCACCCGGAGAGCCGAATTTGATATTGAACTTCGTAAAACTAGCAGCCTTGTCTTCAGGCTCGAGAATCCAAAGGCCGAGATTTGTTCCTTCCTCGGCCGCAATCGCAAGATAAAGAAGTCAACAACGTGCTCAACGCAACATCAACAAATTTTACTCCTCGGCCAAGCTCGGCTGACGAGTTGGCACGCCCCGCATTCAACCGAAGGACGTAGTTAGCTTATTAGTTACTCGGCCTGCGCGCCACGTAGGCTTTGTAATTTTTAGGGTCAACAGGTATCCAAACACACATCCTAAGATAAGATTCGTCTTTTGTACATGGTTGAATAGTGTCCTTATCCGAAGATACAACAACTCGTAGAGGTCTCGAGTCCATTGAGCTGAAGTATATAATAGCTAGTCATCAACTTCCCATCATCACTGTCATTAGCCTCATCAGTCCAATAATGGTCAAATATTTAAAACCCTAAATTATAAAGTCCTTAATCAATAGTAAAAATAATTAAATTGCATGTTAAAGAAAGTTGAGGTTCCATAAAAAACTAATTGGGAATATGAAAAGTGGTTCAACTTACTTATAAACTCATGTAAGGTCCCTCCTCCCATTAATGTAGGATTCATTCTCAACTCACTCCTCGCGTGTGGCAAATTTTCAAGCCTAACAAGTGAACAACACAAAATGTCACACGTAGACAACACAAACGGGATGACGTAAAGCACGTATGGTCTTTGGGTTTCACACGTGGAACAACCTACTTTGGTACCATGAAGAAAGTTGAGGTTTATTATAAAACCAATTGGCAATATGAAGAGTACCCAACTTACTTATAAGCCTATGCAAGTTCTCTCCTCCCATCAACATGGGAATCATTCTCAACATATGCAACCTCCAAATCTATATAAAAGTAAATATACTTTAATATTATTTGTCACCAAAATTTCGATAGTTTTTTTTTTATCTTACGCATAATTTCGAGCATGTTTACATACTTGAAATCAGATAAGTCATAAATCAAAATTATACGTATTGTTCAATTGTGAGATAAACTACATTTGTTAAGTGATATGATACATGATTATTGGTGATTATGAGAAAACTAATTGTAACTGTACGCCTAACTTATCTTTTAATTCCTTATGTGTCAATAAACATAGAATGTTAGGTATTGAACTAATATTGATACCTTGCATAATCATTTTTGATAAGTACTAAGGATAGAGCTATTCACTTACCCATTTTTATTTTCTACACACCCTTGTTAATTTTTTTTTCATTGATATTTTAAAATTCATTCAATCCGACGACCAAAAATTAAAAAGGTGTATGAAAAGTAAAAATAGGTATATGAATAACTCTCCGGTTCATCCAACTCCCTCTTAGATTGATATATATTCTTTCCCTCACCCAAAGGTAAATACCTTTTTAATACAACCGTCGGTGAAAGTAAACACACATAAACACATACACATTGTCCCTATCTACATATCGTGCGCATTGTCTCTCTATGTCCTTATATTATGTGACACTCCTAATTAAGAACATCAAATTCAAGGCCCCGCAAAGAAATATGAGCAACATAAAAGACAAGGGCATAGCTTGACTTGTGATTAATATAGCCAAAGTTCAGGAAGAGTAGTCCTTAATACATGCACCCAACGTTAATGCGACATACGACATTTCCCTAAATTTGATCAAACTTACTCTGAGCAAATTATTCACCGTCGGCTAACTAATTAATAAAGGTCTTCATCTTATCTAATATTAATTGGTTGTGTAGCACACATGTTCACTTTAATTAAAAATGAAAATAACACAATTTAAAGAGAGAATAAATTTTTTAAATCAAGTAGAGTTTAATCTTGATGAATTTAATAAAGAAGATAATATATCTACTGTCTATACATAAAATAATATTATATATAACTCAAGCGCTATTCAGTTAGTAACTTATATGAAGTTAACCACTCTTATGGTCTCCCATATAATATTGGGTTTTTATCACCAATTGGTCCCTGAGATTGGCCAAACTCATCATTTTAGTCCCTCACTTTCAAAATCAATCAATGTCGTCCCTGTCATTCACCACCGCACATCAATTTGGTCCTTTCATTTGGATTCCGTCAACTATTTCTGTTAGTTTGCATGTGGGACCCACAAATCCAATAAAATGGTGACATGTGGATTATACAAAAGAAGGTTTTTAACCCAAATGGTTCCTGACATTGATCAAACTCTTCATTTTGGTCCCTGAGTTTCAAAAATCAATAAATTTAGTCCCTGACTTTCACTACCGCACATCAAATTAGTCATTCCGTTAACATTTCGTCAATATATTTTGTTAGTGTAATAATATAGTCTCACTGGTCTAATCATATGGCGCCACATGGATTAACTGTAATTTTTTTTTTTTAAGATTTAAAACTAAAAGTACTATAAGAAATTAAAAACAAAAACTAAAAAAAAATAAATAAATAAAAAGAAGATATTATCTTCTTCATCTAGGTATGCTCAAAAGAAAAGGAAGGCACCATGACACCACTAAAGCTCTTGTCCTCCGTGAATTCACTTCTCATTCTCTGTTGGTTATAATCCTATCAAATTTGAATTGAATTTGGATTCAATTTTTATCGAATTTAGATTGAATCTTATTTTCCAATTGGAATTGTGGGATGCGAGAGAAATGTCAACGCAAAATACTCGTTGGTTGGTTCACTCTAAAAAAAATTAGTTTCTTATAGTTAATCCACGTGTCACCATTTTATTTGATTTGTGGATTCCACATACAAACTAACTAAATAATTGACGGAATTTAAACGGAATGACCAAATTGATGCGTGGTAGTGAATATTTATATAGTCTAAATTAATTATGAGATTTCCAAATTGAGTGAAACTTTTGCAAGAATGATCTAAGAATAAGGACCTAAGAACTGAGCTGTTCAAATCATGAGATTGCTTTGTAAAAAAAATGTATAGATAATTAGTTCATGCTGTATTATAAGTTATTAACTAGCGCTTGCGCTCTCCTCCGTAAATAAAGTATAAAGAATGTATTATTTCAAAAATTAATGCAATGAGTAAGAGAATAGGAACTAGGAAGGTGGCGACCGAGGACATTCCAACAACAAACCCTAGAAGCTTATAAATAATAGAGTGCACGTTGAGAATTTGCCTTAGATCGTGGCAGCTCCCATGTGAGAACCGTACGTACAAACAATTTTCTTTGTCATTTCGTTTGGCTCTATGCATTTTTTTTGTTATGTCTTACACGTGTGTCCTCATTTCTTTTGCTTTCTAGGGGAAAAGCTCCCATCCACTTTAACCAACTCATTACACTAAGACCTCTAAATTTGGTAGAATAATTATATTTGTAATGGTACAAGCACCAAGTGCAATTATTTGTATATAAATACAGCCGAAATTAGTTGATATTTGGTACCTAAGTTGGCCCCCTTTGGAATCCTACGTAATATGTAGAAATCTACGTGCAAAGCATGACCTAATTATAAAAAGATCGTTTCAAAATAATTTGTATATTTATGGACTGAAAAAAAAAAAAATTTGTTTCACAATTAGTAATTTAAGTTGCGGTGTCTAATGCATGAGGTAAGTTATGTAACTTACGTTAGAACAACATTACACGCGTGATAAAGATGAATAAAACGTGATCTATGTAACTTACGTTAGAACAACATTACACGCGTGATAAAGATGAATAAAACGTGATCAATGCACTACTGATACAACTTTCATGCCAAACGTGATACGAATGTTGATCCCGTGATGTGCTATGAAACGAGCCAAATTAACCAACACGAGCATAACACTTCTATTTTAAACTTGAAATTATTTATCTTATGTCAAGCACTATGATATCTTATTTGTTGATTCCCTTCAAAATATTTCCATACATTTTCATTAACGAATAAATAAATATTGATACAGGTATTTATACATGGGCTGTGCTAGCTATCTACACACTTCTTTTTACTTCACACACACTCCTCTCAATTTTTTTTCATTGGATAAAAAAAAATTGAAGAAGATCAAATGAAGAAAATTAACAAGGAATGTGTGAGCCCTTATACATATCTACTACACTATATTTCCATAGCTACTACATTACCAAAGTCATGAAGAGTTGGTGCGAAGTTGCTACAATTAATTTGTTAATTTAGTAACAAATTTAAGAACCACCATATTGAATCAACAAAAAGAAACTTGCAGATTTATAAAGCAATGGATGAACAGAAAAATGCGATGCTTTTAGAAAAGAAAAAAGTTGAGTCTTATAGGTTACTATAGAGTTGGATTCTTTTTTCTTTTTGGTGAGAACTATAGCTGGATTCTCTCCTTATTTTGTTCTCACTTAACTTTTGATGAAGGCATATTACTTACAAATCTGCAAGGGCTCGTTTGATAGAGATCATTGATTTGGGTATATGACTATTTACTATATAGAAAGCATTTTAACAGAATAAATGAATGACAAATTTCTTATTTTTGTCCAAGTTGAAGGTTACTCATAAATAAAAAATATCTTACAATCCCAACAAAAATGGTAGGATTAAAAGGGAAAGCTATTATTCACTAGTAACCTTTAACTTGGACAGAGTAAAAATTTGTGAATCATTATTTTCTTTAAAATATCTTTTATACAGTGATTATTCTTTAAAAATAATTTGGATAAAGTAAGAACTTTGTGAATCCTCTTGATCAAACGAGATCTAAGATTTTTCTTCTGTATTTTCACGTCTACTATTAAACCCTAAAATACAAATAAGAATTATTAGATTTGTAACTCCATGCAATGCATGCAAAAACTCACTAATTACTATTTTCGACATAAAAAAGACTAAGCATTGCATTTGAACCGCAGAAGTGGTCAAATTGAAAGTTAAGCATAATACTATACAGCTGATTTTGTAAGACAAATATAGAATTTTACTCAACAAATCTGCATTGAAATTCTTTTAAAAGTCGTAGGTATAAGTGTATAACTGCGTGTAAACTCACTGCGCATGTTATTTATAGATTTTTTTTTTTTCAAATCAAGTGATTCTTTTTTATTTACAGAGATTTGAAAATAAAAAATTGAACTTGAGACATCGAATGTAAAAGTGGATATTTTAGTTAAATTAAGAGGAAAAAATTAAATTTTTAGTGTACAGACATCTCACTCTGCGCTCTAACCAGCTTGACTACATCCTTATCTGCATACTATTTTAATCTCTGGACTAGAAAAACACAAAAAAGAACTAAAACTAAAAATTAAAAATACACACAGATACATCAACCAATCAATCACTACCCAAAAATACGCGCATAACAACGAAAGAAAAAAAGAAAAAGAAACCAAAACCAAAAGAAACGAAGCACGCATCATCTCCTTCCCTCCTTATATAAGCCAAAAACCAACGCTCTCAACCATCTCTCTCTCTTTCCTCTCTCTCTCTCTCTCTCTCTCTCTAGAACCAGCCATGGACGACTCGCCCCTACCTACCGAAACCTCGCCGGAGCTCGATCTCGAAAACCTCAGGGCCCTCAAAGTCTTAGGCAAGGGAGCAATGGGCACCGTTTTCTTAGTCCACGACCCGTCATCTGATCCCTCCGCCCGCCGCCCGTTCGCTCTCAAAGTCGTTGACAAGTCCGCGCTCCGCTCCAAGCTTGACGCCGAGCGCCGCGCCCGTTGGGAAATACAGGTCCTGACCCGACTATCCGCCCCGATCCCGCACCCGTTTCTACCCTCCATCATGGGGTCCTTCGAGTCCGACGAGTTCATGGGATGGGCCGTCCCTTACTGTTCCGGCGGCGACCTTAACGTCCTCCGGTACCGGCAAAACGACCGCGTTTTTTCCCCCGCCGTAATCCGATTTTACTTGGCGGAGATCGTTTGCGCGCTCGACCACCTCCATAGCATGGGAATCGCCTACCGAGATTTAAAGCCCGAAAATGTCCTCATCCAGCAATCCGGTCACGTGACACTCACAGACTTCGACCTCTCGATTAGCCTCAAGCACCGGACCGCCAAGCCCAGCGACTCCGTTCCGGAAAACGACGTCCCGGAGATTCGCCGCAAACACCGGCGGAACTTGACACGTTGGATCACGATTATGAACGACAATCACAAGAACGGCGGTAGTGGGAAGGGGTTGAAGAAGGCCAAGTCGGCCCGAGTCAGCCCGATGAGTCGACGGAAGCTGAGTTTCTCGGACGGCGAACGCGCGAACTCGTTTGTCGGAACGGAAGAGTACGTGTCCCCCGAGGTGGTGCGCGGGGAGGGCCACGAGTTCGCCGTTGACTGGTGGGCCCTCGGAATTCTAACTTACGAGGCGTTGTACGGCACGACGCCGTTCAAGGGGAAGAATCGGAAGGAGACATTTGGGAACGTCCTGACGAAGACGCCTGAGTTTATCGGGAAGCGGACGGCGCTAACGGACTTGATCGAGCGGCTGTTAAACAAGGACCCGATCAAGAGGCTAGGGTACCACCGGGGCGCGTGCGAGATCAAGGAGCACGAGTTCTTTCGCGGGGTCCGGTGGGAACTGCTGACTGAGGTTTCGCGGCCACCGTGCATTCCGTCGCGGGAGGATGGTGATGTAGCGGAGAAAGCAACGGCTGGAGGGGGAGTGAGCGTGAGGGAGTATTTTCAAAAGTTACGGTCTCCCCCGTCCGTGCCGCCGTCGCCGGATTATCAACTAACGGAGTTCTGACGCACTTGCGTGAGTTTGCATGTGTAAGAAACACGGTAACTAAAAAAAGTGTATCCTCTTTGTATAGTATAACGGTAGATGCCCGTAACTTTAAATAGCAATAGATTATAGTTAGCTATAGATTCCAATAAAAAAAAAAAAGCAAGAGACTTGTACTATAAACGAATTCAAAACGGTGTATAACCTTTTTTCCCGGGTATTTTGTACTCGTGCCACGGCGGCGCGTGTTTGCCATGCTCTCAAATTTTTGTTGTTGCGGAAGCAGAATGAATAAAATCTCATTAATCGAACTCCCGGCTTCAAATTACTATGATGCACAAGTATAGAAATAGCTGAATTTTGACAACTTCAATATACTTGTTCAAACACTGTTGCATCACATAATCCACCTTAATTCTAAAGCATTTTTTCTTTAATTTAACGTCACAGTTGATTCAATTATTCACGCACGAAATTTTGTTTGAGTGCAAAGGAAGTGGTGAAAAGATGGGTAAATTTAAAAAAGGTAGGTTTTGAAATTGGAAAGCCCTTTGTGCAAGGTTCGTTTAACTTGAGCTTTAACTTGCTTTGCTTCATTACCTTACAATGGAAAACACGTCTTTCTTGAGTGAAAAGTTATTGGTAGGGTCAATAATTGTAATCGACATCATTTTACCTACCAAAAAGATAATTATAGTAACAACTAGTTTTGTTCCGTGAAGAGTGGTCTTATGGTAATTAACCGATGATCATCATAATTAGGAAACTATATATAGTTGGACAAGAAATTATGAATCGCCATTCCTTTTGCACGTGCTCAAGTTCATTGGCTTTGATTGCTTTAATTGATCGCTTTTTTTTAGAATGGTGCTATCTACACACCCATTTTAAATTTCACACATCCCTCTTAATTTCTAGCTGTCAAATCGAATGAAATGAAGAAGATTAATCAACAAAATTTAACAAGAGTCTACAGGAGATATAAAGAGGTGTGTGAATATATAACACTACCCTTTTTATATTGTTTTAGTTTACTAGTTTCTATAGTATGTAAATTTGGACTTAGCAGAATTAACTTTACTAGTTTATGGTCTGTAAACTTGGACTAACCAAGTGATTGGTTATAGCAATGTGCTCTCTCATTTGTACCTAAATTTGAATTTCCCTTCCTATAGTTAAATGAATTTATTGTGGGATATCACTTATATCATAGATAAAAAAACCTTGTTTCTCATCTACAAGTAGATTTTATGAGTTTGATATTGATCAATTATGACGTTCTATTACAGTGACATGTTATTGTAGTGGGCGTATTGACATGTCATAAATTTCTTTATAATTTTTTGTAAATTTTTTTTTATTCATTTCTAATACTGGTTGAAATATCTCTAAGCCAAAAGACAAAAATAAGAGCGACTCTAGCCCAATAAGGCTCTTCGTTTTGCAAGGATGGAGTGGGGAATGTCTATCGTGCGTAGCCTTACTCTTGATTTGGAAAGAGACTGTTTTCACGGATCGAGCTTGTGGCCTTTAGATCACAAAAGAGCACGCTTTTTGTTGTGTCAAAGCTCTCAAATGGTTACTTGTATAAGGATTACAAATAAACTAGTTACTTGTATAAAGATTACAAATAAACTAGCAAAGAGGTTACTTGTATAAAGATGATCACTTTGGACACAAAAAAGGTGAGAGCTTATGTTATGATTTGGGGACAAATTGTTCTTAAATCACGCGGTTTATTAGTAAATTAGGGTCTTAGTTCCAACTTTACCAAGCAATTCATACGACTTAATCCATGGCGCCCAACAGAGAGCTGTATTAGTAATGATTACAACTTTGTGAATAAAATTGCAATTTTTTGAACTTGAAAAGGAAATATTGGTAGGCCGAGAATTAGGGTTAAATTAACATAATATTCAGAGCCATTGAGGCACCAGCTGAATATCTAGCCAGCAAATCCATGCATGGACCCTTTGGTGGTGAAGGCTTAAAGGGAACAATTGAATATAAAAAAGACGACCTCAAGCTAACTAAATTTTCTGTTTTGTGAAGGTCATAGTAACGTTTATCGTACACATCATTATTCTTGTGTAAAAAAATTATTTTCTTGACTCGACCCGTTACATGTTCAATTATAAATCAACAATATTTCTGTTGTGACAAAATTTGCTCTCAAAGGGTAACATTGAATATCATCTAGATAATGGGGGAAAATATGAAAAACCCGAAGCACAGGATCGATTATTTTTTCGATAATTCAGGGACCACTCGTGTGCAATAAAACTAGCTTTGGGCACTGTTGCAACTCCAGCTTTTGCGAGCAAGTGGATGAAATAGTTAGCCTTTAAAAATGGCGCTCTGCAAACTTTCCGAGGTGAAGATAATGGCAGTGGTAATTGTCTTTAGAGGATTTTCCACTAGCATATATAGTGGTGGTGGATGAGATAATATGCTTTGGAGTTTGTAACAGTGAATCTGTCAGTGAGTTCTTTGCTAATGACAGTTTAAGGGGTAATTAACCACAATAGATATGTTTTGACATGTGTTGAACTTTTGATCACACTTTTTAAGGATTGTTTGGATCAATTTTTCCTGTGAAAAGTCAAAACTGTCCTTCATTAATATTTTAATTGATCAATTTTGCCTGTAAAAAGTCAAAAATGTCCTTCATGTGTACTAACATGCTACGGTTATCATATCGTTAGTAAAACCCTAGCTGTCTAGAGCAAAAATCGAAGAAAAATTCTCTGCCTTCAGCCTCTTGCTTTGGATTTGGGGTTGGTTGCAATCTTTTTGAAAATCATTATTGGTCTCTTTCGTTTTCCTTTCCGTTAACTTTGTTTGGTGTAAAATTATCACCGTGAAACGTTGTAGTCACTATAATAATCGTCGTTTTGGCCTACGTACACACAGTAAACACAAGGTTTGAATCCAATTATCACCCTCAATGCAGGGTTGAAGTTGGAAGCCATATAAACACGAACCATTATTTTATCTAATTACCATATATAATTCTTTGACCAATCTTCATTGTCTTCCTCTGTTCCTCATATTCAATTCCCTTGGCACTATATCCCTAAACAAACTTGTAATGGTTGTTCTTGCATAAGTTGATCATGGAAATTTAATTACCAAATGAGAGAGGCGCGAATTATATACTGATAGCACTCACGAGCATGATATAATAGCAAATTTAATTGCCTTATTTTAAGTGATTGATTAGGTCAGTACTCTAACCCACCAATAATCCTAAAATTGAAGGGAATATTAATTTATCACCTTAATGAGCTTAGGGCAAAACGGGAATTACAGAAATAATTAACATATCTTGGGCAAGTTTGCATAGGTGGCATAAAAGTCAATGGGTCTAAACTAATGACCAGGACTAATCTATGAAAAAAGTGAGTAGTAATGAAACACTTCCTGTACTGTTTACTTTTAATGTTAGAATATTTTTGGCCTAAAAAATCACTCATGGTACTATTCACTTACACATTTATTTTGTCATTTTGATTAAAACTAAAGTTTTTAAGAACTTTTGTTAGTTTTTCTATAAAAAAAAAATGGGAGAGGTTTTATATTCTCTTACAATACTGCTAATTTGTTAAACCAATATTAACCAACTCTAACAAACGTATAATCAACCAATATTGAGCTGACACGCGTTCGCTCAATCCTTCACACTATTATTAAGTTTGAACTTTCTGAAGTATCTAAATTTTTATGAAATGTGAATTAATTTTTTTACCCATGATTAAATGTATTCGAATTTACTTTAATCAAGGCCTTGTACTTGATGAGTGTGTATTATGTGTATTTTTTTCAGTTAAAAAGGGAAAAAAAGAATATAAAAGAGGAAAAGAAGAATAATATATTTACATCAATCATTTGTGCATGAACAATGCTAGCAAGATCAATTTTTTAGACCGATTTACAAATTATATGATGTGCTATCAATAAGAAATAAGTATGTTAATTAACATTTAAGTAATAATCTAATTATCTCTCACCTAGGCTTCTAGGGTTTTCTCTACTAGCCACCTTTGGGCCTCTAATGTTTGAGCTCCTGTGGAGGATCTTTTTACTTTATGGGTTGAAAGCCTTTATGTTATTTCATTTATGTACTATTTTGCAATTGTTGCAGCGAAGAACTATTACTCATGCTTTATTTGCATAAGTGACGTTTTCTTTATATGCGTTAGTCTTTTTAGAACTACATACTTTGATAATCTGTCCGTCAAGACTTTATTTTATGAATGTTTCTCTATCTTTGACCCCCCAAAAAAGATAGTCTCTCCCTGTCATTACCCTTGTAGGGCAGAATATTTTTTTTTGAAACCAAGAACCATAGCATAAAAAGGCCTACAAAGAGGCAAACAGAATAACAAGACCAAGCAGTGTCAAGGGATAAACCACAACGACCCCTCCACAAGTAGAGACGTCATCCCCATCACCACCATAACCCCATTAATGAGGGCAAGGTAATCCGTCATTGTTCAATACATAGATCAACGAAGATGGGGGTCTAACGACCCAAACGACATCACTCATCTCCGAAAAACCAATCGATGCAATCTTGTGAGCCACGCCATTAGCAGACCGTGGCACCCAAATTATAGAGATGTAGTAGGGTAGAGGAAGATCACATCAAGCAGAAAAATATCGAACTAGATTTCCTATGAATTATATATAAAAAACAAAGCCACAGTAGTAGAGCAATTACAAAAAATGGAAATCCATAACAAATACGACAATAGAATCAAAATATATACAATGTCAGTACACTTGTTTGACAGTATATAGCATCTGGTGCTGAAACCAAACAAGCAATGCTGGAATCAGATGCCAATTAGCATGCAATTTTGTCAGTAAATTTAGTGCTCCTCTGACTTTGAGGACCCAAACACTGAATGAGTACTGAAAACCAAGTGCAATCTTTGTCTTCTACCTCTAGGCTCTAGGGTTGTTAATTGGTTCATATCTGCGTTTTTATTAGGAACTGTTCTTGCGCTAAAAAACAACCTGCTTTTTCCGGCCATGCATGCGTAGGGCAAGAGTGAGGCTTTTATGTCTAACCCTAGCTACGCTAGCAGACAATATCTATTTTCAGCTTAGAATAAAAAGAAAATGTATTTGGTAAGCCTTTGGACAATAGATTTGCTCTTTACTGTCCTCCTTTTTTATTTTGTTTTTATTTTTTATCTTTACCATGGCTACAGGTATGGGAAACCTATCTCTGCATCATACCATGCGTTTTATTTTTGACGTTGAACATGGAATCTTTTTATACCTATAGCGCCAAATTGCACCATATTTTGTATGTTGTTTAAGGGGAAAAACTCATACTCAAGTTGAGGAAGCTTTATAGCCTTTAGACTATGGTCAAAGAAAAGCTTTTAGAATGTGACGATGATCACCAATAATTCCTATATATCTATATCTTTTTCCATCTCATCCAATACTGTGGTATATTAATCCATGATGGTTTTGACTAAGGAAAAAAAAAATTAGGTTTCCTTTCCGACGGTAGAACAACTATATATTAATTTTTTATGGAGACATGTAACAACCACATCCAATACAAGAAAGATATGTGGGCTCAACATGAGGGTTTTATTCTTGTCATCTTGCGTAGACCATAAAATACGTTGAATGAATAAGACGTAGTCTGCCCTAATAAAGTAACTGGACTTTTATGCCATTAACAGACATGGGATGTCCAGGCCACTCATAATAAGTCTTGCCATCGGGCCGTACCTTGTCCAACGATGGCAGGGTACCAACTCTCCGGAGTCTCCCCTTGAGCGTTGGTGCACTTGTGCTCTTGCCAACGTGGACCTTTAGGACTACTAGCTGGCAGTACTACGCCTACATTATCAAAGACTACCTAGTAATAGTATGCTTTGTAGCCTCCCCTCTCCGCTGTCACTAGGGTTTCTTTCTTATAAAATAACCAAGTTAATAAGAGAAAACGATAATCGCCACTTATAACTCTTTTTTCTCTCTACTACTTGTCTGACCTATGCATCAGAGGCCTTTTGGCAGACACCCTCCCTTTTGTTTAGTGTGTTCGTCAATTAGACTACTGATATTTGTTCTCTTATAGATGAAATTCTTCAAATCAACCATGTACGAATTTAGGGTTATGAAAGGTCTTTCAATTAATAAGTAGAATTAATCAACTTTCAAAGCGTTTATATATTAGGCTATCTTTTCAACTTAACAAAAGCAGACATGACCCACTTCTAAAAGCTTTTCTTTGACTGGTGTTTTATCTTCTCCACAAATGTTTCAGCCATAAGAATTGCCAATATAGCCAAGGGGGACTCATAGAATAGAGTAATTCGACGCATTCAATGACGTTACTATTTCATTTTAGTTATAACTTGCAAAATTATTAATACACCGTAGAAGTTGAATATATTAATTTTATCGTCTATTTTTTATAATGCATCATTTTGTGTTCCTGATATATAGAAAATTTTCTTTTGTAGGCATTTCATTCAAGAAGAGAAAAGTAAAAATATTCGGAGTAAATCACACTTTACATTCTTCACACTTGCCAAGGAAGCTTTCTAATTAGCTTTAGTGTGAAATAGTTATGTGAAATCTTGGGTCTCCTTTATATAAATCGAAAGTAATTCCAATCAAGAGGGGAAGCAGAAACCAAAGTAACTTAGACTTCTTTAGCATATAAGTCCAAAGAAAAAGAATATTGATTCGAGGAGGGATGTGCATGCAAGTGCAACCCAGCTCACAACTTGTTAGAATATTTCACAATGAAAAATGTTAAGGGACTCTAAAAAATGAGAATTTTTATCGACTCTTTGTTACCTCATATTTTTACACAATGTTTTCTAACATTAACATGGAAATTGATGTTAAATCGTCAAATGACAAAGAGTTCATAAATAGTCCAGTTTTTTAAAGAATCCCCTTAACATTTCTCTTTCACAATTTAATTACTTTCAAATGCATGTCAATCAAATTTATTCTCTAGGCCTAAAATAGTATCTAGCATAATATTGATATAAACAGCTGTTAGTCCTAGAGAATAAATTTGACTCATCCTATATAATGACACGTACTGTACCATCCGGTGTGCCAGTACATTGAAAAATCTCTCTATTAACATGGGCATTAGGACAGGTATTTTGTCTCAAAGAAAACCACATAGAACAAATCTCCGGGGATGTTTGGGGGGGGGGGGGGGGGGGGGGTGTTGTGTGGAAAAGTGCCACACGACACAAACTAACACATGCAAAACGCCGACGCTTTTTTATTAGCATTACACAACTCTACTTACTATCAGCACCAGACAAAGTTAGAAACGAAAGAATAATTAAAATATAGTTACCTTTTCCCAACATTTCGAAGTAAGGAAAAACATTATTTCATTCCCAAATTATATGCATATGCATTAGATCTGGTAAACGGGTCGTGTTTGTGTCATACCCATTATCTTAATAAGTCATGTTGTGTCAAACTCATTATCTTAATGAGTTATTAACAAGTGACTTGATAACGATCCAATTAGTTAAATGTTGTGTCGTTTCGTATCGAGGTAATGAGTCATGCAAGAAATTGTAATGCCTAATGTATAGACCTAACAAATGAGTTGTATTCATGTCGTTTTTATGTCATACTTGTTATCTTATCGAGTTCTTAACGTGTAAACTGATAACGACCATTCATTAACAGGTTCTTAACGGGTGACTTAATATCCGAATCTTTAACCGATTGACTCAAAATGTTTTATTTACGTGTTGAGTTAACGAATCGTACAAGAAATTGTCAAACCTAATAATATGCGTAGGAAGTCCGTACCCAATGAAGTCAATCCTCAAACCAAAGTGGCCCTAAACTGTCAATAAAGGAAATATATATTGGGCTATCTCAAAAATAAGAAAACGAGAAAACCAACCATTGGGCTTTCTACTTGTTTTTGGGCTTTTTTCTCCTCCCTTTCTGGTTTGGAGTCCATGTTGTTAATTAATTAAGTATTTACCAGAAGAAGAAAAAAAAAAAAAAAAAAAACTAAAACAGACGTTCCATCACGCTCTCTCTCAAGCGTTTGGTTGCCGAAGCAACTAAAAATCAAAAACCTACTCGCGGCTTCTTCCTCCCGATTTTGGAGCTTCTCTCCCTTCCACTCTCTCTCTCTCTCTTTCCTCCATTGAAGCACCTCCATACACAGGTATCGTTTCTTCCGTAATTATGTATTTTATTATTTGAAACTTAGTGCTTCTGTTCTGTGCAAAATTCTTGAGCTTTTGATTACCTGCAATTTTCAATTTTCTACGATATAGGGTTTTTGGATAATTTCATGATTTAGCGATTCAGGGTTTCATTCTTCTGCAAAAGGCGTTTAATTTCTTCAGAGTTCTGGACTTTAATTTTCTAATTCTTCTCAAAAACAAGGATTTCAATTTGCACCTTAGATCCTTTAACCCTGTGTACTGTTTCTGGCTTTCGTAACTGCAAAAATTCAGATTTGTCTTAGTGAAATTAAAACACCCGAAAATGTGAAATTGTGAAGATGTGATTACGGCACATAGAAATTAAGTAAATCAAGCATACAGCGTATGTTAACATTGCTCATCGTGAATTATATGCATTATACTTGAGTTGGATCTTTCGGCACTACTGTATGCACGAACACTAACTGTGTGGTGTCATTTATGGCAGGGATTTGGGTCTTGAGTGACGGGTGTTGGAAATTGTTGTGGGCAGTTGGTTTTTGAGTTCCTAGTGAAGTTTTTTTCCGCGTAAGATAATGGCTAGAGGGTATGGTAGTAAGTCGAGCGATGATGATATCAGAGGTGAATATCGTCGTCATAGTAGTAGAACTAAGCATCATGATGAGCGTCGTAGAGATGTGGACAGGGGAAAGTCCACTGAAAGGGATCTCAGAGGCAGAGAAAGTTCTGATGAAGAAGGGGAGTTGATAGAGAGAGACAGGGGCAGCCAAAGGAATGAAAGAAAGTCTGAGAATGGGCGTGGAGAACAGGAAAAAGGTAGTTACCGGGATGAAAGGGAGAAACCACATAGGCGTGAGAGTGAACGTAGAGGGGTAGATACTGATGGTGGTCATAGAAGTAGGGGCCGAGATTCGCGTCACTATTCAGAGCGCAAGGATGAAAGGGAAGAGCATAGAACATTAGAACGGAAAAAGGATAAAAGAGATGATGATCAGAGAATGTTTCATAAAAACCTGGAAGATGAAAGACGAGAAGGAGAAGATAGGAGTTTGAGGGAAAATAATGGAAATTCAATACCTCAAGGACGGTTGCCAGAAGGAAAAATGAACGCTGATGTGGCAAATACAGGAAAGAGTGGTGGGGTTTACATTCCCCCATTTAAGTTGGCCCGTATGATGAAAGAGGTTGAAGATAAAAGCAGCGTTCAGTATCAGCGACTGACATGGGATGCCCTTCGAAAGAGCATTAATGGTCTTGTGAACAAGGTCAATGCTGCAAACATAAAAAATATAATTCCTGAAATTTTTGCTGAGAATCTGATTCGTGGACGGGGCCTCTTTTGCCGTTCGTGTATGAAATCACAGATGGCATCTCCAGGTTTCACTGATGTGTTTGCAGCCTTGGTTGCTGTTGTCAACACAAAGTTTCCTGAGGTTGGTGAACTTTTGTTGAGAAGAATTGTCTTACAGCTTAAGAGAGCATTTAAGCGGAATGACAAGGTGTGTTTTTTCTCCCATGCTTTGTTATTTTACCTCCACTCTTTTGTGTTTATTCTCAGTAATTTCATGCCCACACATGCTGAGTATTGAGCCCTCGACTCAGCCTCCACTTTCATTTTTGAAAGGATGAGTCCTCACAGCACCGTCGCCCGAGGGCTGTTGGCTCGTTTAATAAAGTTTTGGAAGACATAATATATCTTTTACATATATTGATTCTAATCCTCTTCTTTAATTGGCTCGACTCTGTGATCAGCCGCAACTACTAGCTGCTGTTAAATTTATAGCTCATCTGGTCAACCAGCAAGTGGCTCACGAGATTATTGCCTTAGAATTGCTCACAGTTCTGTTGGAGAACCCTACGGATGACAGTGTTGAAGTTGCTGTTGGCTTTGTCACTGAGTGTGGATCATTACTGCAGGACCTTTCGCCTAAAGGGTTGCACGGTGGGTATGCTGTTTGATTTGGTAGCATTTATGTGCTTTTTGGGTTTGATTCATTAGCATGATCTACGTGTTTATGATCAACTATATGCTTATTATACATTGCATCTTACTAATATTTGGAAGTTTTACATAGCTAGATTATACAAATTGTTTTTCAGTTGTTTGTTTCCGCATGCTTATTATGTATTGCATCTTACTAATAATTTTGATGATATGTAAGACAGATGTGCACCCATGTAAAATTGACTGAATTGGATGTTATTTTAAGTGCATTTTCAATCTGGTGACCTGGGTTCTGCTCTGGGTTCCTCCACTGTCCCAATTATCTTGAACTTTATATTGCATAGGGTCCATAGTTCCTTTTCTTTTTCAGGGTGTTGTTTGACATTGCTCTTATCATCTGTAACTTTTGCAGGCATCTTTGAGCGCTTTCGTGGAATTCTTCATGAGGGAGAAATAGACAAGAGAGTTCAATATCTGATTGAAAACTTATTTGCGATACGGAAAGCAAAGTTTCAGGTTTCGTGGCTTGAGTCTATTTGTCTCTATGATGGTAAACTATATAGCAACAAAGAACTCCGAGAGCTTACAATTTATTGTTTCATATCCATTTGCAGGGGCACCCAGCTGTTCGTCCAGAACTGGACCTTGTAGAGCAGGAAGACCAGTTGACACATGAAATTTCTCTTGAAGAGAAAATAGATTCAGAAGTTACCCTTGGTATGTCTTATGATGTTAATTATTCATAGATTTTCTACTTTCCTACAGTTATATTCGTTAGAGATGTTAACGTTTTGATTTGTCTTCATTTTTAGATCTTTTCAAGGCTGATCCTGATTTCCTTGAGAATGAGAACCGCTATGAAGAACTGAAGAAAACCATACTTGGTGAGGATTCTGAAGATGAAGAAGGTTCTGATGTTGCGTCAGATGGTGACGATGATGACGATGACGATGATGAAGAATCTGAGGAAGAGGATGAGGAGCAGATGCAGATAAGAGACGAGACAGAGACAAATCTTGTGAATCTTAGAAGAACTATCTATCTTACAATCATGTCCAGTGTAGATTTTGAGGAGGCGGGTCATAAGCTCCTGAAGATTAAACTTGAGCCTGGTCAAGAGGTGAGTGATACAAGTCATGCATGATGTAGTTATCTTATTCCATATGATAACTAGGAAACTGGATGTGTCTTTGTGCCATGCTTTGAATGAACTAAAATATTAGTATCAATGTAAAAACTGCTTGTGCTCAGCTAATCTGTTTAACCACAATCTTATAATGTGAATTTTAATTATCCTAATATGAAGATTAATAGAAACTGAATACATTTGCAAATATGTGAATCATGTTTAGACTCAAGAGTGCAGCAATTTAACAACAAAGCTTTTGAAACTCTGTGACTATATAGTATTTATCTTGATTGACTTGCAATTTTGTTGAAGAATGATAATCTTCATTATTTGACCTTGATTTCTCATATAAAAAAAAAACAATCGTCTTGATTTGACCTTTTACAGATGGAACTATGTGTCATGCTTTTGGAATGTTGCAGTCAAGAAAGAACCTACCTCCGGTATTATGGTCTCTTGGGGCAAAGGTTCTGCATGATCAACAAAGTCCACCAGGAAAATTTTGAGAAATGCTTTGTGCAACAGTATTCCATGATCCACCGGCTTGAGACAAATAAGTTACGGAATGTTGCAAAGTTTTTCGCCCATTTACTCGGCACAGATGCCCTTCCTTGGCATGTGTTGGCCTATATACGATTGACTGAAGAGGACACTACTTCATCTTCTCGTATTTTTATCAAGATCCTTTTCCAGGTAACAAAAGAGAAATTTGATATTTCTACATTTCTGTTTCGTTTTCTGAAGCCTACCATTGCTTGTTACAATGTTGACAATTATTAGTTTACTTCTACCTCTGAAATAATTATTTTATTTCCAAATCTTTTTAACTTATTGACAATGATAAGTCTGATTGAGAAAAAGAAGGCGAAAAGATCAGCAGATATAAATATATAATGTCGGTTGGTCTTGGTCAAGAATAGGTTCGAATCACAAATATATATAATGTCAGCTTGCTAACAATCATTAGTGACCGCTGCCTCTAATTAATCCTTGTCCATGTAAAGTTTGTTTTGAATAACATGACGTAGGACATTTGTTCATGTTTGTGTTTATTTTCTTAATCTTTTTCTTAATCTTAGTGGTTTGAAATATCATTACCTACCAAATTGACACCTGTTTCTGTGGTTAATTTCTTAAGTTATGATTTACCTCATTTGTCTGATTATTGTTCTTAGAGAATGTTGACTTACAGATCCTGGCATCCGTTTGCTGGAGATTGTTTCTTAGAGAATATTGTACACAGTTGTGATTTTCTATTGTTTCTGGTGTGTAGGAATTGTCAGAGCATCTTGGCATCCGTTTGCTAAATGAGCGGCTCACAGATCCAGCAATGCAGGAATCTTATGATTCTATTTTCCCAAAGGATAATCCCAAGAACACCCGCTTTGCCATTAATTTTTTCACATCCATTGGGCTTGGTGGCATCACCGAGAACCTGCGTGAGTACTTGAAGCATATGCCACGACTCATTATGCAACAACAAAAACCTGTGTCTGACACAGAATCAGGTGAAGAATCTGGGAGCTCTAGTTCATCAGATTCGGGAACTAGTTCCGAGTCTGAATCAGAATCAGATTCATCAAGCTCTTCTGAAAGTGAGAGTGATAGGGACAAAAGACAAAAGAAGCGTAGGAGTGAAAGAAAGAGGGACGAAAGACACGAGAAGCGCAGGAGGAGAGATTAAAGTTTGTTTACTGCCTTAGAATTACGTATCGCGTTTTTGGGATATGATGTTAAGAATATGAATATTTTTGCTTCCGCTTCTAGTTGTAAGGGTATATTGTTTTCGACTGATTCTGGTCTGATATCAGCCCCCTTCAGAACTTTGCTTGCCAAGCTCTATCTCCGGGATATTCGGTTTCTTCCTCCCTCTGCTCCTCGAGTGCCGGATGTACTCCTACCAAGGAAGAGGTTCTCCCTGAGTGGAAAATTTCCTCGTACCGGTTGGTGGAATATTATTACAGATGGTTGTAGGAATGCTGTGTGGATCATATAACTAGGTCTTGCTCTTTGCCA